>NC_092343.1:8763000-9109500 GCF_046630445.1 Rutidosis leptorrhynchoides
GATACAGGACAGTTTTGAAGATAAATCTAGTTAATACTCAAGTTGTTCAGCAAAGGAAATAAAGATACGTAATTCATAAGTCCAGAAACAAGTCATGCATTCTGGTTTTACTAAGACGACTTCCCATCCTTGGTCTTGTAGAAAATAACCGTTATGACCATTGGCTAGACAGCATGTTGTAATGTCGTCAAAAGGACGAGGGTTTTGTAATGTCCAACAACCCCGTAATAATCTAAAAACCTTGTTTCTCACCCCAACTACTGAATCCGTCACTTGTGGGAAGGTTTTTTTTAAAAGCTGCAATTCGATGTTCTTTTTCTCACTTTAGTAAGAAGCGAACATCACTAAACCGTAAGCATAACATGCTTCTTTATGTTGCATGTTAGAAGCTCTTTCTAATTCACGAAATCCTATGTTGGGATATGTTGAGTCAAAATAGGTTCTTAACCTGTAGCATAAAATTGCATTTGGGTTCCCCGCATTTAATGCTTTATAGAAAACATGGCGTAACTTACGGTCTCCCCAATGTGATATACCCCACCTATCTAAGGAAAGCCTTTTATAAACTAAGGCATTTCTGGAAAGTCTTTCAAATGTTTGACAAGTTAATTTCGCCATAACTAAATGTGTTGATGAATTCTGACCGACTCTAGACAAGATTTCCTCAATCATATCTTCTGGTAGGTCTTCTAAAATATTTGGTTGTCTACCCTTAAAGTCCATTTTGTTTTTATACTGTAAAATAGACAAGGATTAGATTCGTAAAAGATAATTAATAAACAATACAAGCAATTTTTATATAGAACATAAAAGTACAAGTACACTACAATACATATAATACACAACATGATTACAACCCTCTAATCTGAATCACTGGTTTCTTCTTCTTCGGACTTGGTTCGTTTTCCTAATTTTCTAGGAATATATGGTATTCCTCTAATACAAGCCGTCGTTTTCCATAATGGTTTAGAAAAACCTAGTGGTTTAGAGGTTCCCGAGTCATTGTTACATTTTAGGAAATATGGATGTTGTCGATACATATAAAGTTCATCGGGGTTGGTGAATATGAGTTAAAAATAGAGTTTTATCAACATATGGTAATATGGATGAAACGATTCGATTACAGAAAGAATATAAACGAAGCTATCGTAAAATATTGAAATGAGGAAATTAAATATTCGCCTTAACTTTCGATATGGTTAAAGTTGATTTCCGGAATTCAAGGGATTTAAAAAAATCTTCGTAATCTTTATAAGATTCGATTCTCCGGTAATTAAGGAATTTGAGATTTTCTTTAATTAAATGCGGTGAATTGCCTGGATTGCTGTGTCTGAAATTTTGCTATAAATTAGCTTCTTCCATTTTATTATCTTCACCACTTCTATACTTTCTTTCTCGATTCGTACTTCCAAAAGATTTGTCAATATGCTTCATCCAGTTCTAATTCTGGATATAGTCCTGACTTTTATATCTATCGTGCTTCTTTTTCAACTGTCGCCAGAAAAGTCGGTTTACTTCTACTATGCTCTTGGTTTTATTGTGTTTTTAGTTCTCTCGTGTCTTTACGTTGCAATACGTATTGATATACACGGTTTGTAATTTATGTGTTGTTGTCAGGCTTATATTTTCCTTTATATTTAGGAGCTCCATGCTTTTGTTTTTCCTTCCCGACTTCAAGTCAAGCGAATAATGGTCCAGAATTCGTAGGTATGGAGTTTTGAATGATCATAATATACAAAGCAGAAAGGAAAGGTAATAGCACGATTTGATTTGTCAAATTACCAGAATATCCAAAAATGACCGAATCATCAAGAAGAATATTTTCTTGATATGTTTAGAGGTTAAATAGAATGAAAGAGGTATGTAACATGGTTCATGATGAGGGTATGATCTGTGAACCTTTATCATGTTCCATTAAAAACTCAGCATGACTTACTGTAATATAACCACGTTGGCCTGACGTCATTATATTATACTAACTCATGCTTCAATTCCCAACACTTCTCCAGAAATCATTCATAATTTAAACTCAAATTTTACAGAAGAATAGAAACTAAAACAGTTTCTTTTATGATGTAATACGGATAGCACGAAGAGATAAATAATCTCATATAAGAATAGTTATGAAAATATCTTTAGAAATAGCGAGGATATTTATAATGAAAGATACGATGATTGAAATGTCCCGTTCATATTGATTATAAACGTTCCATATTAATTGATTTCGTTGCGAGGTTTTGACCTCTATATGAGACGTTTTTCAAATACTGCATTTATTTTTAAAACAACCATAACCTTTATTTTATCGATAAAGATTTAAAAAGCATTACGTAGATTATCAAATAATGATAATCTAAAATATACCGTTTACACACGACCATTACATAACGGTTTACAATAAGAATATATTACATCAAAAATAAGTTTCTTGAATGCAGTTTTTACATAATATCATACAAGCATGGACTCCAAATCTTGTCCTTATTTTAGTATGCAACAGCGGAAGCTCTTAATAATCACCTGAGAATAAACATGCTTAAAACGTCAACAAAAATGTTGGTGAGGTATAGGTTTAACCTATATGTTATCAAATCATAATAATAGACCACAAGATTTCATATTTCAATATACATTCCATACATAGAGATAAAATTCATTCATATGGTGAACACCTGGTAACCGACATTAACAAGATGCATATAAGAATATCCCCTATCATTCCGGGAAATCCTTCGGACATGATAAAAAGGAATTCGAAGTACTAAAGCATCCGGTACTTTGGATGGGGTTCGTTAGGCCCAATAGATCTATCTTTAGGATTCGCGTTAATTAGTAGATCGGTTTACTAATTCTTAGGTTACCAAGCAAAAGGGGCATATTCGGCTTCGATCATTCACCCATATAATGTAGTTTCAATTACTTGTGTCTATTTCTTAAAAACATTTATAAAACTGCATGTATTCTCATCCCAAAATATTAGATTTTAAAAGTGGGACTATAACTCACTTTCACAGATTTTTACTTCGTCGGGAAGTAAGACTTGGCCACTGGTCGATTCACGAACCTATAACAAATATGTACATATATATCAAAGTATGTTCAAAATATATTTACAACATTTTTAATACATTTTAATGTTTTAAGTTTATTAAGTCAGCTGTCTTCGTTAGTAACCTACAACTAGTTGTCCACAATTAGATGTACAGAAATAAATCGATATATATTATCTTGAATCAATCCACGACCCAGTGTATACACATCTCAGGCTAGATCACAACTCAAAGTATATATATTTTTGGAATCAACCTCAACCCTGTATAGCTAACTCCAACATTACTACATATAGAGTGTCTATGGTTGTTCCAAATAATATATATATATATATATATATATATATGGGTCGATATGATATGTCAAAACATTTACATACGTATCTATGGTATCCCAAGATTACATAATATATTAGAATACATGTATAATACACTATAAGTTAGCTAGGATATGATTAATATAAATTTGTTACCAATTTTCACGTAGCTACAACAAGCAAAAATATCCAATCTTGTTTTACCCATAACTTCTTCGTTTTAAATCCGTTTTGAGTGTTTTAAGTTGTTATGGTTTTATTTTGAACTTAAGTTTATGAATCTAAACAGAAAAAGTATAAGTTTATAGTCGGAAATACAGGTTACAAGTCGTTTTTGTAAAGGTAGTCATTTCAGTCGATAGAACGACGTCTTGATGACCATTTTGAAAAACATACTTCCATTTTGAGTTTAACCATGATTTTTTGATATAGTTTCATGTTCATAAGAAAAATCATTTTTCCAGAAGAACAACTTTTTAATCAAAGTTTATCATAGTTTTTAATTATCAAACCCAAAACAGCCCGCGGTGTTACTACGACGGCGTATGTCCGGTTTTACGGTGTTTTTCGTATTTCCAGGTTTTAAATCATTAAGTTAGCATATCATATAGATATAGAACATGTATTTAGTTAATTTTAAAAGTCAACTTATAAGGATTAACTTTTGTTTGCGAACAAGTTTAGAATTAACTAAACTATGTTCTAGTGATTTCAAGTTTAAACCTTCGAATAAGGTAGTTTTATATATATGAATCGAATGATGTTATGAACATCATTACTACCTCAGGTTTTGTGGATAAACCTACTGGAAATGAGAAAAATAGATCTAGCTTCAAAGGATCCTTGGATGGCTTGAAAGTTCTTGAAGCAGAATCGTGACAAGAAAACAAGTTCAAGTAAGATTTCCACTCGAAATAAGATTGTTATAGTTATAGAAATTGAATCAAAGTTTGAATATGAGTATTACCTTGTATTAGAAAGATATCTTACTATAAATAAGAAAGATTTCTTGAGGTTGGATGATCACTTTACAAGATTGGAAGTAAGCTAGCAAACTTAGAAGTATTCTTGATTTTTTTAAACTAGAACTTATAGAATTTATGAAGAACACTTAGAACTTGAAGATAGAACTTGAAAGAGATCAATTAGATGAAGAAAATTGAAGAATGAAAGTGTTTGTAGGTGTTTTTGGTCGTTGGTATATGGATTAGATATAAAGGATGTGTAATTTTGTTTACATGTAAATAATTCATGAATGATTACTAATATTTTTGTAATTTTATGAGATATCTCATGCTAGTTGCCAAATGATGGTTCCCACATGTGTTAGGTGACTCACATAGGCTGCTAAGAGCTGATCATTGGAGTGTATATACCAATAGTACATACATCTAAAAGCTGTGTATTGTACGAGTACGAATACGGGTGCATACGAGTAGAATTGTTGATGAAACTGAACGAGGATGTAATTGTAAGAATTTTTGTTAAGTAGAAGTATTTTGATAAGTGTATTGAAGTCTTTCAAAAGTGTATGAATACATATTAAAACGCTACATGTATATACATTTTAACTGAGTCGTTAAGTCATCGTTAGTCGTTACATGTAAATGTTGTTTTGAAACCTTTAGATTAACGATCTTGTAAAATGTTGTTAACCCATTGTTTATTATATCTAAAGAGATGTTAAATTATTACATTATCATGATATTATGATATATTAATATATCTTAGTATGATATATATACAGTTAAATGTTGTTACAATGATAATCGTTACATATATGTCTCGTTTTGAAATCATTAAGTTAGTAGTCTTGTTTTTACATATGTAGTTCATTGTTGATACACTTAATGACATGTTTACTTATCATTTATCATGATTAAACATAGTGTATCAATATCTTAATATGATTTATATGTATTTAGTAAGACGTTGTTATAACGATAATCGTTATATATATCGTTTCGAGTTTCTTAATTTAATAAACTCAATTTTATGTATATAACTCGTTGTTAAAATACCTAATGAGATAATTACTTATCATAATATCATGTTAACTATATATATAATCATATATATTTTATCATATAGTTTTTACAAGTTTTAACGTTCGTGAATTACCGGTCAACTTGGGTGGTCAATTGTCTATATGAAACCTATTTCAATTAATCAAGTCTTAACAAGTTTGATTGCTTAACATGTTGGAAACACTTAATTATGTAAATATCAATTTCATTTAATATATATAAACATAGAAAAGTTCGGGTCACTACAATGATATCTTAGAATTTCTAATATCGAAGGATGATAAAAAAAAGATTTGTCCGTAAAGGTTTAGAGTCAGAAGCAAGGTATTTGTTAATGACTTCAGCAGATACTGAATCATTTGGATTCTTTGAAGGCAGGTTTAGTCTTTGTGAATTGTCCACAGCCTCCTTCATGGTTTGCTCAATCTATTTTTCAGTACCAAATTTTCTATCGAGCGTTCCCAACACTCCATTTTTTTTATCATCAACTTTTGGCCATTTAAACCATCTACAATTTTGTTGTTTCCTCTGCATTTAATGCTACCATATCTGAATCATCGGTTATCAATCCGAGGTGGTTTCAAGAAATTTTATTTTTAGATGATTAAACGCTGATTGTAATTGTCAAGATATAAAGGATGTTTAAGATGAAATCAAGTGGCAATCTTGACTTGAATTATGACCGGTCAAAATTCAAATATGAAATTGAATTTGACTGAAAATGGTTGTTCTTCGGTGAACGGATACGTATATCTGCGGAGTTGAATAGGATAGTTAACGACTGTTGAATCGAAATTGAAGGATGTACAGTGTAATATATTAATGTGAAATTTAAATATTTCTAGGGTATTACCTACCCGTTAAAATATTTTCACAATTAACAGTTTGTACAAAAGGATTTTTAATTACAATCTTTATGAAGATATACGTTCATATATGTATTCTTCATATATAATATAGATTTAATGAGTTAATATAATATTAAACTCATTTGATTTAAGGTTGAAATGAGAATAGATAATCTCCAAAACTTGAGATTACATAATCATCGCAGAATATTTCTTTAATGAAGTTATGAATCAATACTTTATCGTTCATTGTTATTGATATACCTCGGTATATGATGTTGGTGTTCGTGGAATTCTTGTGAAATTCACAAGGCACGAATTATGTTTTCTAGAAAGTTTCGAGTACATCGAAAATAGAAGTGTAAAATCAAACATGTGTTTGAATAATACACTTGGTTTATTATGAAATGGAGTTTATTGTGCTGAAGCAGTGATTAACGATTGTTAAGTCATTAACGAAAGATGTACATCATAGCGTATTAGTGATATGAATTAACCAAGTAGTACATACTAGTTAAGATTCACACGTAATAGCTTAGTACGAAAAGATTTATTATTATTTCGAACCACATATATATATAAAGTATACATATATAATTCTTCAGGAAGAATGAGTTAATACATCTTAACTCATTATTACTAATATTCCTTAGTATCTATGGGATGTATGATGTTGATGTTTGAGGTAGTAAGTGAGATGCCGATGTTGTTGTTGATGAAGTTGATGCTGTTGGTGGTGATGTTGATGGTACTGGTGGTGTTGGTTATGCTGCTGGTGCTGCTGATGCTCTTAGATTTTGCATCATATTCTCCAGAGCCACTATTCGAGCGCGAAGCTCGTTGACTTCCTTTATTACACCGGGATGATTGGAGGTTCGGACAAAGGGATGAATAAGATCTAGAAATCTAGATATTATATATTCGTGACGGGATATCCTGGAAATGAGGGTGAAAATGGTGTTCCGGATTGGTTCGCCGGTAAGTGCTTCAGGTTCTTCGCCAATAGGGCAATGTAGTGGGTGAAAAGGATCACCTTCTTCACTTCTCCATTGATTAAGTAGACTACGAACCCATCCCCAATTCATCCAAAATAGAAGAAGGCTAATTGGTTCATTTGTTCCGGTTACGCTGCCATTGGAGCTCGAGGAGTTCGAGGAATCAAGTGAGAAATATATCTTATGTGATTGGAATTAGGGTTTTTAATACGAGTGGGTGTTGAATACTGAATGATATATTCGTCTCCTTGAATACGTATATGTAGCAAAAAGATTTCCGTAATTTACGGAGGAAATTTAGGAAAAGTGTTAGACAAAGTCTATTGGGATAGATATGATAAGATATGATGTGTCTATACTCCATTAATGCAATAATGGCGGTATGACGTGTCAAGATAATAAAATGATAAGTATGTAATCTGATAATCTTTCGATTAAAGACTTACAATTCGTAATGGCCTATTCAGGTCTAGGGGCTTGAGCTATAGGATCCTTTAAATCGGTAATTCAAACCCTTCCATTCTAGAGTTTCGTAGACGCCATCCGTCAAGAAAATTCAATGATAAAAAATAACGAGAAAGCAAAGATTTTGAAAGTAATGAATATGAATAGTAGAGATTTCAAGAATCATGGTTAACATTTCATGTAATACGTATGTAATACACAAAACCATGATAGATGGCAAAGGAATGTCGAGAATTTCAGAAATCATGGTGTCGCATTTAAATGTGGTGGCGGAATTGGATAGTACTTAGGAGAGTGAGCAGAGTTCTTAGATTAGCTCGGCATTCTAATGAAGATTAAAGAATTTAATAAGCATAGTTTCTAAGGTATATTGTAGCATTTAACAATTAAAGGCAATAATTAAAGGCACTATGGTCAAAGAAAGTTGTAGTCCTACATTGCTAAGGTACCTAATTGTATAAGACACACTTAAAATACAATCCTGGTTCTCTACAACAAAACTGCTCTGATACCATTTCTGTCACACCCTCAAATAGGGCCTGGGGTATTTGTGACTAATTATATCAAATCACAGTTGTATAAATGAGAACGACTCTATATGAGACGTTTTATTGAGTTTTGCAGTGGAAGATAAATAGATTACATTGTATTTAAAGCATTAAATGTTTTTAAATGAATCGATAAGTAATGCATGAAGACTCCAATCATGGCAAGCGATCATCATTCAAAGCAGCAGATATACAGCGGAAGCAATATTTAAGTACCTGAGAATAAACATGCTTAAAAAGTCAACACGAGATTGAGTGAGTTCATAGGTTTGTCATAAATAATAATTTCAGTAATAGATGTAGACCACAAGATTTTTATTTATAAAAGTAGATCTCGCAGGGATCTAAAAGTAGTGCCAAGTTTGTGATATTTAGACTAAACAGTTTCGAAGTTTGCCCCGTGACAAGTTGTACTGTCCTTGTCGGTTTGAATCATTATTAAGTAATACAATGACTTGGGAAAATGTATCGGGGACGTTACTCCCGATAAGCCTACCCCCAATAATTAAGAATGCGTTATGTAAAAGCAATTAAAAATATCACAGTGGGGACTTGCAGGACAAAGCCAGATATAGCACAGTTTAATAGTTGGTACTTGTGTCTAACGTGTAAAACAGTTATAAAAGTTGCGCATGTATTCTCAGCCCAAAAATATATATAAAAAGGGAGTTATGAAAACTCACGATACGATACGATAGTTTGTATGATGGCACTGAACAAGTGCAGAGTTGTCCTCGAAATCACGAACATATATTAAGTATATATATTAACACATATACTTGTAATCGAATAAGTTTATATATATTATTTCACTTGTTATATATATATATATATATATATATATATATATATATATATATATATATATATATATATATATATATATTCTATGTATAAGTATTTGTTTAATAAAATGACTTTAATAATGATAGTGAATAAAGAGTTGTATTATTTTGTAATAACAATAATAATACTAGTAGTAAAAATGATAATAGTCATAATAAGGTTTTTTTTTAAAAAAAAAAATAATATAATAATAATAATAATAATAATAATAATAATAATAATAATAATAATAATAATAATAATAATAATAATAATAATATAGTTTTGATGATAGCAAAAATAATAATTTTGTAAAAATGATAATAATGATAATACTTTTTAATAATAATAAGAATACTAATAAAGATAATCATATTAGTAATAATAATAATGATAATACTTTTTAATAATAACAATAGTAATAATCATACTAATAATAATAGTGATAATATTAATAATAGTATTTATGATAATAATAATAATAATAATATTTAGGAAATGATACTAATACTAATATTTATGAAAATAATAATATGTTGTTTTGTTTTCATAATAATAATAATAATAATAATAATAATAATAATAATAATAATAATAATAATAATAATAATAATAATAATAATAATAATAATCATAATAATGATAATAATATTTAAAATGATAATAATGGTAGTTTTAATAATAATAATAATAATCTTAATGATACTAATAATAATACTTATAATGATAATAATAATAATAATGATGATTATGATACTTGTAATAATAACAATAATTAATAATAATAATAATAATAATAATAATAATAATAATAATAATAATAATAATAATAATAATAATAATAATAACAATAATAACAATAATAATAATAATAATAATAATAATAATAATAATAATAATAATATTAGAAATAAAAACTACCTTAATATGCTTTTTTTTAAAATGCCCAAGATGGGACTCGAACCCGTGACCTCTCGCTCACCCACTAACACCACACTCCACTCCGCTGTTGCTACTTTTCTGATATTAAACGAATACCAAATTTATTTAACTAGTTTTCTGTTTTAATTCCTTTCTTCTTCTTCTTCAAATGCTTGATCGACCAGAGTTCATTTAATCAAAGTTTTAGATTCTCAAATATAATTAGACTAATCATTTTTAATTGTTTTCAATAATAGGAAAGAAAAAAAAAAGAAAAAAAGAAAAAAAATGAAATAAAAAGGCCTGTTGGTACCGTCGCTGTTTACAAAAATAAATAAATTGGTTCTTGATTTTCGAGGACGTTTTGGATAAAGATTACAACATGAAATAGTTTTTAAATCGTCCATATAAACTTTTTGAGCAATTAATTCAACTTGAAACACAAAATCGAATTCGAATTTTGTGAAGAACAAAACGTTTGACTTTTGAATTTGAAACTTTGACTTCAAAATTCACACTCGTTTTAAAGAATTGAAAGCCGAGTTTTTGCAGAAAGATTGAGTGAAAGATTACTAACAAGACTGCATTTAAAGATTTTGTAATTAAAAACGAAATCGAGATTTGGCTAAAAAGATACAAGAACAGAGGTCGATGGTTTTTTTAAAAAATATATATTTTTTCTGTTTTGATTCATGAATTGCAGTAAGTAACATATATACACGATAATGATGAATGATTGAAGCTGTACATATGTTTGTTTAATGAATGTGGTCGACAAATACAAATTAAAAACCAGTAGCAGATTAAAAATATATCAGTAAAATAAATAAGTAAATAAATAAAAAGCTGGATCGTGATTTATAAAAAATTAGAAAGCAGAATCATGGATTTAAAAAAAATAAAAAAAACTGATAACGATGGATTTTAAAAAATATAAAAGCAGATCATGGAAAAATAAAAAAAATAAAAAACAGTTACCTAATTTATTAATAATTAATATTAATAATAAAATAGAAATACTCTTAATAATAGAATTAATAATAATAATAATAATAATAATAATAATAATAATATCAAAATATTACTAATAATAATATAAATAATAATACTGATAATATTATTTGTAATAGTAAAAATAATATACTAATAATCAAAATGATCTCAATAATAATAATTTTTGATAATAATAACTAATAATGTTAATAATAGAATTATTATTAATAATGATAGTATTAATATACTAATGATATTAATAATAATTTTAATAATTTTAGTAATAGTGATAATACTAATAATAATAATAATGATATAGATTATGTTAATGATATTACTAATAATCTTATCACTTTTAATAAAAGTGATAATACTAATAATATTAATGTTATTAATAATTATTAATAATAATAACATTAGTAATAGTTGTAATAATAATACTTGTAAATGATAATGATGAGTGATAATAATAATATTAATATAACAAATTAATATTAATACATAATTATTTACAAATAATGGTTCGTGAATTGTCGAATTTATATAAAAGTTAGGTTTAAATTTAGTCGAAAATTTCCGGGTTGTCATAAATTACTTCGACCTTCACGACTTACCGCCTTCAACATCACCAATCACTCACCACCTTCACGAGTTTCACCGTTAAACCTGCATATATACACCCATCACCAACATCGTTCATTAGCACTAACATCACCACCAATGTTCATCAAAACCAACTGCATAATCACCACCAACAGTCTATACGACCATCACAACCAACAGTCTATACCACCACACAAAGCACCGACATCGTTCACCACCACCAACGTCAATATGTAGTACCAACAGTCTATTTCAGCATCACCATCTTTATCACAAACCGCATAATCACCATAACCACACCAATCAACACTTTCAGTTTCATCACTACCTCTAATATAAGATACACATATATGTGTGTATCATCATATTGAAGACAACTGTTTGAATCAAGTCACAAGGTTCACATGTCAGACAATCTCACATTGCGATTGTAAATCAACCTATGTGATTAATGATCTAACACTAGTCGCAAGGTTCGCAGGTGAGATAATCTGACTTTGCGACTTTGAATTAAGATGTTTGACTAATGATCTAACACTAGTAGCAAGGTTCGCAGGTCATACAGTCTGACCTTACGACTTACTTCGAACAGTCTCACCACTAACCAACAACAATTACTGATTTTACTAAGCAAAAAGGAAAAAAAATATGTTTCACAAGCTTAAAACGGATCATCAACTGAGTCTTGAGTTTTCAAGATTATCGATCATCTACATTATATTCAGGGTAATTGATGTTGTTGTCAGATGCTCTTTAAGCTCCTGATGATCCACCATTTGTTGCAAGATCTTATCACCCCCGTTCACCAAATCAACCTTTTTCCTCGATTGCCCAACTGCCTCGGTAGATGACGATTTATAAGTGTACATTGGATAATTTCAAGTACTTTTAAGCTCCTGATGATCCACCATTTGTTTCCTCTTCTGTGGTGCCAGTTTCTTCGAATTATAAGTGTGCACTGGATAATTTCAAGTACCTGTGTCTTGAACTTAAACTTAAAAAATATTTATATACAATGTTGGTAGATATGATGGTAATAAGTAAGTCATAACGGTGGAATGTTTTGATAGTTGAATGGATTTTGTGTATGTCTTCAATTATACAACATCCCTTAGGTACATCACGTGACTCCGAGTTATGGGAAGGTGGGGTAACATCGAGCTAAGTGCATATTTATAGAATTCTCCTCTGACTGCTTCGATGGCATGTTAAAGTGGCTAACTGATTCATTAAAAAACCTTCATCTTGTGTGCTTCATTATCAATCCATTAGTAAAAATAGAGATACATCTTTCCGCAATCTCAATCATACTGCTAAGTACTCTCCGTCCTGTATTATAATAGGACACCCAATGTTGGTCGGAAGCAGCTTTTCAGAAGTTGTGAAATGGTTTGTTTAAAAACACAACATTGGGTGTTTCTGTGGCCATATATGACGGAGCGTAGTTAACATTATGATCGAGATTGTGGAAAAACGTATCTTTTTCATTGGTACGTGAATGATAATAGAGCAACCATGTAAAGGTTTGTTATTAAATCAGTTAGCCATTTTTACCGTCCCTCGTATTGAAGCAGTTGGCGGAGAATTCTATAGATATGCACTTGGCTTGATGTTACTCCACTCTTCATTGGTTAAAATTCACATGGTGAATTGATGGCTTTTCTTGTGATATATGAGACACCCATAAGAATCCACTAAGGTATTCAAAACATTCCACCGTTGTGACGTACTTATTACCATAATATCCACCAACAGTTTATATATAATCTTTTAAGTTTAAGTAAGAAATACTTGAAATTATCCAGTGTATACTTACAATTCGATGAAACTAGAATCACTAAAGAGGAAATATATGATAGAAAAGTGAAAAGGGTGGTTTCCCAAGTTGTTATTTTCGTCATTTACCGAGGCGGCTGGGGTACCAAGGGAAAATGTGAATGCGTTAAGTCTGGATGATAAGATTTTGCAACAAATGGTGGATCATCGGGATCTTAAAGAGGTTCAGTAAGATCACTTACCCTTAAAACTAAATTAATTTATTGAAGTTGATGCGTTGTTTTAAAATCTTGTAATATATATATATATATATATATATATATATATATATATATATATATATGTATGTATGTATGTATGTATGTATGTATGTATGTATGTATGTGTATGTATGTATGTATGTATGTATGTATGTATGTATGTGTGTGTGTGTGTGTCATGAAGTTCTAATTTTATAACCGACAAAGGCAATGCTCCATCAAGGTGTTACGGGTGTTATAAACAAATTTTTTATGGTAGCAACTATAATAACCCGTCCCACATCAAATAAAATTTGTATGTTTGAGTCCCTTATAAGGTAACTATCATCCTTATCAGACACAACACGTTTTGGGGCTACAATCACAACAAATCTTGCCCAAACTCTGCAGTTAAGCGTTATTGAGAGGGAGTAGTACTAGGATGGGTGACCTCCTGAGAAGGCCTCGTGTGGTCGCCAAGAAAAAGTCGTGCGCTTGTAGACAAAGCAGACAATATTGTGGTCGCGATAGGGAGGGATGTTATAGATGGTATCAGAACTATAGCCTCTCGGGGTGTGACGGGTACTCGGCTCGTGCATCTCCTGAGGTATGGGTCTTGGGTATCGATTTGTTTCGGCCTGACGAGGACGTCAAGATTCTAAGTGGGGGAGTTTGTAATAACTCGTCCCACATCGAATAGAATTTGTAAGTTTGAGTCACTTATAAAGTAACTCTCATCCTTATGAGACACAACGCCTTTTGGTGCAACAAGCACAGCAGATCCCGTCAGAACTATGCAGTTAAGCGTGTTCGAGCAGGAGTAGTACTAGGATGGGTGTCCTCCTGAGAAGGCATCGTGTTATCGTCAAGAAAAAATCCGTGCGCCTGTGAGCAAAGCAAGCAATATTGTGGCCGCGGTAAGTATGGATGTTATAGTTACAAATAAAGTGTTAGATATTTTGTTTGTTTAGCATTCTATATATGTAAAAGTGATAACATGTATCAATTTTATTTGAATGCTAATGATAATCTGAACTACTTACATTATGTTTGTGTTTATGTTTATGTCATATATGTTTATGTTTGATAGAAGTAGTTGCAACTTTTGTTGCAAGTCGCACAGTCGCACTTCAGGACCTTGCGACTTGCGAATAGAGATCTGACAGAAGTAGTTGCAGCTACCAACATGGTCAAAATTCAACTGAACTTCAATTAATCCACTAACCGAACCCTCAAACTACCCATCTGATGCATTTAGAGGGACTCACTCATGACCAATTTTCATTCATCAACATCCTTCTTCTTCTTCTTCTTCACTAAAAAAATTCAAGTAAAACGGTAGCAACAATCAACTGTCGAAGTATATTCGATGGAAGAGGTGTGAATATTCTTGAGTTTCCCGGCCTCAAAGAGAAGTTCATTGGGATAAGATGTTTCTCCATCATAACAATTTATAAAGACATGTACCCCTCATTCATACGGCTATTTTATTTCAATTTTAAGCTCAATGATGACAACACCGTAACCTTTAAATTTTTCGAAAACACCTACAATTGGACACTAGAGGTATTGGGTGGAGCCCTTAGTGTTCGATCTTCGGGTGGCAACGTTTTCACTACTCAACGAGTAATGATGCATTTCCTGACGAGTTTGCTGTCAAGAACCAAGATCTTTAGTGCTCAATACACATTTGGTTCCCTCCGTCAAACAACTCTTCATGACCAAATGATAGATCTAACACTTTGGCCTATCAATTCCATGATTCGGAGTAACATACTTGGACGATCGCTTGGCAATGGTAACATGTTTACAACTGAAGTCGCAGTGATGTGGTGCTTAGTTAAGCACAAGCGCAATAACTTTTTGCAGAGTCGCAAGATGTCCTTGCAACTTGCAAGGTCATTTTGACAAAAACAATTTTTTTATGGCGAATCCTTATAGTTAGTTGAATAAATGAACATTTTGATTAATAGTCCTTAAAAAGATTCTTCAATTAATATATTAAATCTTCTGATAACTTTTATAACTATCATTAAGTTACATAAAAATATTGTTCAATCTAATAATGGTCATATTGAAAGTAATATTAATTGTTATGTAAATTCTTTTTGATACTTTAACGACTCTCATAAAAAATGTCGCTAAAAAAATTATTCATAAAAATGTTAGAATAGTGCATTTGTCATATACACATCTTCTCAGTTGACTAGCTATCTAAGACGTTCTTCTTGAGCCAATCTCATTGTTATGAAATACAAATTCGTTCAAATGCGAATAATAGTAACATAAAAAAGGTCAATCTATAGAAGATTAATTTCAATTTCAATTTCAATGATTAATGAATTATAGCACCTTTGAGATGATCAAATAGTTAATCATTTTGTCAAATTAAATATAAAAAGTCAAATAGAGATAAAGATTAGCCTTAAATGATTGCCATTTGTGAAAATAAATAAAATGTTGTAAAGAATTAAGAATCATATGCTACGTTTACGTTCCGTGAATTCGAGCTTGAAACTATATTGGCTATTAAAGTAGACCGTTCATTCATAAAACCTTTAGAAGCTCACAAAACTTATAAATGATACATGTATTATGTGTTCAAAACTGAAAAACAGTTGTATCACTTCACTACAAACCAATGAATGATTTATTTTATATTTTTACATATATTATTATATTATATTTATATTATTACATATTAAAGAGATGAGTGAAACTTTTTTTTTTACTATTAACGTTTTCTTTTCTTTTTTTACTATTCACGGTCCTTTTTTCCCAGCAACCAAACGCATGCATCACTTGAAAAAGGCGGTTGACATAGTATGAAACAACCCTCCTTACCGAGACCATAATATTGTCCGCTTTGCCCATAGGCGCACGGCTTTTTCTTGGTGATCACACGAGGTCTTCCTAGGAGATCACTCATCCTAGAACTACTCCCACTCGAGTACGCTTAACTGCTTGTTGCCCCAAAACGCGTTCTGTCTGGTAATGATGGAGGTTACCTTATAGGGGACTCAAACTTTCTTACACAAATCTATGTGGGAAGGGGTATTACAAACTCCCCCACTTAGAATCTTGACGTCCTCGTCAACAAATTTATATTGTCCGCTTTGTTCATAGGCGCACGAATTTTTCTTGGTGATCACACGAGGTCTTTCTAGGGTGTCACCCATCCTAATACTACTCCCGCTCGAGCACGCTTAACTGCAGAGTTCTGACGGGATCTGTTGTGCTTGTTGCCCCAAAATGTGTTTTGTCTGGTAAGGATGGAAGTTACCTTATAAGGGACTCAAACTTTCTTACACAAATCTATGTGGGACGAGGTATTACAAAAAGAAAGTTTGAGTCCCTTATAAGGCAACTTCAAATTTTTTTTTTCTATTTTTTTCCTTATTACGTCTTTTATCATTCGGAGAAGGTGTATGAGATATCATATATGAACACATACTATGTCTTATATCACTCGAAGAAAGTGAGTGAGATAACATATATGAACACACATAACAACTATTATTCATGAATTTTTTCTCACAAATTTTTTTTTTAATTAAAATCATTTCAACAAAGCGGGACTCCCACTAAGGGTGTGTTTGATTGTCACTGAATGGGACCATTCAGCACTGATTGCTGAATTGGTCAGCATTCAGTGTGTTTAGTTCCTACCTCTGAATGGAAGTTGCTGCTGAACGAGAAATTAAAAAGCTCTGAACCATTTACCTTCAAAACCCTCTCTGTACCGTTCAATATCTTTTAATTGCCCCAAATGCCCCCATTTCTCTCTTAAGATAATGATGTTTAACCCTAAATAACCTAATACAACAAAAGTATACAACAACAAACGTCGTTCGTCAATAGATACAAAGATATTGATAATATAAAATGATATACAAGAACATGAGGTGATACAAAGATATTGGTGAAGTAAAATCATATACAAGAACATGAGGTTTTACCCCCTTTCTTTGCCGATAACAGTGACCAAAATTTTCAATATACAACAAAAAAAATTAGCTATCCTTTTCTTTGAGATAAGTTGGCCAAAAATTGAATGAAATGAAAAAAGACTGATGAAGGAGTTGAATGGTGGAGAGAAGATGGGGGAGAAAAATGGGATAGGTAGTTGAAGTGTGATGGAAACTGTACTAGAATGTGAAAGTCAAAATCTTGGGTAAAATAAATTTAGTACATATGTAAAGGAAAATATGTTGGATACTGTTGTTTTATTTATATTACTCACTATTCAATTGTTTCAATAAGCTTTAACGTTTATATGTTTATGTATGTCTAAAATATCGCTAAAAAATGAGTTGAGAACAAATCAAATTAGTTTCATTTTTTCAGTATTAAATCGTACATAAGGTTAAAATGGTAATTTTAAGTCATTCAAAGTGTTGATTCAGAAGTCTTTACAAACAGTGAATTTTCATTCAGAACCATACTCATTCAGAGCTTTTGAATCATTCAGAACTCTGAATCATTCAGTGCTGAAGCATTCAGTTTTATTAAACGCACCCTAACTCTTATTGTACCAACATTTATAGAAGTCTACTTGTTCAACGTCTATTCATTGACATAATGAATCGCTTTTTATTATATGGAAAACACACACTACAATTTATTACCGAATTCCAACTTACAATCTTAAGATTAATCAACTACCTAGACACCACTAAATTAAAGGCATTTTTTTAATGTTGTAACGAATAACTTAGTGGTGTTTAGATTGCATTTCATAGAAATCATCTAATTATTGTTTTACAGATGCAGATAATCTAAAATACATTTTTGAAAAAAGTAGATTGTGTTGTGATTTAGTAATTTATAACTACTTTTAGTGGCTTAATTAACTACAAACTTCTTCATTATATAAGATTTGAGTGGAGAGTAAAGGATAAGACTTGTATATAATATATGAATGAGTACATCACATGCTTACAATTGTATGCATATTTATACTACAAGAATCACTATACAAATGCTATTCATGTTTATTTTTCAAATGAGGAACAGTATAAAGATTTGAAGTAATATAATTGATCATTCAAATCTTAGACTTTAGAGAATACATATCTTGACTTTTAGGATACTTGTATAGTCAAGATATTATAACAATCCCCCTTGAATGACAGTTTCATTATAGAGCACCCATTACTGCCTCGTTAAAAACCTTGCTAAAGAAAAACCCAGTGAGATAAAAACTTTAGCCAAGGGAAAAAGGGAGCAGCATAGAGTTGACTTCCCCTCAAGTAGACATCGCTGAGTCGTCACATCTTTTGAATTTGTCTCATGCCAATATTGTGAACGTGTGTTCTGAAAACAGCAGTTGATAGTGCTTTGGTATAAAGATCCGCAGAGTTGTTGATTGAACGTATCTCATTTTAATCTGGATGTCTTTTATGAGATCTTAAGTATATGAGAAGAATCTAAGATTTTCATCTGAAAATGTATCATCTAAATCTTTTATGTACAAGTTTAGCCCCTGTGATTTGTCTACAGTCTCCTTCATTGTTTGCTCAAACCGTTGTTTCAATTCATATTCTCTTTTAGTCTTTTTCTGAGCCATACCAACATACCATTCTTTTTCATCAAACTTATGACCGTAAAGACCGTCTATGACTTTAGCGCCTCGTCAGCATTTATATTTTGTTCTTTCACTTTTGATACTCTTCTTTCATTTGTACTATGCAAGCTGCATTATCTTCATAGATAGTTGTTGGACTTTTATAGCGTTCTAGTCCACAAAAATCAATAATGATTTGTGTCATTGATCTCAACCGAACATATTTTCGAGTAGTTTCATGTAATGCAATCACTTCGTCATGATTTGATGATGTTGCACCAAGTGTTTGTTTTAAGAACACCATGATTTTGTGGTACCTCCATTTAAGAATACATATCCAGATTGAGATTTATCTTTATGAGGATTAGATATATGACCTGTATATACATAATCAACCAAATCTTGTTTTGAATCGTTAGAGTACAATAATTCTAAATCAACAGTTCCTCAAGGATATCAAAATATGTGCTTGATCCCATTCCAATGTCTTTTTTGTAGGGGCTGAGCTGAACCTTGTCAACAAATTAACTGCAAAAGAAATGTCAGATCTTGTACAATTTGTAAAATACATAATAGCCCCAATTGCACTAAGATATGGAACTTCTGATTCGTTAAGATCTTCATGATCTTCAGGGTGATGAAATGGATCAGTGTCAATATTGAGTGATCTAACAACCAATGGTTTTGTCTTTAAAAAAAAATGTTTTAAAATATTTTCGGTGTAAGTTGTTTGATATACAAGTAAACCATTAGGCATATGCTCAATCTGCAAACTAGTACAATACTTGATTTTTCCAAGATCTTTTATTTTAATTTCTTTCTTTCAGAAGTTGAATGGTTTTATGGATCTTTTTATTTGTCCTTATGATGTTAAGATTACCAGTATAAACAAATATAATCACACATCCGATTGTTGTTTTCTTAATGAAAACACATGTGCATCTATTACAGGAGGATAAGTTTTTCTCATAATCCATTCCTGGTCTTTGAGAGAAATCTTGAGTTACAAGTCTAGCTTGACCTTGTAAGTTCATTTTTCTTATTTCCTTTTTGAATTAAAATTCATTTGTATCCCATACGTTTCACATCATTAAAAGTGATAACTATTGATCCGAAAACTTTTCTTTTATTGAGCGATTCAAATTTAGCTCGTATTGCTCCTTTTCAATGATCCCAATCATGTCTATTTTGACATTCCATGATAGATTTTGGTTCTGGATCATCATCATCATTCATGATGTCAAATGCAACATTATATGAAAATATCTCATCAAGATTTTTCATTTCATTTCGGTTCTATAATATTTTTGAATGTACATAATTGATTGAAAATTGTGTATTGACATCATCAATCTCCTCTGCAGAAGGAGTATTGATCTGTGGTTCTTCTTGAACATTTTCTTTTACCTCATTATCAGCTGATTTTATTTTTCAAGGATTTTTATCATTTGAACCAATTAGTCTCCCACGTTTCTGGCGTGGCGAAGACTCATGAGTGATATTATTGCCAGCTTTTGGAGTTTCAATTCTAGCTTAAGCATTTACTGCTGGTGTATATGATTTAGTCACTCCTTTTTGTATCTGTAAATGCATCGGGTAATTTATTTGCAATTTCTTGCATATGCATTATTTTTGAACTTTCTCGCATTCTTTTGTGCGATGATCAAGATACATTAATTTATGTTCACACCATGAAACATCTTCTTCTTTATTTTTTATTTCTCCCCCCTAATATAGGGAACAATTTTTTATTATAATGACAATCAGTAAAATGTGCTATAAAAACATCACCCGTCATGGATTCAATATATCTTATGATTGAAGATGTTTCATATCCAACATATATTTTCATCCTTTTTTGAGGAACCATTTATTGTGGTGGTGCAATTAAAAATACACTGCACAACCAAATGTTCTAAGATTGAAAATATTTGGCTCTCGACCAAAATTAAGTTGCTAATGGATAATATTTATGATTTTCACTTGGTTTAATGCGAATTAATGTCGCATCATGTAAATTTACATGTTCCCATATAAATATTGAGAGTTTTGTACTCATTTCCAATTGCCTAGTTATTAGCTGTAAGCGTTTATCTATTGATTCAGCTAAACCAATTTTGTGTATGCACATGAGCAACTGGATGTTCAACAACAATCCCTGTAGACATATAATAATAATTAAATGCTTGAGATGTTAACTCACCATCATTATCAAGTCTCATCCTTTTAATGGTGTAATCAAAATAATGTGTTCTCAATTTAATAGATTGTGCAAGAAACTTTGCAAAAGCCGTATTACGGCTTGATAACACACAAACATAAGACCATCCGCTAGATGCGTCTATTAGAGCCATGAAATATCAAAATGGTCTACATGATGGATGAATTGGTCCATATATATAAACTTGAATTCTTTCAAGAAACATTGGTGATTCTTTCTCAATATTCTTTTCATTAATCACTATATGTGCTTTTCATTAATCATCATATGTGCTTTTCATTAATCACCATATGTGCTTTTTCATTAATCACCATATTCGCTTTTCATCATATATCCTTTTCTCCATATGCGCTTTTAATCATATGCGATGCACTTTTCATCATATGCACTTTTTATCATATGCGCTTTTTATCATATGCACTTTTAATCATATGCGCTGCGCTTTTCATCATATGCGATTTTCATCATATGCACTTTTCGGTGCTACATAGATATTTCTCATTTTCGGTTATCATTGAATGATAATCATATCCATTATGATATATATAAGAGAAACTTAACAAATTTCTCTTTGATTTGGGAGAAAACAAGGCATTGTTTATCAGAAAATTCATACCATTTTGGTAATATGAATTTTTGCCTTTTTCCGTTCCTTATATCAAGTTTACAAGACCTGATATAGTATTTATAATTCTTTCATTTGATTTAAATCAATGAAATATTTCTTAGATTTGATCATAGTGTGTATGTTACCACTATCTGCAATACATAGGTCTTTACCATTTAATTTATGTTGTATTTCAGCATGATTCATACTAAAACTTCAAATAAGATAAGCAAATAATGAGTTATATTTCAGCAAGATAATCAAATTATATTACATGCAAACAAGTTACAATCTGAAGTACATAAAAGATAACACTTAATAAAACATATGTGTTATGGTCTAAAACCATTTATTTATGAGTGATACATAACAAGCTAGACATCTTAGAAAATTCAAATCATTCAAGTCTCAAGGTAGCTCGGGGTTTATTTAATCAAGATTTTTCAACAGATTCACTCTCGTTTTCTTTTCTTTTGGGACTTATTTGTAGAGCTAAATAAGATGTTCATGTATTCAAGAAATACTAGACTGATGATTCATGTTACCAGATTATTAATAAGAATCTCTGGGATTCTTATAAGAGTTTCTACTAACATCTATAATTTCATTCTTTCTTAGATTACCGTTATTATTAATAATTAATATCATATCTATCTTTGAGCTTTTTCATAATATACTTGAATCTTTAATCATATAATATACAGATTTAAAAAAAAAATTAACAGTACGTAACAAACTCCCCATAAATCATGGGATTATTATTCCATAGATTATATTCATATATTCGTTTGTCTTACTTATAGCTCAAAAGGATCAATTATTAATTTGGACGATTGTTAGTTTATATTAATTAAACTTGTAACAATTTAAATACCTCGAGGGCTAAAAGTGTAACGTCTAATTATGAATTTAATAACATTTGGTTTTCATGTAATACTAATTATTTTCTGAAATATCATTTGTACATATATGTATTTTTCAGGTGCTAACAGTGTAACTTGAAATTATAATTTCACTTTTATTTCGCTTTCAAGTGAATAGTTAATAGTTAATAAATTTTATTTCGATTCAATTATTAACGATCACAGTTGCAATATATATTAATCGTGATTAAATATTTACTTCACCCGTTATATTTAAAATGATTTTAATAAAAATTATGATTTGTATAAATGCATTTATTTAGTATATATACAGAGATTAACATAAGAATAATGATAAATGTAAGGATAAACTTTAATATACATAAATAATAATTTTAAGAATAAATATTAGTATCCATGAATTAAATAATAATTAATTGCATAATTAATCATAGATAAATGTTAGATAACATAAATATAAATGTTAGTGAAGTTAATAAGAGTTAGATAACAGAAATATAATGTTAGTAAACATAAATTTTCATACTTAGGCGACAGTGTCGACCATATATAATTCAGGCGGTATAACCGACCATATATCACTTATGTGGCAGAGCCAACCATATAATAAGAACAATACAAATGCATTAAGAACTTAATAAAAGTTAGTAGTTCAAAATGTTAGTAGTCCAAAATGTTAGTGTAACGTCCCAACCCGTATTAAAACCGGTCCATAAAAATTTTCCTTTTAATACGCTTTAAATAACACTTTAGGTCCCAATTGTGTTTCCATAAATATCTTTAATACAATAGAAGGTTTAATAAATCTTAAAACATTTAATACATTGATTAATTGTCCAAACGGACATACATGACCCGACTAGTTTAGTTTCCAACCAAAACCGAGCATGGTGATTTGGGACTACGCTACCCAAATCCTAATTGAATACAAAAGCAAGATCTTCTAAGCAACCTAGCCAAGATCTCTAATCCCCAAGCTTACCCGAGCCGCCAAGCATGCGAACCTATAAAATTATCAACAACGAGAGGGTAAGCTAACGCTTAGTGAATGATAATATACTACATACATATATATGTATAAAATGGATACGCCACACAAATATCAAATACCGCATACCGAAGCATTCATGTATAAGGCAACTACCCTAAGCATACCGTACGATCTCTAAGCAACAAGCTAAAGATACACCAACAAATATAAGTTCACCAACGACGATGTGAACAACGCCAATAAGCTACACCCGGAGGGTTAGCTACATCACAACAATACAACAATATATATATATATATATATAGAATAATATATAACGAATAAGGTTAACCCCTTAACCCATTACCGAATATCAAACACCACAATGAAGATTGGCCGAACTACACGAGCCTTAGTAATCCGAAACCACACGAGATTACTATCTTCACAATATCGAGGTTGTCCGAACTACACGTGCCTTAGTAATCCGAAACCACACGAGATTACTACCTCAATAAGATGACCGAACTACACGAGTCACCATGAATCCGAACTACACGAGATTCATTTTAGATAAGATGACCGAACTACACGCATCATCATGAATCCGAACTACACGCGATTCACTTCTCCAACTCAACCCACGGTCACGGGATTATAAAATCCACCACATCGGGGTTATCCACATCACGACAATATCAACCCTTCGCCATTGGGGTTATAACATCCAAATCACAACCACGTGTGATAACGTACACACAAACGTGTACCTCGCCAAAGGTGGTCAACCAAAACTCACAAACGTGCCAATTGGACCTATACACAAGTCCATCAAATCCACCTATATGTGAAGTGAGCTCTATAGCCGAGAATCACTTCACCCGACCCGCACTCATCCTACACATACATATGTACATAGGATAATAACACTCACCTTGTCGCCTTGATGAATGCTTCCGAATAATCCGCAACTCGTCAATGGAAAGTACCTATTCCATAATCATAAATACCACAACACAAATTAGGATGGATTTACAAACCAACCCAATTCGACACTTAGTGCAATTTCAACCCAATTGCACTTTCAAGCACGAACCGCACCCAAACTAACCAACATTCACTAACGCAAGTGAAAATGGTCCTAATATGCCAATTAAACCCGAACACAAGTGTTAAACACTTATCGTTCTCAAAATCGCCCATAAACCCTAATTTTGACCCATTAAGTCAAAATCTCACCATTTACAAGTTTTAACACCAAAACATAATTAACTCGGTTTTATACCTCAACTTAATCCATTTTAAGTTTATAAACCTCAACGAATCGACATTTGGGTCATAATCATCAACAAACCCTAATTTTGACTCTAGTCAAAATTAGTCGACCAAAAGAACCCTAACGGTCTCCAAATCATCAATACTCACTAATACTAGTGATCATACACCATTCTCAAGTCTTAAACATGGTTAAATCATTAACCAACCCAAAACCCGCCTTTAACACTTATAAACCCGAATCTTGGTGTTAATTTCCAATTAACAACTAAATAGGTTCCATCTATGAACATACAAGCCAAAAGCCTCAAATTTGAATGATGAACACGAAAATGAAATTCGGAGTTAGAGCTTACCACTAGTATCACCGTGTAGCTAGGAACGAGGAGAACACACTTGTCAACTAAGCCAAAGATCAACTCCCGATCCTTCCTTTCCAAAAATCCTTTTGAAATTAAATGGGTGTTTGAGTTTGAGAGGAAAAATGAAAAGAAAAGGGAAATTAAAATGAGAAATGAAATAAATGGATGAGGTTAAATCCTCAAATTTGGCTCAAACGCGAAAAGACCAAATTGCCCTTGAACTTCCTTAAAAATTACAAGAATCCGGTGCCAGTTCGTGCAGTATGCCGCGCCGCGACCTTAAATGTCGCGCCGCGACATTTGACTAAGTCTGGGATCATTTTAAACCTAACTTCTGATCTTAGTTTATGTAGAATACCGCGCCGCGGCCTCATTTGTCGCGCCGCGGCCCAAAGCTCGACCTGAGCCCTTCTCCCGCGTACAAGACTTTAACACCCGAACACGTCTCAAATCCTTTAAACTCTAATCGTACCTACACAATACACCTATATATCATGTACGGAGAAAAACGGGGTGTTACAACTCTCCCCCACTTAAATTCGATCACGTCCTCGTGATCCTAGTCACGAACCCAAACGGACCCACACTCAATGGTCCTCGAACACGCATTTCAAACCGACTTCTACCACAATTTCACTAACCCGAAGGTTAATCCAATGACATATCACACACTTGCTCGCATCCCGAGACGTACAATACACGCAACAACCGAAGTCTACAACGATCCCTTAGACAATTCTCCTCAAAGAGTTACCCTTAACAACTAAATTGTCATCCGCGATTTATCACATTCCACAATTCCGAGCACTAGCACCAACTCAATCCCTCACATCGGGAAAACCCAACCAATCTCGTACCGAGATATTAACTCCTAGCGTACCATACCAAGTACATCGCTAGTAACAACCACAAACCAAGATAAGGTCAACCATCAAACCGAAGAAGACCTAAATAAAGCGAATCCTTATGGATTACTGATGTCGTGCTAGGTGTATATGAAATAGCTTTATTTTTACTAGGAAAAACTATTAAATACGATACAATTTTACACAAGATATTTATTTATTTATAGAATGGATATACTTAAACCTTGCTACAACACTTATAGGCAGTGTACCTAATCGTACAGTAGTGTAGTTTTTAGTAAGTCCGGTTCGTTCCACAGGGAAAAATATTTAAACAAAGCTTAACGCTATATTAGTTTTATTTTATAAAAATACAAATATTTATAGGTAATATTATTATTATAAAGGGGGCTTTTACCGTTTAATGACCGGTTTGTCGATTTAAAAACTTTAGTTGCAGTTAAAACCAAATGTAAAATATTAAATAAATAAAAGACTTAATTTAAAGAGTAAAGTAAATAACGATAATGAAATTGCGATAAATAAAAGTGCGATAAAATACAAAATAAAGGAAATTAAATATGAAATAAAATAATTATGCTTATTTAAACTTCCGTAATCATGATGTTTGACGTGTTGATTTTAGTTTTATGCCCATGGGTTAATTGTCCTTTATCCTGGATTATTTAATATGTCCGTCTGGTTTTTGTTCATAACAGTCCATCAGTCATAAATTTAAGGTGCGAGTATCCTCGTCAAATTATCTTTATACCCGAAGTTAAATATTCCAACTAATTGGGGACTTAAACTGTAACAAGATTTTAATACTTTGTTTAATAATTACACCAGGTTATCGACTGCGTGTAACCCAAGGTTTTAATACTTTGTTAACAATTACGCCAAGTGCCCTTGTACATAATTTCACCCCTGTTTTAATAATTCTATAGACTATTAATCCATTCCCGTGTCCGGTTAAATGAACGATTATTCGTACATATAAATACCCCGCCCATCGTGTCCGATCGAGTGTATATGGTAATTTATGGGTACGTCCAATTGTAAATCTTTATATTAACATTAACAAACTATCATTTAGTTAAACAAATATAAAGCCCATTAATAGCCCATAGTCTAATTTCCACAAGTGTCGTTCTTTTGTCCAAACCCCAATTATGGTACAAAGCTCAATTACCCAATTTTAGTATTTAGCCCAACATCATGATTACTTCGGATTAAATAAGCATGATAATAACTTAGCTACGAGACATTAAATTAAAAAGGTTGAACATAACTTACAATGATTAAAAATAGCGTAGCGTTACACGGACAGAATTTCGACTTACACCCTTACAACATTCGCTAACATACCCTTATTATTAGGATTTAAAATTAAAATTAAAATTAAAATATAAATTATATATATATATATATATATATATATATATATATATATATATATATATACGTATATATTGAGAGAGAGATAGATTTTTGATATTTTTTTATGATCAAACTGCGTTTGCTTTTATAGGCAGTTTCAGTTTTTTTGGGGCTCCGCGACTCGCGGCAATTTTCCTCTTCAAACTCCGCAACTCGCGGAGTTTGATTTTACAGCTCACCCAGCTTTAGCTCTTTGTTTGCCGACGGATTTTTTATATAATATAATATATATATTAATTTTAAGAATTAATTATATATTATATTATATTTATGTGCATAGTTGACTTGTAATATTTAGTCCGTTGCGTCGAGCTTTGAGAGTTGACTCTGGTCCAGGTTCCGGATTTTCAAACGTCCTTGCGTACAATTTAATATCTTGTACTTTGCGTTTTGAATCTTGTACTCTTGTAATTTTGAGATGTTTCTTATCAATAATTGGAACCTCTTTGATTGTACTTTGTACTTTTGAGCTTTTTGGTCATTTGCGTCTTCAATTCGTCGAATCTGTCTTTTGTCTTCATCTTTTTTTATTTAAACGAATATCACTTATAAATAGAACAATTGCAACTAAAAGCTTGTCTTTCTTGAGGGATAATGCTATGAAATATATGTTCGTTTTTACCATTATCAAATATTCCCACACTTGAGCGTTGCTTGTCCTCAAGCAATATAGTCTTGAAATACTAGAATCACTTCTTTATTCTTCACACTTTGTACATCAGTGATTTCTATACGGCGGTATAAACAATGGTAGTAAAGGTGTGGTTTACAGTCTCACATGACTTATGAAAATTTAGATCCATTAAGGAAATTGGATCTTTATGAAAACATTTGATCTTTTGAAAATTAAATCTAGTTTTTATCCTAGATAAGTTTTCCAGAATAACCCTTCACCGGTGTTTGTAAAATATTTTTGTGGGTTTCAGATTTGAAAATTTTAGCTCAAAACTTACGGTTTTGTGTCACCCACTTGCTAACCTTGTATTGGGAAAGCAACACGTCCAGTATACTTGTTTCGAATATTACCTTTCGATAAACTACCGTCCGGGTGTAAAGGAAAGCGTTTGAACAAGCAACTGTTAAGGCAATGTCCCCTGACATGCTTTTAATTTTGGTCTATAACGTGTCGGACGCAATTACTATCCTTTGTAGGAGCAATAGTAAAGCTCACCCTTATAATTTTTCGGTCTGGCACAAGGTCCTGTCTTTGACCATGCTATGCAACCACCGTTCTTACGGTTGACACCCGATTTGGTTCAGGTGACCTAATGAATTCCAGGTGAATTCCTAGGATTTTACGTTCAATGGTAATGAACGCATTGAAAATAGGTTTTTGGAAAACAAATCGGTTTGTAATTTTGATCAAAATATTTTCTCGTTCAAGCTCGAGTTTAGATATTATTGAATTCCATGAGTTTGAATTCTCAATCTTTAAGGTCAATCTCAAGGATTGAGTAATATCAGTCTTAAAAGCTTATTTTTAATCTTTAAGGAGATTATTCTTTCTGGGGGTCTGATTCATTAGTCTTATCCAGCTAATTTACACGGTGTCCTCCCCATTTTATAAGATAAATCCTTCTCATAGTTAGGATAAATCTGACCACTTGGCGACCCTGTTTGATGTTGAGGTCCGTGGATTTCCTGCTGATTTTAGAGATGACTTTTCAAGATTTTTCATCAACCTACAGCTGGTCTGGATGACAACTTCATGACCTAAATCAAGAAGCGCGTTTCTTTTTCGGAAGACTTTACTTCCTTTTAATGATGGAATTGATTCATCGTGTAGATCCATCTCTTCTTTTCTTTCATTGGGTAAAACAGTTAATTATCGTTCAAAACAAAAGTATTTTCAATTATTTGTTACAGAAATATGTGACATATGTTTAAGATAACTTGGTGAAAATTTCTCACACTTGGCTTTTATTTTTCCTTTTTGTTCTCCTCTATTCCATTCTTAAATGAATTCTAACATTTTGATTTGTTTCTCAATTTATGTCCTTTCCGAGGTAACAATAATTTCGGTATTAACACCTAGTTTTATCGTTCATAAATATGTATAAACATGATTTTGAGTTCATTTAGTTGAAAATTTTGAAACATTTTACTAGAATTGGGTAGTCAGTATATAAGACTAGGGCTGTTCTTTGTTATCAGAGAGCACTAGATTCTAATACAACTACTGCTTTACTAGTATTTTTAATGGTAACCAAGTGTATTAGTTAAAAAATTTTAAAATCCGAAAGAATTTAACCCCTTCCCACACTTAAGATCTTGCAATGCCCTCATTTGCAAGAAATCAGTAACAACTTAAATTATTGAGGGTGATTAGCGTAGAAAAATGATTAAATTTTACCAAAGTTTTCAAACATATTGTTGTTTGTGTTGAATGATAAATGGTGCACATCATTTGTTCATTCCGTCTTGTTGTTATTTCACATATATTTTGCATCTTGTTGTCAAAATTAGTTGCTTTTGCTGAACTTAATGCCAGTCTTTGAAAATGCGTTGTTTTACCCTGTTTTGTACATAAGATAAACTGCAAACATATATACATATTTTTGAAGTTTGGTATATTACCCCACATTCAAAAATTACTAAAATCTAAAAATAAAAGTTAGTAAATTATAAAAACTAATACAATTCCAACATAAGTATTAAATGTATCAACATTACAAATAATAAAATAAATAAAACTAAATAAACTAGGGATGATACTGATACCAGTAGGGGTTCCATGCCTAACCGTATGTGTTATAAAATGCTTCTTCTGGGTTATAAGTAGGATACGGTGGTTGAATCTCTATAGACCATGGAGGAAATACGGGCTTTGCAGTAGGAATATAGTTTCTACCTACAAGTTGGCAATGAGCTATGATATGATTTTGATGAACTTGCCAATCTTCAAATGCTTGTTGTCTAGCATTTTCATACTCTTGTAAAGCTATAAACCTTTGCATTTCTGTCATTTCATTTCCCCCTCCCACATTACCTTGCTGTTGGTTTCTCTCAACCTGTGGATGTCTTCCATGGTATTGTACTGCGGCGTTATTTCGCTTCTTCAAAACTTTAGCACCATGATATACATTTAAACCAATTGTGTCGTGGGGTTCTGGTTCTTCGACTAATAATCCCCCCGACTTATATCCACATCGAAATACTCAGCAATTAATGTAATAAATATACCACCTCCTATTATACTGTGTGGTCTCAACCCCCTAACTATAGCTGATAAATAATAACCCACACAATAAGGTATACTTACAGCGCTTTGTGGGTCTCGAATACACATATGGTAAAATAAATCTTGCTCATTTACCTTTTCCTTATTTTTACCTCTTTGTGTAATCGAGTTAGCTAGAAACCTATGAATTACTCTTAATTCAGCTCTATCTATATCCAAATAAGAGTAATTTCCCCCTTTAAATCGGTGATGGCTAGTCATTTGACTCCATACACCATGCGTATCAAAATTTTCGTCAATCTTCCTACCATTTAATATCAACCCTCTACAATCGACAGATGCTAACTCCTCAGGCGTATATATACGTAAGGCCTGAGCCATGTCTAGTAGAGACATGTGGCGCATTGAACCTCCTAACAAAAATCTAATAAAAGATCGATCGATTAAACTAGCTACCCGATCATTTATTTCTATACTACACAATAATTCTTCACACCATACTTTATATACAGGTCTACGCATGTTGAATAAATGTACCCAATCGTTAAAAGTAGAATTACCATACCTCTGTGTAAGTAATTCCCTGATTGGCCCTGCCAATTCTACTACCTCTAATGGTTCCCATTCTATCACCCTAGGTACTTCAACAGCTTTAGAATGAAGAGTGTGTATACCCCTTTGGTATTTTGGATAATCTATCCAACTTCTGTCAAATCTCAAGTTCGGGTGCAACTCTTCCAAGTGCATATCTGAAAATGTCATAACTGGATGAGGTATATCTTGTTTGTAGTAGTTATCAATCTCCTGTTGTTCCGCATTCTCAGGAGGAGCATTGCGAGCTTGGGATGAAGATTCACCCCTTTCAGTCTGCAAAACACAATAAACACAATTTTTGTGCATCCAAATATGCATTAGTGTCAGCAAAATCACCAATTTAAATAATTACAATGACATGTCCAATTTATATCAAACTTATGCTCATTTTCATATTTTTATCAAATCTACACTTTTTCAAATAAGCATATACGAAAATGTTTGCCAAATCATAAGCATTTAACTCAAATAACATGTCAAAATAATCATTATTAGCAATTAAACAAGTTTCAAATGACATTATCTCTCAAAAATCAAGTTCATGAATTTTAGACTTGAAAAAGTCCACTTTAATTTTCAAAAATCATGTTTAGGCTCAAGGTTTGGATCATTTAACTACCTAAACATGTTACACTACTCAATTTAGCAATAATTCATGATAAAAATCGGCCATAACCTGTTTATATCAAAAAGCCCCAAATTGCTCAAGAACACAAACCCTAGATTACTCAAAATTTGAAGTTTAAGGCTTCTAATCATGTTAAATAGCATCAATCTAGGTTATACAAGCATAATACATAAGCAATTTAAGCATAATTACACAAAAAGCATCAAAATCGAATTGGGGAAAAAATTGCTCAAGAACACTAATTTTCGGATTAAATGGTGTTTAGATGTAGAAATTTACCGTTTTCCTTGAGTAATTCCTTGATAACATCCTTCTCAACATGATTTTGGTGAAAAATGTGATGATTAATGGTGAAAAAATTCGGATTTTAGAGGTGATTTTCGGGTATTTTCGCAGTTATTTTGTGTGTGGTGTGTGGACTGATCAGTTCCAGCGTTTTTATTTTTTTCTGTATCTTGGTCTCTCCGCGAGTCGCGGCGTTTGGTCCTTTCAAATACCGTGAGTCGCGGCATTTGTATTATTATTATTTTTTTTTATATAAAAATCTTTAACTTATAAAACAATTAAGTAATTAATTTTAAAATTTTGTTTCCCTTGTTATTTAGGATGAGGTCGTTTCGGAACGATGTCCTAGTCCGTCCTTCGATAAAATTTTAAAATTTGTCTTTTTGTAGCGATTGTTTTAAAAGCTAAGATTTTTAGATTTTTTAATGTTTTTGATATACTTTAATTCAATAAGATTAAAAATAATGATAATAAAATTTCTCGTCCCTCCCTCGGGTAAAGCAATTTCGGTTCAAAGACCTAGTCTTCAACTTACGACGAATTTTAAAAATCATATTTTTAACTTAATGAGATAAAGTAAATTTTTGTTTTTAAATTCACACCAAACTTAATATTATATTTTTGTTTTTATACATACAAACTTATATTAAAAAGATTAATTTTTAAAATATTTACAATTTTAAATATAGTATTTTAAAACTTGCAAAATATTAATTTAATTTTTATATATTAATTTTAAAACATGGTAAAAATAAAATTAAAAATCTTTTTGGCTTTTATCCCACTTTAATCAATCAAATATTATCAAAAATATACGCCCCTCTTTTCGGTAAAGTAATTTCGGTTCCATGACCTAATTTAACTCATGACGAATTTTTGAAATATTTTGAGTTGATTGGTTAAAGATATTTATACCTTAAGAATAAACGTTAAATTTCGTCGTGATGTAATAAATTTTTGTATGATATCTATAATTTCGGTCGCCAAATCTAATTTCATTGAATACCAATTTAATACTTTATAGCGAACAAATTAGTGTTTATTATCAAAAGGTTAAAAATAAAAATAAAAACTGTACAGACTTACCTGTGAGATAATATTCTTAGTTATATGATCTATCCCATTCATAAGATAGTCGGTTTAATTGGTTTTCCATAGCTACAAAGGCGTAACCTCGAGCATTCAATGATTTTTCTTCTAAACATATGAACGGTCCGTCTCTGCATAAAGTAACAAATTCGGTGTTTGAATAGGTTTGATTATTTGAACATTTACCTCCATGTGACAATTTTCCGCATTTGTGACATCTTTCAAGGTGTCGTGCTCTTCTTTTCGCTGCGGATTTTGATTTTCCTTTACCAAATTGTAACTTATTATCTTCGCATCTGGATTCTTTTCTTACTCCGTCCAATCTTTCTCTGATTACTGATACCAGTTCACTCGGTAGTGTGTCATTATTACGTTTAGTGATCAAAGCGTGTAGCATTAGACCATGGTTTAGTTCACAGGAAGTCTTCATTTCGTAAAAACCTAAAAAAATAAAAATTCAGAATGGGGGGAGAAGACTAGTTCTTTAGGGTCTGCTAGGGAAAGACCATTCGGGTTCCATTTTTGAGAACTACACGAAAACAGAAAATCTAACTCTAACAGAAATACATATTATCCTTTAAAGACTAGATTCTCCCCACACTTAGTTAGCTGTGGTATCGAAATTGTGATTAACTTCGTTGTCGACTTCCATCAGACTATCTATGTAGTGTTTAACTCTGTGACCATTAACTTTAAATTCAATCCCATTTGAATTTATTAATTCTATCGTTCTGTACGGGAAAACTCTTTTGGCTATGAATGGTCCAGACCATCTTGATTTTAATTTTCCAGGAAATAGCTTGAATCGTGAATTGAAAAGAAGAACTCTGTCTCCTTCTTTAAATTCTTTTGAACTTCTGATTCTTTTATCATGTCATTTCTTCGTTCTTTCCTTATAAATTAACGAATTTTCGTATGCTTCTTGTCTTAATTCTTCTAATTCTTTTAATTGACTTAACCGTAGACGTCCAGCTTCATGTAAATCAAGATTACATGTCTTCAAAGCCCAAAATGCTTTGTGTTCAATTTCTACTGGAAGATGACATGCTTTTCCATAAACGAGTCTAAAAGGTGTGGTTCCAATTGGAGTTTTGTAGGCTGTTCTAAAAGCCCAGAGTGCATCCTCCAATTTAATAGACCATTCCTTCGGATTTGATCCTACGGTTTTCTCTAGAATACGTTTTAAAGCTCGGTTGGTATTTTCAACTTGTCCACTTGTTTGTGGATGATATGCGGTGGAGATTTTATGAGTTACTCCATATCTTTTGAGAACTTTCTCAAGTTGATTATTACAAAAATGAGTACCCCGATCACTTATTAAAGCTTTCGGTGTTCCAAACCTTGCAAAAAGGCGTTTTAAAAAGTTGACTACAACTCGTGCATCGTTAGTTGGGAGAGCTTGTGCTTCCGCCCATTTAGATACATAATCAATGGCTACGAGAATATAGAGATTATTATGAGATTTTGGAAATGGACCCATAAAGTCAATACCCCAAATGTCAAATACTTCACATACTTGAATGACATTTTGTGGCATTTCATCACGTTGACTTATTTTTCTGGCCCTTTGACAAGCATCACAGGATTTGCAAAGAAGGTGTGCGTCTTTGTAAATTGTAGGCCAATAGAATCCAGCATCGTAAACTTTTCTTGCTGTGAGTTGAGGCCCATAATGCCCTCCTGTTGGTCCTGTGTGACAATGGTTTAAAATTTTACTAGCTTCATCTCCGAATACACATCGGCGTATTATTCCATCGGGATGACTTTTAAACAAATGTAGATCTTCCCAGAAATAGTGTTTTATATCACTGAAGAATTTCTTTCATTTTTGGTACGACAATCCTTTTTCAAGGAATCCACATACTAAGTAGTTTGCATAGTCTGCAAATCATGGAATTTCATTATAATCTATCTTCAATAGATATTCATCAGGAAAGTTGTCTTGTATGGCCAATTCATTTAGAACTTCTAATTCAGGATTTTCAAGACGAGAAAGATGATCAGCGGCGAGATTTTCTGCTCCTCTTTTATCTCGGATTTCAATATCAAATTCTTGTAAGAGTAAGATCCAATGGATTAATCTTGGTTTAGCATCTTGTTTCGAAAATAGGTATCTAAGAGCAGAATGGTCAGTATAGACCACCGTTTTTGCTAGAACGAGATATGATCGAAATTTGTCAAAAGCAAAGACAATAGCAAGGAGTTCTTTGTCAGTAGTTGTGTAATTTGTTTGTGCTCCTTGTAACGTCTTACTAGCATAATATATAGGTTGAAATCGTTTTTCAATCCTTTGTCCTAAAACGGATCCCATTGCAAAATCACTTGCATCGCACATAAGTTCAAACGGTAGATTCCAATTTGGTGTTATCATGATCGGCGCATTAGTGAGTTTCTCTTTAAGAATATTAAAAGATTTAATGCATTCATCTGAAAAGATGAATGGAGCATCCTTTTCTAGGAGTTTATTCATAGGAGTGGCAATTTTAGAAAAATCTTTAATGAAATGTCGGTAAAAACCGGCATGCCCTAGAAAACTCCTAACTCCTCTAACATTGGTGGGATGTGGAAGTTTAGTAATTAGATCTACTTTAGCTCTATCCACTTCTATTCCTTCCTTTGAGATTTTATGTCCAAGAACGATGCCTTCTTTTACCATGAAATGGCATTTCTCCCAATTAAGTACTAGATTTGATTGTTCGCATCTAATAAGCATTCGTTCAAGATTAACTAGACATGATTCAAAAGTATCACCGAAGACTGAAAAGTCATCCATGAAAACTTCCATGCATTCTTCTATCATGTCGTGAAAAATTGCCATCATGCACCTTTGAAAGGTTGCAGGGGCGTTACAAAGTCCAAATGGCATGCGTTTGTAAGCAAAAGTACCATAAGGGCACGTGAACGTGGTTTTCTCTTGATCTTCGGGTGCTATTGGAATTTGAAAATATCTGAAAAATCCATCAAGAAAATAATAGTAACTATTTCCGACTAATCTTTCCAACATTTGATCAATAAAAGGTAAGGGAAAGTGATCTTTTCTGGTGGCGTCATTTAATTTTCTATAATCAATACATACACGCCATCCTGTTACAGTCCTAGTAGGAATAAGCTCATTTTTTTCATTTGTAATGACAGTCATGCCACCCTTCTTAGGCACGCATTGAACTGGGCTTACCCATGGACTATCAGAAATTGGATAAATTAAACCTGCATCTAGCAGTTTAATAATTTCTTTCTTAACTACATCTTGCATATTAGGATTTAGTCTTCGTTGGCGTTGCACATACGTTTTATGACCTTCTTCCATAAGGATTTTATGTGTGCAATACGAAGGACTTATTCCTTTTATATCATGAATCTTCCATGCAATGGCTGGTTTATGAGCTTTTAACACAGAAATGAGTTGTGATTTCTCATTTTCAGTAAGAGAAGACGATATTATTACAGGTAATTCAGATTCACCATGTAAATAAGCGTATTCCAAATGGTTTGGAAGTGGCTTTAACTCTAATGTCGGAGGTTCTTCTATCGATGATTTATATCGATATCTGTCTTCTTCTTTTAACATTTGAATTTCTTCTGTTGTTGGTTCATATCCATTAGCTATAAGTGTAGCTAACATTTCAGCTTCATCAATTGGTTCAGTACCTTCTCCTAAAGAACATTCTCCTGTTCCTTGTAATTCTGGAAATTCTTCTAACAATTCTGCATGTGAATCTATAGTTTGAATATAATAGCATGTATCATCTGCAGATTGCGGTTGTTGCATTGCTCTATCAACTGAAAAGGTAACACTCTCATCCTCTATACTTAGGGTCAGTTTCTTACCAAACATGTCTATCATTGCTTTAGCCGTGTTTAAGAATGGTCTTCCTAATATAAGAGGAACTTGAGAATCTTCTTCCATGTCCAGAACAACAAAATCTACTGGAAATACTAAAGTACCAACTTTAACTAGCATGTTCTCCATTATCCCTCTAGGATATTTTATTGATCGATCGGCTAGTTGTATGCTTATTCGTGTTGGTTTCAATTCTCCAAGGTCTAGTTTAGTGTATAGTGAATACGGCATTAAATTTATACTAGCACCTAAGTCTGCTAATGCTTCTATTGAACTAAGACTACTCAGAAAACATGGAATTGTGAAACTTCCTGGATCAGATAATTTTTCTGGTATCTTATTCAACAGCACTGCTGAACAATTAGCATTCATAGTAACGGCCGAGAGTTCTTCTATTTTCTTTCTATTTGTGATCAGATCTTTCAAGAATTTAGCATATCTAGGCATTCCTGAAATCACATCAATGAAAGGAAGATTTACATTTATCTGTTTAAACATATCCAAGAATTTGGATTGCTCGGCTTCAAGTTTCTCTTTTTTCATTTTACTCGGGTAAGGAAGCGGTGGTTGGTATGGTTTAACATAAGGTTTATCCTTAACTGTGTTATCTTCGTTAACCTTTTTAACTACCGGTTCTTTTTCCTTATCTTGATCAGGTTGTGGTTCTTGTGGAGTAGGAATAGTTTCCTCAGAAGTTACAGGTATTTCAGGTGGTTTAAGTGTTGTACCACTTCTTGTGGTAATGGCTTTAGCTGTTTCATTCCGGGGGTTAGCATTTGTATCACTAGGTAAACTTCCCAGTTTTCTTTCACCTATTAACCTTATTAGGTTACTTACATCTTGTTCCAAATTTTGAATAGAAGCTTGTGGATTTCTAAATGCTTGAGCATTTTGTTCATTTGTTTGTTTCTGAGATGTGAAAAACTGTGTTTGAGTTTCAACTAGCTTCGTCATCATATCTTCTAAATTTGGCTTTTTATCATCGAGTTGTGGTGGTTTGTTTTGAAAATTAGGTCTTTGCTGGTTGTAAGTATTATTGGATACTTGTTGATTGCTAGGACCTTGTTGGTTGTTGTATGGAATATTTCGGTTATAGTTCTGGTTTTGATTGTAGATCGGTCTTAGCGGTTGATAATTATTCTGATAATTATTTCCAGGCCTTTGGTTTAGATATGAAGCATTCTCTCTTTGTTCCATTGTTAATTCAATACTGAGACAATCTTTTGTCATATGTGGTCCTCCACACTGCTCACAACTAATTCGTATTGAGTGTATATCCTTAGTCATCTTTTCCATTCGTCTCTCCACAGCATCTATCTTTGCTTAAATGGAATCTAAGTCATGGCTAGAATCGGCTCTAGCTGCTTTAGATGATCTAACGATATCTTTTTCTTGGTGCCACTCATGTGAGTGGGAAGCAGTGTTATCAATAATTTTGTAAGCATCAGTTTCGGTTTTCTTCATAATAGAACCACCAGCTGCTATATCAATGTCTTTCCTTGTAGTGATGTCGCATCCTTGGTAGAATATTTGTACTATTTGACAGGTGTCTAAATCATGTTGAGGACATCCTCTTAATAATTTTCCAAATCTTGTCCACGCCTCATATAGAGTTTCATTTGTCTTCTGTGTGAACGTAACAATTTCTCCTTGAAGTCTTACGGCTTTAGATGCCGGAAAGAATTGTTTAAGAAATTTTTCAACTAAAACGTCCCATGTATCAATCGCCCCTTCAGGTAACGATTCCAACCAATCTTTGGCTTTTCCCTTTAAAGTCCAGGGAAATAACATGAGATATATTTGTTCATCCTCAACTTCTCGTATTTTAAATAGTGTGCAGATCCTATTAAAGGTATGAAGATGTTCGTTTGGATCTTCCTTCGGCGCACCACTAAATTGGCATTGATTAGTCACCATATGTAGAATTTGTCCTTTGATTTCATAATCTGGCGCATTAATGTCTGGATGAGTAATTGCGTGACCTTGGCCAGTTCGTTTAACTCGCATTCGGTCTTCCATACTTAAAGGTTCCAGATTCTCCATAATTGAATTTGTTGAATCTGAATCACTAGAGGATTCTGATTTAATGGTTCGTTCCTCAACAATCTCTGTTTGAATGATTGGTGGTTTCGGAGGAAAAATTAATGGTTCAGGATCTATGAATTGTCCCTGAATATTCTCCGGATTCTCAATTGTGAGGTCGGGTTCAAAAAATGGATTATCGGAAATTTGAATTGGAGTACTTGGTCGACTGGATGACGATTCTAAAGGAAAATCAACGGCGGTAATATTTGCTAGATGTCTTGATCGAGTTACAGGTGGTGAACGTACAAAAGGTGGTGAACGTCTTGCTCGGTGCATTCACTGAATATCCTATTAGTTTTTAAAAGGAAAGAAAAAATTATATAAGTTATCCAATTAATAGACTTTTCTGATTTTGCCCACGTTTCGAATAGCCAAAAGATGCAGCAGAGGGGCAGGATTCGTTTGGTCTCAATATAATTGAGTACTGTTTGGCTCCAATAACCCGGTCCACGTACAAATCCAACTATTACTACGAACCAGAAAATTTTGATGTCTATCAATTTAACCACTTAAAATAAATTTTCGTAATTTTAAGAAATTTAGATAAGAAGTAGAAAAAAATTCTAAGTCCTAAAAATTAGGATGTCGAGAAATAAGAAAGAAAAAGAGCGCGTCGAAAAAGGAAAGGGTTGAAAATATATTAAAAAAAATGACTTATAAAACTTAAAAACACTCGATTAACCCAACCTTATTACTACCACTAACTTAAAATTATAATCGCAAATTGAGATTACTAATTGGAATGATAATTGATACATAGGTAAAAGGCGTCTAAAAATATTAAAGCTTACAGGAAAAACTATATCCCAAATGGCAATATCTTAAAAAGGTACTAAAATATAAAAACGGCGTCGCAAAATTCTAAAGCACCTAAATCTTAGTCTAAAGAAAAAGCACTTAAGGGATTTTACGGCAAAGCCTAAAAATCTAGAAATAAAAATAATTATGGCAAAAACTATGTTTAAAACTAAATATGAGCGAAAAATACAAATATTACGCTAAAATAATTAAAAAGGTACAAAATATACAAAATATACTAAAAGTTGTAAAAATTACAATTTTTTATAAAAATATTATTTTTATATTATTTATTTTATAAAACTATTTATTTTATAATTTAATTAAACTAATTTAACTAAAAATACAAAATAATAAATAAACTCAACTAAATTAATTAAAATAATTAAACCTAATTAGGGTTAAATTTAAATAATAAAAATAAAAACCCGTAATTAATTGCTGATTAGGGTTTCTGTGTACCCGTGTCAGAGTTCCTCCGCGAGTCGCGGTTCTTGAAGTTGGAAAACTCCGCGAGTCGCGGGGTTTCAAATTTCAGATCAGGTTGTTTCGTTTGACAGGTTCAACGTAATTATATATATATATATATATATATATATATATATATATATATATATATATATATATATATATATATATATATATTTTTCTATTTTAATAAATAAATACAATATTTATATAATAAAAACTTATACTTAAAAACTAAAATAGAAATATTTTATAATTTTATAAATAAAAATCTTAAACTAGATTTATATATATATATATATTTTTCGATTTTTTAATTTTATGTTTTAAATAAACACAAAATATTTAAATAAAACTTATATTTTTATAAAATAAAAATAAAGAAACTTTATAAAACTTAAATATTTAACAAACTCTTAAAAATATTTATATTTTTGTTTTCTTTTTATGTTTTCGAATATTTAAAACGTATTTTTACAAAAACGTATTTTTATAAAAGTAAACTAAAAATAAAAATCTTTTTTTTATATATTTAGCGTTGCGCTTCTGGCGTTTAAGCAAGAAATTGAGTTCTCCGGCAGCGGCGCCAAAAATACTTGATGTCGTGCTAGGTGTATATGAAATAGTTTTATTTTTACTAGGAAAAACTATTAAATACGATACAATTTTACACAAGATATTTATTTATTTATAGAATGGATATACTTAAACCTTGCTACAACACTTATAGGCAGTGTACATAATCGTACAGTAGTGTAGTTTTTAGTAAGTCCGGTTTGTTCCACAGGGAAAAATCTTTAAACAAAGCTTAACGCTATATTAGTTTTATTTTATAAAAATACAAATATATATAAGTAATATTATTATTATAAAGGGGGTTTTTTACCGTTTAATGACCGGTTTGTCGATTTAAAAACTTTAGTTGCAGTTAAAACCAAATGTAAAATATTAAATAAATAAAAGACTTAATTTAAAGCGTAAAGTAAATAACGATAATGAAATTGCGATAAATAAAAGTGCGATAAAATACAAAATAAAGGAAATTAAATATGAAATAAAATAATTATGCTTATTTAAACTTCCGTAATCATGATGTTTGACGTGTTGATTTTAGTTTTATGCCCATGAGTTAATTGTTCTTTATCCTGAATTATTTAATATGTCCGTCTGGTTTTGTCCATAACAGTCCATCAGTCATAAATTTAAGGTGCGAGTATCCTCGTCAAATTATCTATATACCCGAAGTTAAATATTCTAACTAATTGGGGACTTAAACTGTAACAAGATTTTAATACTTTGTTTAATAATTACACCAGGTTATCGACTGCGTGTAATCCAATGTTTTAATACTTTATTAACAATTACGCCAAGTGTCCTTGTACATAATTTCACCCCTGTTTTAATAATTCCATAGACTATTAATCCATTCCCGTGTCCGGTTAAATGAACGATTATTCGTACATATAAATACCCCGCCCATCGTGTCCGATCGAGTGTATATGGTAATTTATGGGTACGTCCAATTGTAAATCTTTATATTAACATTAACAAACTATCATTTAGTTAAACAAATATAAAGCCCATTAATAGCCCATAGTCTAATTTCCACAAGTGTCGTTCTTTTGTCCAAACCCCAATTATGGTACAAAGCCCAATTACCCAATTTTAGTATTTAGCCCAACATCATGATTACTTCGGATTAAATAAGCATAATAATAACTTAGCTACGAGACATTAAATTAAAAAGGTTGAACATAACTTACAATGATTAAAAATAGCGTAGCGTTACACGGACAGAATTTCGACTTACACTCTTACAACATTCGCTAATATACCCTTATTATTAGGATTTAAAATTAAAATTAAAATTAAAATATAAATTATATATATATATATATATATATATATATATATATATATATATATATATATATTTACGTATATATTGAGAGAGAGAGAGATTTTTGATATTTTTTTACGATCAAACTGCGTTTGCTTTTATAGGCAGTTTCAGTTTTTTTGGGGCTCCGCGACTCGCGGAAATTTTCCTCTTCAAACTCCGCAACTCGCGGAGTTTGATTTTACAGCTCACCCAGCTTTGGCTCTTTGTTTGCCGACGGATTTTTTATATAATATAATATATATATTAATTTTAAGAATTAATTATATATTATATTATATTCATGTGCATAGTTGACTTGTAATTTTTAGTCCGTTGCGTCGAGTGTTGAGAGTTGACTCTAGTCTCGGTTCCGGATTTTCGAACGTCCTTGCGTACAATTTAATATCTTGTACTTTGCGTTTTGAATCTTGTACTCTTGTAATTTTGAGACGTTTCTTATCAATAATTGGAACCTCTTTGATTGTACTTTGTACTTTTGAGCTTTTTGGTCGTTTGCGTCTTCAATTCGTCGAATCTGTCTTTTGTCTTCATCTTTTATTATTTAAACGAATATCACTTGTAAATAGAACAATTGCAACTAAAAGCTTGTCTTTCTTGAGGGATAATGCTATGAAATATATGTTCGTTTTTAGCATTATCAATTACACTTAATACTAAACATCCCTTGTAGTGCGTAATACGACCAATACGCAACTACCGTAACATCATAATCCAACGGTTAAAACCGATATCGTCCAAAACGATCATGGCAACGCTAGATCCCAAGGTGTACAAAATCGACTATCGTCACACCCGTAACAACACGTGAGCAAAACACGGCTATCGCACCACTAATCATACAACATGGTCCTCACGACCCCACCATCGGCGTATAAAAACACCCGATAGTTCCTACGACATGGTCCTTACGACCCCACCATTGGTGTATCAAACCAATAGATCACACAACATGGTCCTTACGACCCCACCGTCGGTGTATAAAACAACCGACAGATCACACAACACGAAGGCTGGCCGAAAACACACGCGCCTTAGTGAATCCGAACTACACGCGACTCACTACCTTCACCACAAAAACACTCGGGATTAGCTGAACTACACGCGCCTTAGTGAATCCGAACTACACGAGAGTCACTATCCAAGAGGAATGACCGAACTATACGAGTCATTTGTGAATCTGAACTACACGAGACTCACTCCTCAATACAATGACCGAAACCACACGAGTCATTTGTGAATCCGAAACCGCACACGATTCACTACCATGATGAAGTCAGCGGACCCGAAGATCATGCTTCACCAATCAATAATCCCATGATGAAGTCAGCAGACCCCGAAGGTCATGCTTCACCAATCTCAACACCGGATGAAGTCAGCGGACTCCGAAAGTCATGCTTCACCGATATAACACCTCGCTCATGATGAAGTCAGCGGACCCCGAAGGTCATGCTCCACCAATCGCATACTCCCATGATGAAGTTAGCGGACCCCGAAGGTCATGCTTCATCAATCAACGCCCTTTTGGCCTCGAACGGCGAGTAGCGTAACATCGCGCTCTGCTACGCCATAGTGAATCCTACGGATACCACTAACCATTCACACACTCGAGCAAGATCCACCTATATCAAACATAGGCACAAAACAATAATTCTCTAGAAGAGAATCCGACACACACCTCCCTTAACCGAAGAATTTCACCTTGCTCACCAAACACGTCCATTATCTCTCAACAAGATTTAGCACATTACCACCTCGGTGATAATTCAAATCCACACCATAAGTACAATTTATCCGAAATTGTAATCTACCACAAATCGACCAAAACTAGGTCTCGACAACATTTTCCGGATCTACCAAAAGCATCATCCGAAATCTCACACTAAAACTTCCTCGGGCGGAAGTGTAACTCCCTCACTTGGAACTACGCTCCATATCCGCACCTCGTACAACCGTACAATGCTACCAAAGGTAGACTTTACCAACAGTTGGGGTCACACGACCCATCACCACCTCTTACTCCAACCTTGAGCACACAGAAGATTTCGATCAATCCTTAAACACTTCGAACGAAAAGTGTACCACGATTACCCAAACCATACCCTAGCAATCATCCAATTACTTTAGTTTGTCAAATTTCACCCGATCACTCATGTACCTAAGGGTTTCACTTCGGTACCTTAAGTACAATGTAACCACAACATATTCGGAGTCGAACACCACGCTAGTAGGTATAAAAGAGGCACCTAATGTCGCGTCATAAAGACTCCATTACCAACCTACATCGAGACTTTAAACACTCGATCTCAAGGGTTCCAACCTCCCGACGAACCTCACGGTTCATCCATTTCAACACAAAAACGAACACGCGCTTTACAACCGAACACCAACCCATTTCCATGAATTGGTAGAAACATTTTACAAACATCAAGGAATGATTGGTTACACCAAGTCTTACGCCCTTCGCCCGAAAATCAAACGTCACCATAGGGTACTTCCATTAGGAACGTCACCCATAACAAATAATATGCACAACACAATGCATTTAACAACTCAAACTCAACGGTACTTAATAAATAACCAAAGGACATATTTATTAAAATGAAGCGTACCTTAACGTCTCCTTGCCGCACTCGTCCCCACTAGCTTGGGACATTCCGACTTACGATGTCCTCCTTCTTGGCAATTGAAGCACACCATACCGTCACCCTTGGGTACCGAACATCCCCAAGACTTGTGACCCCTCATGCTACAATTGTAACACCTACTCTAGATTCCAATATACCCGTCCGCGTACCACCCGTGCTCACACTCGGACCCTTAGTCCTCTTATTCAGAGCACCATACGAAACAACCCTTCTCTCGCTCGAAGGTTCACCCTTCTTTGATCGTGAGTACGACTCGGACCCTTAGTCCTCTTATTCGGAGCACCATTCCGCAAACAATTTCGCGTGACCCCGGCTAATCTTATTCTTCAAGTCATCATTCAAGGTTCGATAGAAATCCTCCATCAACAACCGATCATTCCCTAAATACTCCGGGCAAAAACGAGCCTTCGCCATAAAGGTCGTCTTGAGAGTATTCAAATCCATAGAACCCTGTTGCAAATTTCGCAACTCATTACGCAATTTCGACAAGTCGGCCGAAGTCCGAAACTCCTCGAAGAATTCCTTCTTAAAATCGTCCCACGATAGCGCCATAAACGGCTCACCACCGACAAGATCAATCTTACCATCCAACCAATCCTTCGCCCTACCCCGCAATAAACTAGTAGCAAGTCTTGTCTTTTTCTCGGGAGGGCATTCAATAGTACGAAAACACCCTTCAACATCCGAGATCCAAGTTGTGCTTACCAAAGGATCCGGTTTCCCGTCATACATCAGAGGTTTAGTCCTCATGAAGCTCTTAAGATAATGCTCCATTTCTCCGCCATTTCAAAATTCGGAATACTTCCTATCCATTTCTTCTCGAAACGCACTCATTTGCTCCACAACGGTGGCCGCAACTCTAGCGTTAAACTCTAGATCGTTCATCTCGATCCCGTTTCCCATCGCCATTCTAAGGAAATGCAAAAGCGATTAGACCACGAACGCATAAAACAATACGCACAACACCGCCCCATCTTGCTAAACACTCGTCGTACATCACTTGCTAGACGCGATTTGCACCCGTAATAAGGTTTGCAAGTCCTTATTACGCATACACGTCGTATCGGCTCGTTAGTACAATGACCGCCTCGCTCGATGATATATGCAAACGCAAACATAAACAAAACACAACGCAATCACATATTAATATAAACGTTAGTCCATCTATAACAAGGCACTAACTATAACCCATTCCGACCCGTAATCCTACAAGTCCCGCAACAAATTTAGCACACACAAAAGTCTAAGTCTAGGCACCTATCTCAAGTCACCTAAATCCCTTAGACCATGCTCTGATACCACTTGTAACGTCCCAACCCGTATTAAAATTGGTCCATAAAAATTTTCCTTTTAATACGCTTTAAATAACACTTTAGGTCCCAATTGTGTTTCCATAAACATCTTTAATACAATAGAAGGTTTAATAAACCTTAAAACATTTAATACATTGATTAATTGTCCAAACGGACATACACGACCCGATTAGTTTAGTTTCCAACCAAAACCGAGCATGGTGATTTGGGACTACGCTACCCAAATCCTAATTGAATACAAAAGCAAGATCTTCTAAGCAACCTAGCCAAGATCTCTAATCCCCAAGCTTACCCGAGCCGCCAAGCATGCGAACCTATAAAATTATCAACAACGAGAGGGTAAGCTAACGCTTAGTGAATGATAATATACTACATACATATATATGTATAAAATGGACACGCCACACAAATATCAAATACCGCATACCGAAGCATCCATGTATTAGGCAACTACCCTAAGCATACCGTACGATCTCTAAGCAACAAGCTAAAGATACACCAACAAATATAAGTTCACCAACGACGATGTGAACAACGCCAATAAGCTACACCCGGAGGTTTAGCTACATCACAACAATACAACAATATATATATAGAACAATATATAACGAATAAAGTTAACCCCTTAACCCATTACCGAATATCAAACACCACAATGAAGATTGGCCGAACTACACGAGCCTTAGTAATCCGAAACCACACGAGATTACTATCTTCACAACATCGAGGTTGGCCGAACTACACGAGCCTTAGTAATCCGAAACCACACAAGATTACTACCTCAAAAAGATGACCGAACTACTCGAGTCACCATGAATCTGAACTACACGAGATTCATTTTAGATAAGATGACCGAACTACACGCGTCATCGTGAATCCGAACTACACGCGATTCACTTCTCCAACTCAACCCACGGTCACGGGATTATAAAATCCACCACATCGGGGTTATCCACATCACGACAATATCAACCCTTCGCCATTGGGGTTATAACATCCAAATCACAACCACATGTGATAACGTACACACAAACGTGTACCTCGCCAAAGGTGGTCAACCAAAACGCACAAACGTGCCAATTGGACCTATACACAAGTCCATCAAATCCACCTATATGTGAAGTGAGCTCTATAGCCGAGAATCACTTCACCCGACCCGCACCCATCCTACACATACATATGTACATAGGATATTAACACTCACCTTGTCGCCTTAATGAATGCTTTCGAATAATCCGCAACTCGTCAATGGAAAGTACCTATTCCATAATCATAAATACCACAACACAAATTAGGATGGATTTACAAACCAACCCAATTCGACACTTAGTGCAATTTCAACCCAATTGCACTTTCAAGCACGAACCGCGCCCAAACTAACCAACATTCACTAACGCAAGTGAAAATGGTCCTAATATGCCAATTAAACCCGAACAGAAGTGTTAAACACTTATCGTTCTCAAAATCGCCCATAAACCCTAATTTTGACCCATTAAGTCAAAATCTCACAATTTACAAGTTTTAACACCAAAACATAATTAACTCGGTTTTATACCTCAACTTAATCCATTTTAAGTTTATAAACCTCAACGAATCGACATTCGGGTCATAATCATCAACAAACCCTAATTTTGACTCTAGTCAAAATTAGTCGACCACAAGAACCCTAACGGTCTCCAAATCATCAATACTCACTAATACTAGTGATCATACACCATTCTCAAGTCTTAAACATGGTTAAATCATTAACCAACCCAAAACCCTCCTTTAACACTTATAAACCCGAATCTTGGTGTTAATTTCCAATTAACAACTAAATGGGTTCCATCTATGAACATACAAGCCAAAAGCCTCAAATTTGAATGATGAACACGAAAATAAAATTCGGAGTTAGAGCTTACCACTAGTATCACCGTGTAGCTAGGAACGAGGAGAACACACTTGTCAACTACGCCAAAGAACAACTCCCGATCCTTCCTTTCCAAAAATCCTTTTGAAATCAAATGGGTGTTTGAGTTTGAGAGGAAAAATGAAAAGAAAAGGGAAATTAAAATGAGAAATGAAATGAATGGATGAGGTTAAATCCTCAAATCTGGCTCAAACGTGAAAAGACCAAATTGCCCTTGAACTTCCTTAAAAATTACAAGAATCTGGTGCCAGTTCGTGCAGTATGCCGCGCCGCGGCCTTAAATGTCGCGCCGCGACATTTGACTAAGTCTGGGATCATTTTAAACCTAACTTCTGATCTTTGTTTCAGTAGAATGCCGCGCCGCGGCCTCGTTTTTCGCGCCGCGACCCAAAGCTCGACCTGAGGCCTTCTCCCGCGTACAAGACTTTAACACCCGAACACGTCTCAAATCCTTCAAACTCTAGTCGTACCTACACAATACACCTATATATCATGTACGGAGAAAAACGGGGTGTTACAGTTAGTAGTCCAATTGTTCAAGTCCAGATATTTATATACGATTTTTGATATACGAATATGGTCGGTCAAACGATATGTAACAGAAATGACAAAGTTTGTGGGATTATATAATCTTTTCTATTTTGTACTCATGTTAAATTAGAAATGATATGTTAGTACGTGTATGACCCCACAATGTTTTGGTTGTCGATTTTTTACTTTAACTTTACAAAAATTATAGATTATTTTATCAAGATAAAGATACTTCATGGGCTAACAATGTAACTTCTAATTATAGATTTACTAACATTTTGTTTTCATGTTACAGTTTATTGATTTTATTTCAATTTCAAGTTAGTAACAATCATAGTTGCAATGCGCGCACACACACAGATATATATATATATATATATATATATATATATATATATATATATATATATATATATATATATATATATATATATATATATATATGTCGTGATCTTGTCTCTTATAATAATGATAACAATATTTAGTTTATTAATAAGTATTTCAAGATATCGTTAAGGAAATTCATACCTTAATTAGTGAGTTGTGGTTGTTTGGATTACCTTGATCAAATGAAGCTCTTCGTGCTGATAACGTGTTGTGATTAGTAATTTATAACTACTTTTAGTGGCCTAATTAACTACAAACTTCTTCATTATATAAGATTTGAGTGGAGAGTAAAGGATAAGACTTGTATATAATATATGAATGAGTACATCACATGCTTACAATTGTATGCATATTTATACTACAAGAATCACTATACAAATGCTATTCATATTCATTTTTCAAATGAGGAACAATATAAAGATTTGGAGTAATATAATTGATCATTCAAATCTTGGACTTTAGAGGATACATATCTTGACTTTTAGGATACTTGTATAGTCAAGATATTATAACAGATTGGAATGCAAAACCCTATTAGCAATATGTCTTTTGAGAACATAATTCCAAACACCTTCACAATGACGTAAACGAGGGTGGATTCGGCCCCTATGCGCAGAGGGGTAGGAAAAAATAAATTAACAAAAAAATTATCGTATAAATGTAACTAGTGAAATGACTCGTGGAACCACGAGTTTGTTTAAAAATAAATTTAATTATATGTTTTAGGTTTTAAGTAAACGTAAATGATAAATTCATTTAGTTTAATGACCCGTGGAATCACAGATTACGACTACGAAACTTGTCGTTGTTTTTACAAACATATTCATATATTTAATTTGGTCAGAATAAATAAACTACAATTATTATATGAAGGTTATATAATATGTTACAAAGTTTGTACATGTGTTCATCAGGTGTTTTGTAAAATATTTATGATTCAATCTTGAGGATGAAGTACAGTGGCGTGTTTTTTATATATAAAGAAACCCTAATTGAAGAGATAGAGATGACGTACAAGAATTAATTCTTTGATGAAAAAGATTTTATTTAATATATAGTAAATTTTATTTAACTGTAAAAATAATTTTATTTATGACATCACCTACATATCATCACAATTTTTCTTTTTTCTTTTTGATTTTTTTTATAGAAGAAAAAAGAGTAATTATTACATTATCATCTTAAGATTTTAATACAACTTAATAGATTTGAAGTACCGACCTTAGTGAACACTACCTAAACGACATATTTTTACAAGTCAAATAATTTACCGACGTTTTGTGATATTTTATATACAACTATAGAAGAATATGTTTATTTATGTATGTAATTTATTAATATATTTGATTATTCGTCTTGGCTACAATGGACGTTACCTTTAAAAATGGTTAAAAAGTATCTAGATGTTAAGAAAATCTTATTGGTCGATATTGTTCAAACTTTTTACAATTGATGGATTGTGACTTGTGAGTGGTTATTGGAACATGGCAGTCGACATAATCGTTAAAAAATTCTAAACATGCTTCGTATGTTTTAACTTTTAAGTGTTAATAAGTAAATAACAATTTAAGAAAACTAGAAAAATTCTGGTCCGCGCGTTGCGGCGGAACATTCTAACGTTTATTTATAAAATAAATGTTGAACGAGAACTGAGGAAAAAAAATTATGAACAAACATTCGAACGTTTTTATAAAATTAATGTTGAGCGAGAACTGAATAAAAAAATTGTGAACAAAAAGAAAAAGGGGCCAAATGGACTCGAACCTAGGTTGTTTCTCTTACCAACTCATGAACTTACCATTTGTTGTAGCAATTCACTCGGTATAATAAGTTGAATTTATTTATTTATTATGTATATGTTTTCCTTATAAAAAAATAAAAAATAAATAACTCCATTTTGACTATAGTTAGTTGCGTTTTATTCGTAAAACTATTTCGTGTTAAACAGTGATAACGGAGAAACGTAACTCGCGACGAAAAAAAAAAGATAAATCCCGTTAAAATTTTTAGTGGATTTTTTATTGGATATTATAATAATTTAGAAGTTACATTTAGCACCTTATTTGAGGGGTTAAATACGTAAATGTTCCTTAAAAATAACATTTAGAATATGAATTTTGGGTGGTGGTTGAGTTTTGTCATTGTGAAGGTTTTGGGAGGGCAAATGTAAGACCCAAGTTTGAATTGTACATATTGTAAATACTGAATCTGCTGGCGGCTTTGATTTTCTGTTTTAAGCTGCGGCGCGGCTAGGCCCTGACGGAAATTTCTTCTTTTTATTTAATTATAAGAAGGGCAATTTGGTATTGTTACTTAATTGACGACTTTAAGGCCCCAAGATCAGTTGGTGGGGTGTCATTACTTCCTTTTCACCTACCTTATCTCTTCCAATTCAAGTTTAGAGAGAGAGTGATTTCTAGTGAGAGAAAGCTCATTTGGTGAAGAAGAAGACCGAATCTTGCCCGAACCCAAGTTTTAAAGTTGTTCCTTGTGTCTCTAGCTACACTTTGATAGTCTTGGTAAGTTCTAACTCTATGTTTTGAGTTTCAATTGGTTAACGGCTAGGGCTTTGGGTTACTAGAGACTTGTATGACCTATTTGGGAGTAAAATGGGTGAATTTGGGTTATGTTGATTAGGGCTGTGGACGGTCCATACCCGGACCGGACCAGACAATACCCGGACCGGACCGAAACCCAAACTTTTATGAAAATAGGAACCGAGGACCGGACCATAAATATATGGTTCGGTCCGGTCCGGTTTTAGCATTGGTCCAAACGGTTCGGGTAAAAACCCGACCCGTTTTATCATTTTGAAAAAATTATATATATATATATATATATATATATATATATATATATATATATATATATATATATATATATATTATTTTATGCTCATATTTATATGCACTTCATATAATTATCAATATATGGCATACATAAATGAAAAAATTTAACATATAGATAAAACTAATCCAAGTGTAAATTCAAAATAGTACTAAGAACTTCAAATGACTATATCACGTTAATAAATAATAGAATAGTTCTTGTTTACAATAGGTACCCAATCGCAATAACTAATATGATAAATTTTTTACAATTGTTATCATGTACAAGTTTTGCTTATTCAAAACCTATTATAAAATAATGTATATCGAATGAGGAAGAAAACAACAAATACAAGAATACAAGATACATGCATACTAAACGTAATATAGTATTAAGAAATCGTAGATTGTATTTGCAATTGTATTGAAAAAGAGAAGATATATAGTAACCTTAGAGTTTTTGATCGAGTATTGAAGCAAAGAAAATTAATTATACGAAGTATGTTAATTTATGAAGAAAATAATTAAATGAAGAAAACATGTATATATAAGACCATTTACTATACATACTAATGAATCTTTATTTAGTATAAATTTTATAATATATATAATTGTTATATATCTAGAGAAGAAGATTATGTACATATATATCGGTTCGGTCCAAAACCAAGGTTTTTTCGGGTATGACCCGGACCGGACCGAAACCCGAAATAATCAAAATATATGGACCAAGGACCGGACCAAACACCCCTATTGTTGATGTAAGAAAAACCCTGATGGTAATAATCTAGGGTTTGGTCTTGTAAAATGAGATTTGTAAGTATTAATTGTGTTGTGAGGCATTAACACACTTGTTTAATGTCGAAAGAATTGTAAATGGGTCATGTATGACTAAAGTTGTTAGGGTAAGTGTTAAAATGGGCCAAATAGGTAATGTTGACCTAGTTTGGGTAAAATGGGTATGAGAAGACTCAAAATGGGGTTAGTTGATGATGTTGGACTACAATCACTAGCTTATAGTGATTTATAGTGGGTCTTGGCCATTTATGGGCGGTATTGGGTGTAAGTGAATTATTTAATGCTTTTGGGTCATTAAATGCTCAAGAGTGAGTATTGTGGTTAATTCCACTAGTTGCGTATTTTAATGTGTGCTTATGTACTAGGTACTTTGCTCGAAGCATACGGAAGCATTAAATCACCACCGACGTGTTAAGGTGAGTGGAATAATTATATGCGTGCATATATGATGTATTTATTTGTGTAGTATGAGTTGTGAAGTGTCGACGTGTTAAGACACCACTACTCATGTGGCGAGTGAAGTGTCGACGTGTTAAGACACCACTAGGGAGTGAAGCATCGACGTGTTAAGATGCCACTTCGAGAGATGTAACGAGTGAAGTGTCGATGTGTTAAGACACCACTCGGGGTGAAGTGTCGATGTCTTAAGGCACCACCCGGGATGAAGTATCGATGTGTTAAGATGCCACCCGTGGGGTTAGTGTGCGACGTGTTACGTGCACTAACGGTTGTTATGAACGCCGATGGGAAATTAAAGTACCATTCCTTGTACGATTGGTTAACCATGGTTGTGAGTTGTATTGTAGCATATTATATTGTACGAGTTGTATGCTTTGCTACGCTAGCTTATGTGGTTGAAGGTTTGGTATTATACTTGTGATAGTATGATTGTTTATATTGCTAGCATGTATGCGATAAATGTGTAAGTGTTTGCAAGTAAGTAGATTGTATATGTAATCGTATAATTATTGCATTCACTAAGCATTAGCTTACCCTCTCGTTGTTTACCATTTTAGGCTCTGGCGTGGATAAGGGCAAAGGTATTCAGTTGGATTAGTAACTCTCGGGAATTATAGCTTTGGAAGTTCGACCAAGTTATGGGTAGTTTAAGCCCCAAACACCATGCTCTAATTGTCGTTTGGAAGTTAAACTTTTTGTGGTCGAAACTTGTATTTTGAATTGTAACGAGCAATGATGCTCGGTGGTCAAATATTTGAATGGGAGTCTTAAAACATGATAACTTTGTTTATTAATGTGGCGTGAAGCCTTTTGAAGCGTTGGATCTTATGTTATGGAATTTGGCACTTGTGTAAATTAATAAGGTTGGAATTTGTAACACGGGCGAGCCGCGCCGCGGCCCTCAGGGGCGCTCTGTGGGTTAACAAAGGAAATGGAGGTCGAGGGTTTTCATATTCCTGACTTCCTGAAACTGTATTAAGCCGCGCCGCGGCTGGTCAGACCGCGCCGCTGGCTAAGCCTGACAGGCCAGGTTGACTTTTTTATAAAAAAAAATTTCGTGTCAATTTCGGGTTGGGTTATTACAAGTGGTATCAGAGCATGGTCTAAGGGATTTAGGCGACTTGAGATAGGTGCCTAGACTTAGACTTTAATGTGTGCGCGCTTATTGCGGGACTTGTAGGACTTCGGGTCGGATCGGAAATTGTTAGTGCTTAGGTTTATGTGATCTAACTTTGCACTAATTGTTTTGTGTTGTAATTGTAATCATCAAGCGAGATGGACGTTGTACTAACGAGTTAATGCGACGTACTCGCGTAGCAATGACTAGCTACCATTGTAACGGGTGCAAATCGTGTCAAACGAGCGATGTACGACGATTGTTGAGCAAGATGGGGCGGTATGATGTATATGTGTATATGTATGTGTCATGTCCATTTGCCTCGTTGCTTAATCTTTTCCGTTTTATAGAATGAAGATGAGAAACGGGCACGACACCGGAAATGGGGGCACGAGCGAGGACCCCGAATTTACGGCCAAAGTTGAGGCCATCTTGAAAAGTCATCATACGTCTTTCCTTGAAGATGTTAAGAAAATGTTTCTTGATACGATTGACGAGCAATTGGTCAACATAGTAAAGGAACAAGTCAAGGTTGTCCTTCAAGAGGATAACGTAGGAAGGCATGACTTTTTCTACAAAAACTTCAAGGATGCTCAACCACCTACTTTTGAGGGCGAAAGAGACCCACTCAAGAGTGCCCGGTGGATCTCCGACATGGAGGGGGATTTTCGAACTTGTGAATGCCCTCTTGATATAAAGACATGGTACAGTTGTAGCATGTTGAGGGGTGATGCTAAGCTATGGTGGGATGAGAAAATCCAAGTTTATGGTGAAGAACAATGCATGGATTTTACTTGGGATGAGTTCAAAACGGAGTTTTTCCAAGAGTACCGAACTTCGACCGATCTTACTTGACTTAAGGACGGGTTGCATTCTTTGAGGCAAGGGTCGATGGATTTGAACACTCTTAAATCCGTTTATTTGTCAAAAACCCAATTTTGCCCGGAGTATGCGGGAATGATAAAATGTTGAAGAAAGACTTTTACAGAATCTTGAATGACAATTATCAAGAAAAGATTAGTGTGAACGTGGTGAAGAGTTTTGATGAGTTGTTTGATATGGCCAAAGAATTCGAGTCGCTCATCTTGAAAAAGAGTGGCTTTACCTTAGGCAAAAAGAAGTTTGAAGCTACTAGTCATTCGAACTTTTCTAACAAGAAGCACAAGAAGGGCTCCGAGAGTGTTGGTAGTGTGAAGAAGGGTGCTTCCGGCGATTTTACTTATGCTTGCTACAATTGTGGGCAAAAGGGGCATATGGCTCGTGAGTGCCCGAAACCATCATCCACAACCAAGCTTACTTGTTTTAATTGTGGTAAAGAAGGGCACAAGAGGACGGAATGTCCCGATTTGAACAACGATCAGGTTAAGAAGTTGGAGAAAGGGTGGGTAGAGCTAGGGGACGTAATTATTTGATGACCAATGACGAGGCCAAGCAATCAAACCAAGTTGTCTCAGGTACTTTCATGGTTAACTCTAACCCGGCAAAGATATTATTTGATAGCGGTGCTAATTTGTCTTTTGTGTCGCCTCAATTTGTGCCTAAGTTAAATAAATCGCTAGCTAAGTTAAGTCATCTGGTAGAAGTCAAAATAGCGGATGGTAAGACAGTGCTAGGGGTTGACGTGTGTAAAGATTGTAATATTGTGTTTGGTACCGAAACGTTTAAAATCGATCTCATTCCGATGACTTTGGGTGAGTTTGATATTGTTGTTGGTATAGATTGGCTCGATCGTTATAGAGCCGATATTGCATGTCATGATAAGTTCATTCGTGTTAAGACCCCAAGTGGGGGAGAGTTGATTATTCATGGTGATAAGCCAAGAAGACTAGTACCATTATGCACTTATGCACGTGCACGGCGTTTTCTTAAGAGTGGTGGTTTGTTTTATCTTGCCCACGTAGTCGATACTCGTGATGAGCCACCACCCATTCGTGAAATTCCGGTGGTTAATGAATTTGATGATGTTTTTCCGGATGAGTTACCGGGTGTCCCGGCGGAAAGACAAGTCGAATTTCGCATTGAGTTGGTTCCGGGAGCTACTCCCATTGCTAAAACTCCTTATCGTTTAGCGCCAACGGAAATTCAAGAGTTGTTAAATCAAACCCAAGAGTTGCTTGAAAAGGGTTTTATTCGACCGAGTTCCTCGCCATGGGGTGCTCCGATTTTGTTTGTGAAAAAGAAAGATGGTAGCATGCGGATGTGCATCAATTATCGGGAGTTGAACAAAGTGACGATCAAGAATCGATATCCATTGCCTCGGATTGAGGATTTATTTGACCAACTCCAAGGTGCAACCTATTTTTCTAAGATTGGCTTACAGTCCTGCTATCATCAAGTGTGGATCCGTGAGGAAGATATAGAGAAAACGGCTTTCCGAACTCGTTACAGGCATTTTGAGTTTGTAGTTATGCCTTTTGGTCTTACGAATGCACCGGCGGCATTCATGGATCTTATGAACCGAGTGTGCCAACATATGTTGGACAAGTCGGTAATCGTGTTCATTGACGACATACTTGTTTATTCTAAGAGTATGAAGGAACATGAACACCATTTGTGTGAAGTGTTGAAGACGTTGCGGAAGGAGAAGTTGTATGAAAAATTCTCCAAATGAGAATTTTGGCTAAGGGAAGTTCAATTCCTTGGCCATATTGTGAATAAAGAAGGTATTCAAGTAGATCCGGGGAAGATAGAAACGGTGAAGAGTTGGGGACGACAGACTATGCCTACGAAAATTCGAAGTTTTCTCGGATTGGCCGGTTATTATCGTCGGTTCATCCAAGACTTTTCCAAAATTGCTTCTCCTTTGACGAAGTTGACGAGGAAGAACACGAGATTTAATTGGGAGAACGAGCAAGAAATTGCTTTTCAATTGTTAAAAGAGAAGTTGTGTCAAGCTCCGGTGTTAGTATTGCCGGAAGGGGTAGAAGACATGACGGTTTATTGTGATGCTTCTTTAAATGGGCTCGGGTGTGTTCTAATGCAAAGGGGTAAAGTCATCGCTTACGCCTCTCGACAATTAAAGGAACACGAAAAGAGATACCCGACTCATGATCTTGAATTGGCTGCGGTGGTACATGCGTTGAAAATTTGGCGCCACTATTTGTATGGTGTCAAGTTTACGATTTATTCGGATCATAAGAGTTTAAAACATCTCTTTGATCAACGAGATTTGAATTATCGTCAACGTAGGTGGATGAATGTGGTAAAGGATTATGATTGTGAGATACTTTATCATCCGGGTAAGGCGAACGTGGTCGCGGATGAGTTAAGTCGAAAGAGTCAACATCCGGCCATACGAGTAGGGTCGTTACGCATGGTTATTACTAACGAATTTCTTGTTAAGCTTGGTGAGATTCAAATTGAAACTTTTGTTAACAACAAGCATGAGGAACGAATCGTGAGGCAAACGGAGTCTATTACTTTAGGCCCGCATGGTTTGTTGTCTTTTCAAGGAAGAGTGTGGGTGCCTAAGATGGGTGGTAACCGACAAGTGCTACTTGATGAAGCACATAAGTCAAAGTATCCATTCATCCGGGTGCAACAAAGATGTACTTTGACTTGAAGAAAGATTATTGGTGGCCCGGTATGAAACGTGATGTAATTAAGTATGTTGAACAATGCGTCACGTGTTTGCAAGTTAAATCCGAACATCAAAAGCCGTATGGTAAGTTACAACCGTTGGAAGTCCCGAAATGGAAATGGAGCACATTACCATGGACTTCATTACCAAGTTACCAAAAATGGCGAGAACCCAATATGATACGATTTGGGTGATAGTTGATCGATTGACGAATAGTGCCCTGTTTCTTCCCATTCGGGAAACGATATCATCGGAGACTTTGTCCAAGTTGTTTATCAAGGAGGTGATATCGAGAAATGGGGTTCCTATATCGAGTGTTTCGGATCGAGATACCCGTATCACGTCTCGATTTTGGAACAAGTTTCATGAAGATATGGGTACTCGATTGAAAATGAGCACGACGTATCATCCTCAAACGGACGTTCAAACCGAACGTACGAATCAAACGTTGGAGGATATGTTAAGAGCGTGTGTTATTGACTTTGGTGGTAGTTGGAATGAGTACTTACCATTGGTGGAATTCTCGTACAACAATAGTTATCACACTAGTATTGGAATGCCACCTTACGAGATGCTTTACGGGCGTAGATGTCGAACTCCCATTTGTTGGGGAGAAGTGGGACAAAGAGAAATCGGGAGTACCGATTTGGTTTTGGAAACGAATAGTAAGATTGAGATGATTCGGGCTCGACTTAAAGCGGCGCAAGATAGACAAAAGTCTTATGCCAATAAAGGTAGGAGACCGATTCAGTTTCAAGAAGGTGACATAGTGATGCTTAAGGTTTCTCCATGGAAGGGTGTTATTCGGTTTCGCAAGCGAAGAAAGTTAGCTCCTCAATTTATTGGTCCTTTCAAGGTTTTGGCTCGTGTTGGGGAGGTTGCTTATAGGCTAGAGTTGCCCGGAGAGCATGCGGGGATCCATAACACATTTCATTTTTTCCATCTCCGTAAGGGTCTTGCGGATGACTCGACTTGGGTGCCGTTAGATGAGATTGCGTTGAACAACAAATTAGAGTATGTTGAAGAGCCGATTGCAATCGTTGATGAAAAGGTTAAAATGTTGCGAAACAAAGAAGTTAGAACTTTCAAAGTGCAATGACGTCATCGAAATGGTTCCGATTTTACATGGGAACCCGAAGAATTCGTTTTGGTTTATCTTCCGGCATGTCATGCGGCTTGGATTACGAGGACGCAATCCGAATCAAGTGGGGGAGAGTTGTAAGACCCAAGTTTGAATTATATACTGTAAATACTGAATCTGCTGGCGGCTTTGAGTTTCTGTTTTAAGCCGCGGCGCGGCCAAATGGCCAGCGATGCGGCTAGGCCTTGACGGAAATTTCTTCTTTTTATTTAATTATAAGAAGGGCAATTTGGTATTTTTACTTAATGGACGACTTTAAGGCCCCAAGATCAGTTGGTGGGGTGTCATTACTTCCTTTTCACCTACCTTATCTCTTCCAATTCAAGTTTAGAGAGAGAGAGAGTGATTTCTAGTGAGAGAAAGCTCATTTGGTGGAGAAGAAGACCGAATCTTGCCCGAACCCAAGTTTTAAAGTTGTTCCTTGTGTCTCTAGCTGCACTTTGATAGTCTTGGTAAGTTCTAACTCTATGTTTTGAGTTTCAATTGGTTAACGGCTAGGGCTTTGGGTTACTAGAGACTTGTATGACCCATTTGGGAGTAAAATGGGTAAATTTGGGTTATGTTGATGTAAGAAAAACCCTAATGGTAATAATCTAGGCTTTGGTCTTGTAAAATGAGATTTGTAAGTATTAATTGTGTTGTGAGGCATTAACACACTTGTTTAATGTCGAAAGAATTGTAAATGGGTCATGTTTGACTAAAGTTGTTAGGGTAAGTGTTAAAATGGGCCAAATAGGTAATGTTGACCTAGTTTGGGTAAAATGGGTATAAGAAGACTCAAAATGGGGTTAGTTGATGATGTTGGACTACAATCACTAGCTTATAGTGATTTATAGTGGGTCTTGGCCAGTTATGGGCGGTATTGGGTGTAAGTGAATTATTTAATGCTTTTGGGTCATTAAATACTCAAGAGTGAGTATTGTGGTTAATTCCACTAGTTGCGTATTTGAATGTGTACTTATGTACTAGGTACTTTGCTCGAAGCATACGGAAGCATTAAATCACCACCGACGTGTTAAGGTGAGTGGAATAATTATATGCGTGCATATATGATGTATTTATTTGTGTAGTATGAGTTGTGAAGTGTCGACGTGTTAAGACACCACTACTCACGTGGCGAGTGAAGTGTCGACGTGTTAAGACACCACTCGGGAGTGAAGCATCGACGTGTTAAGATGCCACTTCGAGAGATGTAACGAGTGAAGTGTCGATGTGTTAAGACACCACTCGGGGTGAAGTGTCGACGTGTTAAGGCACCACCAGGGGTAAAGTATCGATGTGTTAAGATGCCACCCGTGGGGTTAGTGTACGACGTGTTAAGTGCACTAACGGTTGTTATGAACGCCGATGGAAAATTAAAGTACCATTCCTTGTACGATTGGTTAACCATGGTTGTGAGTTGTATTGTAGCATATTATATTGTACGAGTTGTATGCTTTGCTACGCTAGCTTATGTGGTTGAAGGTTTGGTATTATACTTGTGATAGTATGATTGTTTATATTGCTAGCATGTATGCGGTAAATGTGTAAGTGTTTGCAAGTAAGTAGATTGTATATGTAATCGTATAATTATTGCATTCACTAAGCGTTAGCTTACCCTCTCGTTGTTTACCATTTTAGGCTCTGGCGTGGATAAGGGCAAAGGTATTCAATTGGATTAGTAACTCTCGGGAATTATAGCTTTGGAAGTTCGACCAAGTTATGGGTAGTTTAAGCCTCAAACACCATGCTCTAATTGTCGTTTGGAAGTTAAACTTTTTGTGGTCGAAACTTGTATTTTGAATTGTAACGAGCAATGATGCTCGGTGGTCAAATATTTGAATGGGAGTCTTAAAATATGATAACTTTGTTTATTAATGTGGCGTGAAGCCTTTTGAAGCGTTGGATCTTATGTTATGGAATTTGGCACTTGTGTAAATTAATAAGGTTGGAATTTGTAACAGGGGCGAGCCGCGCCGCGGCCCTCAGGGGCGCGCCGCGGGTTAACAAAGGAAATGGAGGTCGAGGGTTTTCATATTCTTGACTTCCTGAAACTGTATTAAGCCGCGCCGCGGCAGGTCAGTCCGCGCCGCGGGCTAAGCCTGACAGGCCAGGTTAACTTTTTTATAAAAAAAAAAAAAATTCGTGTCAATTTCGGGTTGGGTTGTTACAGCAAAACGACCATTTTTTGCACCCCCCTTAGTATGTAGGGATAATTACCCTTCGATTGATATATAAAGATATGATGTGTTCATTACTAGTCTTTTTTTTTATTTGTTAATTATATTATATACTTTTTCTGTAAAATATAAGTTCAAAATAGTTTTTCTTTTAACTAAAAATCATGCTTTGTTGGGTAAATGGCTTTGGCGGACTAAATTGGAGCCCAACTCACTTTGGGCTACAACCATTAAAAGTAATCATGGTGCTAACGGGCTACTTCTTCCTTCGGGCCTTAACGGGTCAAAGGGAAAAAGTGGCGTTTGGCTTAATATATTGTGCACAGGTTATGATGTTGAAAAGGCAGGAATCGATTTCGGGAACTCCTTCTGCAGAATCATAGGTGACGGATCAAAATCAGCTTTTTGGACAGATTGTTAGCTTGGCGACGTCCCCTTAAAATCCAGATTGCCGAGAATTTTTCAACTCGAGCAGGAACAGGCTGCAACAGTTCGTAACGGAGTTCGATGGTCAGAAAATGGTTGGGAGGCGACATGGAATTGGCAATGAGAATTTAGCGGTAGAACACAAGGAGAACTCGATGATTTAAAAGCACTATTCGACGGGTTTCAAAAAAAGGACGTAGATATAGATTCATGGTCTTGGAGGTTGGCAAATAATGATTTCTTTACAACAACAAAAATTCACAAACCTAATTGACGAGAAACTTCTTCCTTTTAATGGTTCACGTGATGCCACATTAAAAAATAAATTGGTTCCTTCAAAAGTGAAAATCTTCATATGGAGGGTATTAAAACGTCGTATCCCGATCCTTACCGAACTCGACAAAAGAGGTATTGACTTGGATACCGTTAGATGCCCTTTGTGTGATGACGATGTAGAGACAATTGAACATTCGATGATATTTTTCCGGCATTCGATGGATATATGGGAAAGGGTCTATAGATGGTGGAACTTGGGATCGGTGACAAATCTTAGCGTTAACGAGGCGTTCGGTGGTAATTGCAATCAAACATTTTCTTTCTTAGGATCTCAAATTTGGCAAGCTCTCGAATGGACTTGTAGATATCTAATTTGAAAAAATCGCAATCGGAAAGTATTCACAAATTCGGGTTGGAACGGTCCGGGCGGTCTAATGGAAATTCAACTTCTCTCCTTTGATTGAATCTCCTCGCGTTGCAAACAAAAAAAGATCGAATGGCTACAATGGTTATTTAATCCTATTTCTTATTGTTTAGTGTAATTTCTCTTTGTAATTTGTAATTTATGTAAGGGTGCGCTCTTTGCAACATTGTACGTCGAGTTCTCTTATTGCCCAAAGTCTTGTGATGGGTGCTATTTCGTGTTGTGCTTAAAATTCTCGTGCTAATAAAATGTTTGCCTTCCGAAAATGTTATACAGTAATTAGTTGTAGAAGTAGTTTTGAATTTTGTATACTAAGGGTCTATTTACTAACCACTTAATGGGTTGTTTTCGTACAACTCCTAATTTAGTAGTTAAAATTGTTGTTTCTTTGTCACTTAGTCTGTCATTTAATCTGGAAATTAGTCTGTTTTCAAAAAACATAAAATCACATAACCCTCCATAATAAGAGGCAAATGAAAACATAGACAAAATCAGAACAAAATAAGCAGCCCCTAAGATGTGCCAGTTTTTCTATGTGATATGTTATGTTTAATTGACATATTTTAGTGAGAATGTCTTATTTGTATTCTAAAATAATAATTTCACCGTTGATATAATGATATTGATGATAATGTTATATGTATCTCAAGTTAATTTTTTTCTTTGTGATTTTGTATTCTAAAATATTATCTCACCACCAATGTTAATGATAATGTCACATTTATATATTTTCTACTTTGTAAACATTGATTAAATTTCTACAGTCGATTTAGTAACGCAAACAAAATTAATTTATAATAATAATAATAATAATAATAATAATAATAATAATAATAATAATAATAATAATAATAATTATCTAATAATTTAATATTACATTTAATTTTGTTATTACTATTAGTTACAACTAGTTATTGAACCCTCGCTTCGCGCCGGGGGTCGATTTTTAATGTATTTTATTGCGTTTAGTAAAATTATTTTGTGGCTAACGATGATGTCGTTGAAGCGCAACTTGAGTCGAACTAAAAGGTATAACCCGTGAGAGATTTAAATGTTATTTTAAATTAACAATATATATGCATCTCCGCGTTTCGCTATGGAATTGTCGACTTTTAAAAATTTAACGCAAAATCAACGTGTATGAAAAGTACCCCAAATATTTAGCGTTTTTTAAAAAGCGTCCGTTTTGCGTATAGCTAGTGACATTGTGTTCCTAAAATTATTTCGAGTTTAACGATGGTGTCGGAAAAATTTAACTCGTTGCGAGCGAGAAGATATGACCCGTTGAATATTTGGGTGGAGTTTATTTAAGATTTTTTATGAAAATGGTTATTTGACACTTTACCCCCTGTTTGGGGGGTTGATTTGAATTTTTCAAAAAAGTGTGGGGGCCTTTGTTGGTAAAATGAAATTTAGTTAAAGTTTAAAAAAAAAGTGAAAAGTCGAAAATGCCCCTGGTACTATTCGTAACTTTTGTCTATTAGTTATTATGTAAATTAAGTATTAATTTTTTTATTTTAGTAATCAAACAAAACTAATTTATTATTATTATTATTATTATTTGTTATAAATTAATTATTAATATTAAATCCCCAAAGTGATAAACTTAAACTATTTTTTTTAAAGGAAGATATTACCCGTTATACTATTAAGGAAGGGTCTTGAACATTAAATTGGTTGACGTTATGCTGACGTCAATATACACTATGTTTCTTTCATTTTTATTTATCTTTTTAATCATTTTTACTTTTTCTATTCATTTTCTAAAATGATATTTATTTCAATTTTTTTTTATATAAAAATTAGAAGAGAATATATGTATTTTTAATTTTTAATAAGAGGATTTGTATCAATTGTACGTATTTGAATTGAAATTATATATGTTTAAAATGATCCATTTTTCGCTACAATGCGTGGAATAAATACCACTCATTTTATATATAAATTGACGAGAATTACATGATAATATGATTCAATAGTTCGATAAGAATTAGATATGAAATTTTCTCATTTGACAAGAAATGAAATAAGTTATTTATGAAAGCACAGTATATAAAATGTAATCGATTTATTCGTGATCATTTATGACCCTTTTATTGACCACTCCGTATTATTATTATTATTATTATTATTATTATTATTATTTTTAAAAAACTTAAAAGTTTTAAAACTTACAAAAAATTAGTGGGAAGCCTAGAGACAATCTGGGCTCCCACACCTCTAGCAATAGCAAAACCTATCATAGTAAAAATATGAGCAGCAGTACCTGCACTAATATATTGCGCCATCGAACTCTTCTGAACCTGCTTTAGCAAAGAAACAGCCTCCTTCTCTAATTCCCCCAGGGAAGAAAATGAGAAAGGAATGAAACCATAACCAATCGCCTGACAGCTAGATGCGTACTTGACCCGCTTCCGATGAGCCGCATCAACCACAGCACGTCCAGGGACAAAGTCAGAAAGCCCAGACTGCGTCAAAGGAGAAGACCCTGTCAAGTCAACACAAACATCGCGACCACAATCCCAGAAATAAAGTAACACATCTGCAGGTCTGAGGGCCCTGTCGTTCCCTCCAGACAACCCAATGTCAACCTCCTTTCTCGCTGAAATCCCAGAACGATAACAAACATCAACAAGGGAATCCCGAACAATATTATGTCGATGCTTAATACCCACCATACCAGCACAAGACACGGCGTGATCCCCGAAAATATCCCCAGTAAAAACCCTTGAACAGACAGAGCATGCCGTCGAGATAGAGAACAATGGAACACCTAACCGGTAGCACAACACACATCGGTAAGTCTTTGCGTTCATCGTCTGACCCAACCCCAAAATAGGGACTGCCCTTAGCCAAGCAGATGTGTGATCACCTTGCTGTGATTTCCATAAGGCCGATTGTCGGGGAGATAACGAAAAAGTGGATTCTGCAGAAGCGGTAACCTTTGTGAAATAAACATCTGCCAGTTTCTTCATGAGTATTGGGGAAGCGACCTCACTCGGATTACCTAAAATACCAAACCCAACCGTATTATTAAACAGACCCAATGCATCTTCAAAAGCACGACCAAGACCAACAATACCCGTATAACGTAAGAGCTTGGTCTGCAACCCAGCAGACTGTAATCGAGAAGCCAGAAAAGCATAATGACGAACATCTCCCGCAGAATAAACACCAAGCCCTCCAAATGCAAATGGCAAGGTGGCAAGCCGCCACTGCCAATCACCAAACCCAGGCCCTGAAGCAGTAACAATACGCTCCAAGGAAGATCGAAGGGCTCCATCGAAAGCGCGTTGAGCCGCCTCAAATATACTAGGAGGACAAGTACGCAAGGTAAAGTAGAGTTTAGAAACTCCCGTACATGCCCTAAGCAACAACAACTCACACTGAGGATCATCAAGCTTAGCAACCTTATCCATAAGCGCAATGGACTTGGTCACCCTTTGCATCACCAGTTCACTACTAAAACCAAGATCGAAAGTTGCGGGGGCCCCTAGCAACTTAACACCATTTAAAGGCCGATCAATATTAGGAGGAAAGACACCTACGTGCCTGCTGCGAGGGTCCTCCGTAGGCCAGAAAATTTCTATTTTTTCAACGTTTAGATGTAGCCCAAAACGAGGCCCATCCTCCATAATCAAATGCAAAACCTTCCCCACCACCAAAGTGTCCCCAATAATAGTGCCATCATCCAAATACCACGCCTGAAGACAAACCTCAAAATTATCTCTGATTTTAGAAACCAAGGGTTGTAAGACCAAAGCAAAAAGCAGCGGACCAAGGGGATCACCCCCTGAGAAGCAAAAATCAAAAAGCACCCCCTGAGAAGACCATAAGGTGTGGTTCCCATAATACAATCTGGCTGGATTAGAGTAGCAAAATTCAACCCACCGAGAAATGCTCGGACAAAGGCGGCGAACTTCACGTAACATGACCGTACGATCAACTAGATTGAAGGCATTTTGAAAATCAACTAATAACATAGAAAGGCCAACATCAGAGCCACGATCCTCAATCAACCGATTCACAGCATGAAGAATTGCCTCACCATCTGAAGAAACACCAACACCAAATTGAAGACCATCGAAGTAACTTCCCAAAGACTGGCCAACCATAGCAGCGCCAACCTTCGAAACAAGACATCGACAAACAGTACCCACAGCTATAGGACGAAGACCACCGCCGGGCTTGACAAGCGGTGTGAGGGGAGCACTAGCTATATACTCTCCTAATTCCATAGGGCACCTTTCAGCTAGAAAGAGATTAACGACCCCGGTAATAGAGCCAACCAACTCATCCGAGACTGCCACAACAGCACCACTCAAGCAATCCATAAGGTGTTGTGCACGTAAACCATCTCTACCACATGAAGTGCCCCGAGGAAAACTGTTAATCTGGCCCAAAATAACAGCAGAAGTCGTAACGAGGTGAAGGTGATCAACCGTCATATCAGGCAAGGATGGAGCTATAGAAGAAGGGTGCTTAGACAGCAAGTCCGCCAGTGTGGCATCATTATAAGGAGCAACGCCTGATGAAGAAAGAACACGAGCTGCAGCAGTGTAATGGCCATCACAAATCTTCCTACGACACTGCTTAATATTACGCTCTTCCAAATCAAGGACCTCATCATTAACCACTGACAACATAGGAGAATCCTCTGCCAAATACTCCCTCACAAGCTGTAAACTTCCACCCGCTGTCCCCCAAGGGCAAATAGCACGGGAAATATTCTCTTCCTGATGCCGACGCTTTATCGAAGACCTAGACTCACGACTACTCCGTGGCCGAAAGGTTTTAAGGGTACAAAGGGGTAACACCAACAAAGAGACCCAACTAGAAATGTCATCAGGCTTAGAGATCACCTTATCAAGAGCACCTTTCAAAACCCGAGAAAACCCCAAACGACACTTGGGAGGGATAGACTTAACCGTGCAAAACCCCTTAGAGAACAACCGATCAAGGAGAGCCACGTCAAAACCATCGTAATGATCACGCACCGAACCATCCTCAATACAAAGTCGAGCAGGAGAAGAGGGAGCTAGTGGCTTGGAAAAATTATGAAGCACAAAACGAATAACACAATTTCCCTCATCGGGGGTGTGATGACCCAGAAATTTCGACTAAATTTAAACTTAATCTTTGTATGATTAACATTTCCGACACGATAAGCAAAGTCTGTAAAACTGAATCTCAAAATTTTTGAATTACTTTTATATATTTAAATACCCTTCGGTTGTTTTCGACGATTCGCGAACAATTATATGTAAATAGATACATATATACTATAACATGAAAAGGTAACAATGTATTAATTGTTTGATACCGTACATTAAACTTATTGGTTTAAATATCTATTTGAATGTATATGATAAGTTGAAATATTTATTATTAAAATTTATTTTTAAATAACGTCCAATGTGTATTTAAAAACTGATTTATGTATATTAAAAAGATATATACATATATATAATAAACGATAGTAACATTCGTTTATTGATTCAATTGATATTTAGATAAGTTAACTAAAGCGTTTAAGATGAACCAGTTAAACACTAATTTGCTACAGTGTTTTCAAATTGCCACATTACTCAAAATGCTACAGTGTTTTAGAAAATCACTATTTGCTACAGTGAAATTGACTTTGCTACAGTGAATTGCTACAGTAAAATTTGACTTTGCTACAGTGAATTGCTACAGTAAAATTTGACTTTGCTACAATAAAACACTATTTCAAAATGAAAATGTATATATTATATATATATTAACAAATAGCGAGGCGATGATTTATAGAAGTAAATGACCAAAACATTTGAAAGTTTAAGTTATACTATGAGTGGTATAGTTTATGAATAATTTAAGGCTATATTTTGATAAAGGTACGTGACACGAAACGTAAAATGCAAGTGTTCTAAAGGTACGAAAGGACATTCGAAAAACCGGAACCGGGACATAAGTCGAGTGATGACGTACGACTTATCGGAACAAAAATTACAAGTCAACTATGCACGTGAATTTAATATAATATATAATTAATTATATAAATTATATATTATAAATATAATATAAATAAATATGTCGACAAGAGTCATGACAAAATCATATGTGAGCTGGAAAAGCTTCCCATGCGATCGCATGGGAATTACACTGTCCAGCCATGCGATCGCATGGCAACCCTGGACAGGCCACATCTATAAAAGCCGATGTTTTGTGCTTATGATTTCATTCCTACTCCGTATTATATTTATTAATTATTATTATTATTATTATTATTATTATTATTATTATTATTATTATTATTAAGATTAATATTATTATTAATCTTATTATTATTAGTAGTATTTGTATTATTATTAGTATTATACATAAAATACTACGACGAGGTCATGAGCGTGTCACTTTCAAAATATGTTTTCAAGCGGGATAGAGTTAAGGAAATTATGGGTTATTGCCATGGAGGTTCTGGATAATGTTCGGGGGTATATTTATGAATCAAATCTAGTGTTTATTATCTCCGTTACGACTTTATATGCTGCTAAGGTGAGTTTCATATGATCCCTTTTACTCTCTACATTTTTGGGCTGAGAATACATGCAAATGCTTTATTAACTGATTTACAATATTTATATGCGTGAGTTTCATTGATCCCTTTTTAATTGCTTTTGCAATATATATTTTTGGGCTGAGAATACATGCACTTTATTTTAAACGCAATGGATACAAGTACATACTAAATTCTACACTGAGTTTGAACCGAAAATCCCTTAGCTTTGGTAACTGTTAACTGCCAGTTATAAGAACTGGTGGGCGCGAGTAGTAGTATATGGATCCATAGGGCTTGATATCCCCGTCCGAGCTAGAGCACTAGCCTTTTAACGGACGTACGCTATTTGAGAAGCGTACACGTTGGTTTGCGTGTATTATTAAGATGATTATACAAAGGGTACAAATTATATAAACGTTAAAGTTTAGTTACCAGGGTGCTCAATTTTGTAGAACCGATTGATAAACGTTTCGGATGAAACAACTGAAATCTTGTGATCCACCTTTTATGTAAAACCTATTGATAAACGTTTTGAATAAAATAACTGAACTTTTGTAATCCACATTGATATACGGATTATGTGTAATATTAAAACTATGAACTCACCAACCTTTGTGTTGACACTTGAAGCATGTTTATTCTCAGGATTCTAGAAGTCTTCCGCTGTTTACTTATACGTGATACAAGATATGTGCTTGGAGTCATACATGCTATATACAAGAAACTTGCATTCACCAAACCATTACCATGTATCTTATTTTGACTGTATTGTCAACAGATGTATTATTGTAAACCATTTAAATGGTGATTGTCTATACGTAGGAATCATCAGATGTTAAAAACCTGGAATTTATATATTCATTTATGAAATACCTTTTCAAACGAATACAATGTTACAAAATGTATCACATAGAGGTCAAATACCTCGCAATGAAATCAATGAATGACGTGTTCGTCCATATGAATTTGGAGCGATCGTCACAGGGGGCAGCACATCCGGGCCCCTACCATGACGACACTTAGCACGTACCGTGTGTGTTTTGTAGCAAACAACACATAACCAAATTCCCATACGCCTAAAAGTAATATCAGCCTCAGTATAAACACCTAAATTAAAAGTAAGAGAATGTCGAGTGATATCCCGCGCATCGATACCACAATGACGATCACTAAGATGCTTTGATAAGAAATTATTATTATTATTATTATTATTATTGAGGTTGAACCGAAAACCTCTTATGTACATTGAACCTACTTAATCACATTATTATTATTATTATTATTATTATTATTATTATTATTAATTTTTAAAATTGTTGTTAAGATGAATAAATTCATGATAGATAGCAATTATATGTTCACTTTAAAATAGCATTTATTGAATTGAATACTAATACAATGTAGTAAAAAATATATATATATAAACATATTATATATATAATTAATTAATATAAATTCATATAATAATATTATTAATTAAATATAATAAAAATTATAAAGCTTATAGGAGTATCTTTCAATTTTCATTTAAAAAAGGGAACAATTCAGAGAATCTAAACAATCACAATAGAGCATATTTGTTGTTTTGAATGCAAATTTTATACTTGTATAGATCTCTTTTTTCTCTACAAAATCTATCTTTGTTGAAACTGTTGGTCCATCATAAGAGCAAAGTCCGCGAAACACACAAACCCATCTCCATTTTTATCAACACCGTTAATCATCCGTTTACAATCTTCTAACGAACACTCACCAAACATCTTAAACACTTCAAATAACTCACTCTCCGTTATCAATCCGTCACCGTCAGTATCAAAAAACTCGAACGCACTTTTAATCTCTCCGTCACTTAACGGCGTTGCACCAAAAACAACACTTTCAAACTCATTCAAGCTTATACTTCCGTCACCGTCTCTATCAATTTCATTCAACATTATCCTAATTTCCTCCAATTCGGCTCCGGATGACGACCCGGACGCTCCAATTCGGATCAACACGTTTTCTAATTCGGCTCGTGTGATTATCGAGGAACTGAACGATTGATTTGGTAATACGCTAGTCGGGTCGGGTGATCCGGATGAGGCTGAATTTGAGGAGCTGAATGATTCGGAATCGGATCGGGAAACGGAGTGTGATTTTTTTTGTTTTGATGATCTGAAAAGGTGTTTAGGGTTAAGGTTTTTGGTTAGTTTCATGATGAACAAATTAATTGATTACTAATTATTGAAAAAATAATGGCAGAAAAATTGGGGAAGATGAAAGGAAGGGATGGAAAGGAGGAGGAAGGAGAGTGGAAGATATAAAGAAGAAATGCATGTTGAGGTTCCAGGAAGTTTCCTAACATTTAACTATTTATATTTCTTGTTTTCTTGTTTTAATTAATTTTATTCTTTTTCAATGATTTCTTTTAAATAATTTGTGTGAGAGAGAAAGGATTTTGATTACGTTTGACACGTAACTAACCAAAGATTTAATTTAATTTATTAACTACATTGATCAAAACGAGTGAAATGACATGTGGAACCATGAATTTGTTTAAATGAAACAGTTTAATTATACGTTTTAGGTATTAGTTATCTTAAATGCTAAAGTCATTTAATTTAATGACTCGTGGATCCACATATTTCGACTAAAAAACTTGTCGTTGTTTTTACAAACATATTGATAAACTACTTAACTTGGTCAGAATAAATAAACTACATTTATTCTCCCACCATCTTCTTTCAATTTTCGTGACAATTATTATTTTCCTGTCATAAAAGCTACATTACAACATTATTGAGACATGTATTTCGCATACATATGTAACGTAATTAATCCCTCAAAGAGAATCCATAATTGAATAATAACTAGTCCGGACCGGCCCGCGCGTTGCGGCGGGGGCTTTCGGGCTGCGTATTTGATGTCGAACGAGGTGTATATAAAATAGCTTATATTTTACTAGGAAATACTATTAAATACGATACAATTTTACACAAGATATTTATTTATTTATAGAATGGATATACTTAAACCTTGCTACAACACTTATAGGCAGTGTACCTAATCGTACAGTAGTGTAGTTTTTAGTAAGTCCGGTTCGTTCCACAGGGAAATCTTTAAACAAAGCTCAACGCTATATTAGTTTACTTTTATAAAAATACAAATATATATATAAGTGATATTATTATTATAAAGGGGGGTTTTTACCGTTTAATGACCGGTTTGTCGATTTTAAAACTTTAGTCGCAGTTAAAACCTAATGTAAAATATAAAATAAATACAAGACTTAAATTAAAGCGTAAAGTAAATAACGATAATGAAATTGCGAATAAAAATGCGATAAAATAAAATTACGATAATTAAAAGGTACGATAATTAAAAGTGCGATTAAATAAAATAACAATAAATAAAAGTGCGATAATTAGAAGTGCAATTAAATATAAAATAAAGGAAATTAAATATGAAATAAAAGAATTATGCTTATTTAAACTTCCGTAATCATGATGTTTGACGTGTTGATTTTAGTTTTATGCCCTTGGGTTAATTGTCCTTTGTCCTGGATTATTCAATATGTCCGTCTGGTTTTTGTCCATAACAGTCCATCAGTCATAAATATAAATTGCAAGTGTCCTTGTCAAATTATTATTATACCCGAAGATAAATATTCCAACTAATTGAGGATTCGAATTGTAACAAGGTTTTAATACTTTGTTTAATGAATACACCAGGTTATCGACTGCGTGTAAAACAAGGTTTTACTACTTTGTTAACAATTACACCAATTACCCTTGAATGTAATTTCACCCCTGTTTTAATTATTCTAGTGGCTATTAATCCATTCCCGTGTCCGGTTAAATGAACGATTATTCGTACATATAAATACCCCGCCCATCGTGTCCGATCGAGTTTATATGGTAATTTATAGGGACGCCCAATTGTAAATCTTTATATTAACATTAACAAACTTTCATTTAGTTAAACAAATATAAAGCCCATTAATAGCCCATAGTCTAGTTTCCACAAGTGTCGTTCTTTTGTCCAAACCCCAATTATGGTACAAAGCCCAATTACCCAATTTTAGTAATTAGCCCAACATCATGATTACTTCGTTTTAAATAAGCATAATAATAACTTAGCTACGAGACATTAATATAAAAAGGTTGAACATAACTTACAATGATTAAAAATAGCGTAGCGTTACACGGACAGAATTTCGACTTACACCCTTACAACATTCGCTAACATACCCTTATTATTAGAATTATAATTAAAATTAAAATATAAATTATAAATATAAATATATTTACGTATGAAGAGGAAGAGAAAAAAAATGATGATTTTGATCAGAATTCGGGTTGCTTTATAGCCAGGGTTGAAAATTGGGGCTCCGCGACTCGCGGCAAAATGCCCTTAAAACTCCGCGAGTCGCGGAGATATATTTACAGCTCACACCCTTGGAGTTTCCTGCTGCCGACGGTTTTTAATATATATATATAATATATATATAATTAATATAATTAATTATATATTATATTATATTTATATATATAGTTAACTTGTAATTTTTAGTCCGTTGCGTCGAGCGTTAAGAGTTGACTCTGGTCCCGGTTCCGGATTTTCGAACGTCCTCGCGTACAATTTAATATCTTGTACTTTGTGTTTTGAATCTTGTACTCTTGTGATTTCGAGACGTTTCTTATCAATAATTGGAACCTTTTTGATTGTCTTTTGTTCTTTTGAGCTTTTTGGTCGTTTGCGTCTTCAAATCGTCGAATCTGTCTTCTGTCTTCACCTTTTATTATTTAAACGAATATCACTTGTAAATAGAACCATTGCAACTAAAAGCTTGTCTTTCTTGAGGAATAATGCTATGAAATATATGTTCGTTTTTAGCATTATCAAATATTCCCACACTTGAGCGTTGCTTGTCCTCAAGCAATATTGTCTTGAAATACTAGAATCACTTCTTTATTCTTCACACTTTGTACATCAGTGATTTCTATATGGCGGTATAAACAATGGTAGTAACGATATGGTTTACAGTCCCACATGACTATAAAAATTTAGATCCATTAAGGAAATTGGATCTTTATGAAAACATTTGATCTTTTGAAAATTAAATCTAGTTTTTACCCTAGATAAGTTTTCTGGAATAACCCTTTACCGGTGTTTGCAAAATATTTTTGTGGGTTTGGTGGGTTTCAGATTTGAAAATTTTAGCTCAAAACTTGCGGTTTTGTGTCACCCACTTGCTAACCTTGTATTTGGAAAGCAACACGTCCAGTTTACTTGTTCCGTATATTACCTTTCGGTAAACTACCGTCCGGTTGTAAAGGAAAGCGTTGAACAAGCAACTGTTAAGGCAATGTCCCGTGACATGCTTTTGATTATGGTCTATAACGTGTCGGACGCAATTACTATCCTTGGTAGGAGCAATAGTAAAGCTCACCCTTATAATTTTTCGGTCTGGCACAAGGTCCTGTCTTTGACCATGCTATGCAACCACCGTTCTTACGGTTGACACCCGATTTAGTTCAGGTGACCTAATGAATTCCAGGTGAATTCCTAGGATTTTACGTTCAATGGTAATGAACGCATTGAAAATAGGGTTTTCAGAAAACAAATCGGTTTGTATTTTTGATCAAAATATTTTCTCGTTTAAGCTCGAGTTTAGATATCATCGAATTCCATGAGTTTGTAATTCTCAATCTTTAAGGTCAATCTCTAGGATTGAGTAATATCAGTCTTAAAAGCTGATTTTTAATCTTTAAGGAGATTATCCTTTCTGGAGATCTGATTCATTAGTCTTATCCAGCTAATTTGCACGGTGCCTCCCCATTGTACGAGATAAATCCTTCTCATGGTTAGGATAAATCTGACCACTTGGCGACCCTATTTAATGCTGAGGTCCGTGGATTTCCAGCTGATTTTAGTGATGACTTTTCTAGATTTTTCGTCAACCTACAGCTGGTCTGGACGACAACTTCATGACCTAAATCAAGAAGCGCGTGTCTTTTTCGGAAGACTTTACTTCCTTTTAATGATGGAATTGATTCATCGTGTAGATCCATCTCTTCTTTTCTTTCATCGGGTAAAACAGTTTAGTTTAGTCCAAAGCAAAAGTATTTTCAGTTATTTGTTACAAATATATGTGGCATATGTTTAAAATAACTTGGTAAATTTTCCCACACTTGGCTTTTTATTTTTCTTTTTATCGTCCTCTATTCCATTTTAAATGAATTTTAACATTTTAGTTTGTTTCTAAATTTATGTCCTTTCCGAGGTAACAATAATTTCGGTGTTAAAACCTAGTTTTATCGTTCATAAATATGTATAAACATGATTTTGAATTCATTTATTTGAAAATTTTGAAAAATTTTACTAGAATTGGGTAGTCAGTATATAAGACTAGGGCTGTTCTTTTTTTTATCAGAGAGCACTAGATTCTAATACAACTACTGCTTTACTAGTATTTTAATGGTAACCAAGTGTTTAATATAAAAATTTTTAAAATCCGAAAGAATTTAACCCCTTCCCACACTTAAGATCTTGCAATGCCCTCATTTGCAAGAAATCAGTAACAATTTAAATTATTGAGGGTGATTTGTGTGAAAATGATTAAATTTTTACCAAAGTTTCCAAATATATTGGCGTTTGTTTGCTGAATGATAAATGGTGCACATCATTTGTTCATTCCGTCTTGTTGTTATTTCACATGTATTTCGCATCATTGTCGTCAAAATTACTTGCTTTTGCTGAACTTAATGCCAGTCTTTGAAAATGCGTTGTTTTACCCTGTTGTGTACATAAGATAAACTGCAAACATATATACATATTTTTGAAGTTTGGTATATTACCCCACATTCAAAAATTATTAAAATCTAAGAATAAAAGTTAGATAATTATAAAAATGATTACAATATTAACAAAAGTATTAAACATATCAATAATTACAAATTACAAAATAAAAATAAAAATAAATAAACTAAGGATGATATTGTTACCAATAGGGGTTCCACGCATAACCATAAGTGCTATAGAATGCTTCGGCAGGGTCATACGTAGGATATGGTGGCTGCATCTCTATCGACCAAGGAGGGAAGACGGGTTTCGGTGTAGGAATATAGTTTCTACCTATATGTTGGCAATGCGCTATGATCTGGTTCTGATGAACTTGCCAATCTTCAAATGCTCTCTGTCTAGCATTTTCGTATTCCTGAGAAGCTATAAACCTATGCATTTCTTGCATCTCATTCCCCCCTCCTACATTACCTTGTTCCTGGTTTCTCTCTACCTGTGGATGTCTACCATTGTATCGTACTGCGGCGTTATTTCGCCGCTTCAAAACTTTCGCACCATGGTATACATTTAAACCTATAGTGTCGCGGGGTTCCGGCTCTTCTACCAATAATCCCCCCCGACTTATATCCACATCGAGATATTCACCAATCAAAGTAATAAAAATACCACCTCCTATTATGCTATGTGGACGCATCCCTCGAACCATAGCTGATAAATAATAACCCACACAATATGGTATACTTACAGCGCTGTGTGGGTCTCGAATACACATATGGTAAAACAAATCTTGTTCATTTACCTTTTCTTTGTTTTTACCCCTTTGTGTAATCGAATTAGCTAAAAACCTATGTATTACTCTTAATTCGGCTCTATCTATATCCAAATAAGAGTAGTTTCCCCCTTTAAAACGGTGATGGCTTGTCATTTGACTCCACACACCGTGTGTATCAAAATTTTCATCTATTTTCCTACCGTTTAGTATCAATCCTCTACAATCGGCAGACGCTAATTCCTCAGACGTGTATATACGTAAAGCCTGAGCCATGTCCAGTAAAGACATGTGGCGCATCGAACCGCCTAACAAAAATCTAATAAAAGAACGATCGGTTAAACTAGCTACCCGATCATTCAACTCTATACTACATAACAACTCTTCACACCATACTTTATATACAGGTCTGCGTATGGTGAATAAACATATCCAGTCATTAAAAGAAGAATTACCATACCTCTGTACCAGTAATTCCCTAATTGGCCCGGCCAATTCTACAGCTTCCAAGGGTCCCCATTCTATGACCCTCGGTACCTCAACAACCTTGGAATGAAGAGTATGCAAACCCCGTTGATATTTTGGATAATCTGTCCAAAGTCTGTCAAATCGCAGGTTCGGGTGCAACTGTTCCAAGTGCATATCTGAAAAGGTCATGACTGGATGAGGTACATCCTGCTTGTAGTAGTTATCTACCTCCTGTTGTTCCAAGTTCTCAGCAGGAGCATGACGGGCTTGGGATGAAGATTCACCCCTTTCATTCTGCAAAACACATCAAACACAAATTTTGTGCATCCAAATATGCATTAGTGTCAGCAAAATCATCAATCAAAATAATTACAATGACATTATCAATTTACATCAAACTTAAGCTTATTTTCACATTTTTATCAAATCTACACTTTTTCAAATAAGCATATACGAAAATTTTCGCCAAGTTCATAAACATTCAACTCAAATAACATGTCAAAATAATCATTACTAGCAAATAAACAAGTCTCAAATGGCATTATCTTTCAAAAATCAAGTTCATGAATTTTGGACTTGAAAAAGTCCACTTTAATTCTCAAAATCATGTTTAGGCTCAAAGTTTGGATCATTTAACTACCTAGACATGTTACACTACTCAATTTAGCAACAATTCATGACAAAAATCGGCCATAACCTGTTTATATCAAAAAGTCCCAAATTGCTCAAGAACACAAACCCTAGATTATTCAAAATTTGAAGTTTAAGGCTTCTAATCATGTTAAACAGCATCAATCTAGGTTATACAAGCATAATACATAAACAATTTAAGTCTAATTACACTAAAAAGCATCAAAATCAAATTGGGTAAAAATTAGCTCAAGAACACTAAAATTCGAATTAAATGGTGTTTAGGTGTAGAAATTTACCGTTTTTCTTGAGTAGTTCTTAGATATCATCCTTCTCAACATGATTTTAGCAAAAAAATTTGATGATTAACGGTTAAAAATTGAGATTTTTGGGGGTGATTTTCGGGTTTTTCGGGGTCTTTTTTCGCTGTTAAAATTGCAGTGTTTTTGTGTGGGAGTGAACTGATCGTTCAGCTCCTTATATTTTTTTTCTGTAATTTTGTCCCTCCGCGAGTCGCGGAGGTTTTTCACTGCATACTCCGCGAGTCGCGGAGTAAACCCTTTTTTTTTTTTTTTTTAATCTTTAACTTATAAAACAATTAAGAAATTAATTTTAAAATTTTGTTTCCCTTGTTATTTAGGACGAGGTCGTTTCGGATCGATGTCCTAGTCCGTCCTTCGACAAAATTTTAAAATTTGTCTTTTTGTAGCGATTGTTTTAAAAGCTAAGATTTTTGGGTTTTTTCAATGTTTTTGGCATACTTTAAATCAATAAGATTAAAAATAATGATAATAAAAGTTCTCGTCCCTCCCTCGGGTAAAGCAATTTCGGTTCAAAGACCTAGTCTTCAACTTACGACGAATTTTAAAAATCATATTCTTAACTTAATGAGATAAAGTAAATTTTTGTTTTTAAATTCACACAACATAAATATAAAATTCAAAATTAAAATTAAAAATTCACACCAAACTCAAAATTTAAAATGCATAAAATTAAAATTCATATTTTAAAAATTAAAAATTCACACCAAACTTAATTTAAAAATTCATATTATAAATTCACACCAAACTTATATTAATTTTTCAAATATTTACAATTTTAAAAATATTGTTTTTACAAAGTTTACAATATTAATTTAAGATTTAAATATTAATTTTTTTAAAAACATGGTAAAAATAAAATTGAAAATCTTTTTGTCTTTTTATCCCACTTTAATCAATCAAATATTATCAAAAATATGCGCCCCTCTTTTCGGTAAAGTAATTTCGGTTCCAAGACCTAATTTAACTCATGACGAATTTTTGAAATATTTTGGTTTGATTGTTTAAAGATATTTATACCTTAAGAATAAACGTTAAATTTCGCAGTGATGTAATAAATTTTTGAATGATATCAATAATTTCGGTCGCCAAACCTAATTTTATTCAATACCAATTTAATACTTTTTAGCGAACAAATTAGCGTTTATTATCAAAAGGTTAAAAAATAAATAAAAATAAAAACTGTACAGACATACCTGTGAAATAGATTTCTTAGTTATATGATCTATTATATTCATAAGATAGTCGGTTTAATTGGTTTTCCATGGCTGCATAGGCGTAACCTCGAGCATTCATTGTCTTTTCTTCTAAACATATGAACGGTCCGTCTCTGCATAAAGTAACAAATTCGGTATTTGAATAGGTTTGATTATTTGAACATTTACCTCCATGTGACCATTTTCCGCATTTGTGACATCGTTCTAGGTGTCGTGCTCTTCTTTTTGCTGCGGATTTTGATATTCCTTTACCAAATTGTAACTTATTATCTTCGCATCTGGATCCTTTTCTAACTCCGTCCATTCTTTCTCTGATTACTGATACTATTTCGCTCGGTAGTATGTCATTATTACGTTTAGTGATCAAAGCGTGTAGCATTAGACCATGGTTTAGTTCACAGGCAGTCTTCATTTTGTAAAAACCTAAAAAAAATAAAAATTCAGAATGGGGGGAGAAGACTAGTTCTTTAGGGTCTGCTAGGGAAAGACCATACGTGTTCCATTTTCGAGAACTACACGAAAACAGACAATCTAACTCTAACAGAAATACATATTTATCCTTTAAAGACTTGATTCTCCCCACACTTAGTTAGCTGTGGTATCGAAATTGTGAGTAACTTCGTTGTCGACTTCCATCGGACCATGTATGTAATGTTTAACTCTGTGACCATTAACTTTAAATTCAATCCCATTTGAATTTATTAATTCTATCGTTCCGTATGGGAAAACTCTTTTGACTATGAATGGTCCAGACCATCTTGATTTCAATTTTCCAGGAAATAGCTTGAATCGTGAATTGAAAAGAAGAACTCTGTCTCCTTCTTTAAATTCTTTTGATCTTCTGATTCTTTTATCATGCCATTTCTTCGTTCTTTCTTTATAGATTAACGAATTTTCGTATGCTTCATGTCTTAATTCTTCTAATTCGTTTAGTTGACTTAATCGTAGACGTCCGGCTTCATGTAAATCAAGATTACATGTCTTCAAAGCCCAAAATGCTTTGTGTTCAATTTCTACTGGAAGATGACACGCTTTTCCATAAACAAGTCTAAAAGGTGTGGTTCCAATTGGAGTTTTGTAGGCTGTTCTAAAAGCCCAGAGTGCATCCTCCAATTTAATGGACCATTCCTTCGGATTTGATCCTACGGTTTTCTCTAGAATACGTTTTAAGGCTCGGTTGGTATTTTCAACTTGTCCACTTGTTTGTGGATGATATGCGGTGGAGATTTTATGAGTTACTCCATATCTTTTAAGAACTTTCTCAAGTTGATTATTACAGAAATGAGTACCCCGATCACTTATTAAAGCTTTCGGTGTTCCAAACCTTGCAAAAAGACGTTTTAAAAAGTTGACTACAACTCGTGCATCGTTAGTTGGGAGAGCTTGTGCTTCCGCCCATTTAGATACATAATCAATGGCTACGAGTATATATAGATTATTATGAGATTTTGGAAATGGACCCATAAAGTCAATACCCCAAATGTCAAATACTTCACATACTTGGATGACATTTTGTGGCATTTCATCACGTTGACTTATTTTTCCGGCCCTTTGACATGCATCACAGGATTTGCAAAGAAGGTGTGAGTCTTTGTAAATTGTAGGCCAATAGAATCCAGCTTCATAAACTTTTCTTGCTGTTAGTTGAGGCCCATAATGCCCTCCTGTTGGTCCTGTGTGACAATGGTTTAAAATTTTACTAGCTTCATCTCCAAATACACATCGGCGTATTATTCCATCGGGACAACTTTTAAACAGATGTGGATCTTCCCAGAAATAGTGTTTTATATCACTGAAGAATTTCTTTCGTCTTTGGTACGATAATCCTTTTTCAAGGAATCCACAAACTAAGTAGTTTGCATAGTCTGCAAACCATGGGATTTCTTTATAATCTATCTTCAATAGATATTCATCAGGAAAGTTGTCTTGTATGGCCGATTCATTTAGAACTTCTAATTCAGGATTTTCAAGACGAGAAAGATGATCAGCGGCGAGATTTTCTGCTCCTCTTTTATCTCGGATTTCAATATCAAACTCTTGTAAGAGTAAGATCCAACGGATTAATCTTGGTTTAGCATCTTGTTTTGAAAATAGGTATCTAAGAGCAGAATGGTCGGTATAGACCACCGTTTTTGCTAGAACTAGATATGATCGAAATTTGTCAAAAGCAAAGACAATAGCAAGGAGTTCTTTTTCAGTAGTTGTATAGTTCGTTTGTGCTCCTTGTAACGTCTTACTAGCATAATATATAGGTTGAAATCGTTTTTCAATCCTTTGTCCTAAAACGGCTCCCATTGCAAAATCACTTGCATCGCACATTAGTTCAAATGGTAGATTCCAATTTGGTGTTATCATGATCGGTGCATTAGTGAGTTTTTCTTTAAGAATATTAAAAGATTTGATACATTCATCTGAAAAGATGAATGGCGCATCCTTTTCTAGGAGTTTATTCATAGGAGTGGCAATTTTAGAAAAATCTTTTATGAAACGTCGGTAAAAACCGGCATGCCCTAGAAAACTCCTAACTCCTCTAACATTGGTGGGATGTGGAAGTTTAGCAATTACATCTACTTTAGCTCTATCCACTTCAATTCCTTCTTTTGAAATTTTATGTCCAAGAACGATGCCTTCTTTAACCATGAAATGGCATTTCTCCCAATTAAGTACTAGATTTGATTTTTCGCATCTAATTAGCATTCGTTCCAGATTTACTAGACATGATTTAAATGTATCACCGAAGACTGAAAAGTCATCCATGAATACTTCCATGCATTCTTCTATCATGTCATGAAAAATCGCCATCATGCACCTTTGAAAGGTTGCAGGGGCGTTACAAAGTCCAAATGGCATGCGTTTGTAAGCAAAAGTACCATAAGGGCACGTGAATGTGGTTTTCTCTTGATCTTCGGGTGCTATTGGAATTTGAAAATATCCGGAAAATCCATCTAGAAAACAATAGTAACTATTTCCGGCTAATCTTTCCAACATTTGATCTATGAAAGGTAAGGGAAAGTGATCTTTTCTGGTGGCGTCATTTAATTTTCTATAATCAATACATACACGCCATCCTGTTACAGTCCTAGTAGGAATAAGCTCATTCTTCTCATTTGTAATGACAGTCATGCCACCCTTCTTAGGTACGCATTGAACTGGGCTTACCCATGGACTATCAGAAATTGGATATATCAAACCTGCATCTAGCAGCTTAATAATCTCTTTCTTAACTACATCTTGCATATTAGGATTTAGTCTTCGTTGGCGTTGCACATACGTTTTATGACCTTCTTCCATAAGGATTTTATGTGTGCAATACGAAGGACTTATTCCTTTAATATCATGAATCTTCCATGCAATGGCTGGTTTATGAGCTTTCAACACAGAAATGAGTTGTGATTTCTCATTTTCAGTAAGAGAAGACGATATTATTACAGGTAATTCAGATTCACCATGTAAATAAGCGTATTCCAAATGGTTTGGAAGTGGCTTTAACTCTAATTTCGGAGGTTCTTCTATCGATGATTTATATCGATATCTGTCTTCTTCTTTTAGCATTTGAATTTCTTCTGTTGTTGGTTCATATCCATTAGCTATAAGTGTAGCTAACATTTCAGCTTCATCAATTGGTTCATTACTTTCTCCTAAAGAACATTCTCCTGTTCCTTGTAATTCTGGAAATTCTTCTAATAATTCTGCATGTGCATCTATAGTTTGAATATAATAACATGTATCATCTGCAGATTGTGGTTGTTGCATTGCTCTATCAACTGAAAAGGTAACACTCTCATCCTCTATACTTAGGGTCAGTTTCTTACCGAACACGTCTATCATTGCTTTAGCCGTGTTTAAGAATGGTCTTCCTAATATGAGAGGAACTTGAGAATCTTCTTCCATGTCCAAAACAACAAAATCTACTGGAAATACTAAAGTACCAACTTTAACTAGCATGTTCTCCATTATCCCTCTAGGATATTTTATTGATCTATCAGCTAGTTGTATGCTTATTCTGGTTGGTTTCAATTCTCCAAGGTCTAGTTTAGCGTATAGTGAATACGGCATTAGATTTATACTAGCACCTAAATCTGCTAATGCTTCTATTGAACTAAGGCTACCCAGAAAACATGGAATTGTGAAACTTCCTGGATCAGATAGTTTTTCTGGTATCTTATTCAACAGCACTGCTGAACAATTAGCATTCATAGTAACAGCCGAGAGTTCTTCCATTTTCTTTCTATTCGTGATTAGATCTTTCAAGAATTTAGCATACCTTGGCATTCCTGAAATCACATCAATGAAAGGAAGATTTACATTTATCTGTTTAAACATATCCAAGAATTTGGATTGCTCGGCTTCTAGTTTTTCTTTCTTCATTTTACTCGGATAAGGAAGTGGTGGTTGGTATGGTTTAACATAAGGTTTATCCTTAACTGTGTTATCTTCATTAACCTTTTCAATTACCGGTTCTTTTTCCTTATCTTGATCAGGTTGTGGTTCTTGTGGAGTAGGAATAGTTTCATCAGAAGTTACAGGTATTTCAGGTGGTTTAAGTGTTGTACCACTTCTTGTGGTAATAGCTTTAGCTGTTTCATTCCGGGGGTTAGCATTTGTATCACTAGGTAGACTTCCCGGTTTTCTTTCACCTATTAACCTTGCTAGGTTACTTACTTCTTGTTCCAGATTTTGAATAGAAGCTTGTTGATTTCTAAATGCTTGAGCATTTTGTTCATTGGTTTGTTTTTGAGATGTGAAAAACTGCGTTTGAGTTTCAACTAGCTTCGTCATCATATCTTCTAAATTCGGCTTTTTATCTTCGGTTTGTTGTGGTGGTTTGTTTTGAAAATTTGGTCTTTGCTGATTATAAGTATTATTGGATACTTGTTGATTGCTAGGACCTTGTTGGTTGTTGTATGGAATATTTCGGTTATAATTCTGGTTTTGATTGTAAATCGGTCTTGGCGGTTGATAATTATTCTGATAATTATTTCCAGGCCTTTGGTTTATGTATGAAATATTCTCTCTTTGTTCCATTGTTAATTCAATGCTGAGACAATCTTTTGTCAAATGTGGTCCTCCACACTGCTCACAACTAATTCGTATAGCATGAATATCTTTAGTCATCTTTTCCATTCGTCTCTCGAAAGCATCTATCTTTGCCGAAATGGAATCTAAGTCATGGCTAGAATCGGCTCTAGCTGCTTTAGATGATCTAATGATATCTTTTTCTTGGTGCCACTCATGTGAGTGGGAAGCAGTATTATCAATAATTTTGTAAGCATCAGTTTCGGTTTTCTTCATAATCGAACCACCAGCTGCTATATCTATGTCTTTCCTTGTAGTGATGTCGCATCCTTGGTAGAATATTTGTACTATTTGACAGGTGTCTAAACCATGTTGCGGACATCCTCTTAACAACTTTCCATATCTTGTCCACGCCTCATATAGAGTTTCATTTGGCTTCTGTGTGAACGTAACAATTTCTGCTTGAAGTCTTACGGCTTTAGATGCAGGAAAGAATTGTTTAAGAAATTTGTCAATTAAAACGTCCCATGTATCGATCGCCCCTTCAGGTAACGATTCCAACCAATCTTTGGCTTCTCCCTTTAAAGTCCAGGGAAATAACATGAGATATATCTGTTCATCCTCCACTTCTCGTATTTTAAATAGTGTGCAGATCCTATTAAAGGTACGTAGATGTTCATTTGGATCTTCCTTCGGTGCACCACTAAATTGGCATTGATTAGTCACCATGTGTAGAATTTGTCCTTTGATTTCATAATCTGGCGCATTAATGTCTGGATGAGTAATTGCGTGACCTTGGCCAGTGCGTTTAGCTCTCATTCGGTCTTCCATACTTAAAGGTTCCAGATTCTCCATAATTGAATTTGTTGAATCGGTATCACTAGATGGTTCTGATTTAATAGTTCGTTCCTCAACAATCTCTGTTTGAATGATTGGTGGTTCCGGAGGAAAGTTTAGTGGTTCAGGATCTATGAACCGTTCCTGAATATTTTCTGGATTCTCAATTGTGAGGTCGGGTTCAAAAAATGGATTATCGGAAATTTGGACTGAAGTACTTGGTCGACTGGATGACGATTCTAAAGAAAAATCAACGGCGGTTATATTTGTTAAACGATGTCTTGATCGAGTTACAGGTGGTGAACGTACAAAAGGTGATGAACGTCTTGCTCGGTGCATTCACTGAATATCCTATTAGTTTTTAAAAGGAAAGAAAAATTATAATAAGTTATCCAATCAATAGACTTTTCTGATTTTTGCCCACGTTTCGAATAGTCAAAAGATGCAGCAGAGGGGCAGGATTCGTTTGGTCTCAATATAATTGAGGACTGTTTGGCTCCAATAACCCGGTCCACGTACAAATCCAACTATTACTACGAACCAGAAAATTTTGATGTCTATCAATTTAACCACTTAAAATAAATTTTCGTAATTTTAAGAAATTTAGATAAGAAGTAGAAAAAATTCTAAGTCCTAAAACTAGAATAGCGAGAAATAAGAGAGAAAAAGAGTTCGTCGAAAAAGGTCGAAAAAGAAAAAAATATGGTTGAAAAATAAAAGGTGGCGGAAAAATAAAAGAAACTTATAAAAACTTAAAAATACTTAACTAATTTAACCTTATTACTACAACTAACTTAAAATTATAATCGCAAATTGAAATTACTAATTGGAATGATAATTGGTACATAGTAAAAGGTCTCTAAAAATATTAAAGCTTACAGGAAAAACTAAATCCCAAATGGAAATAACTTTAAAAAGAAACTAAAACTTAAAAAGGGCGTCGCAAAATTCTAAAGCACCTAAATCTTAGTCTAAAGAAAAAGCACTTAAGGAATTCTACGGCAAAGCCTAAAAATCTAGGAGTAAAAATAACTATAGCTAAAACTAAGTTTAAAATTAAATATGAGCTAAAAATACAAAAGTTATGCTACAACGATTAAAAAGGTACAAAAATATAAAAATATACAAAAAGTTGTAAAAAGTACAATTTTTATAAAAATATTATTTTTATATTATTTATTTAATAAAACTACTAATTTCACAATTTTAATAAAACTAATTAAACAAAATACATAAATATAAAGTAAAAAGTAAAAATAAAACTAAAATTAATAATAATAATAATAATAATTAAGTTAAATAATAATAATAATAATTAAAATCCCGTAATTAATGCTCGATTAGGGCTTCCTTGTCGCCTGTCAGAGGGTCTCCGCGAGTCGCGGCAAATAAAGAAGAAAACCCCGCGAGTCGCGGGGATCAGAAATTCAGTTGACAGGTTTTACTTTTTTACGCGTTTTCTTTATTTTTTTTTTTTTATGTTTTCTGTTTTTTTTATATATAAATAAAAGATGTTTAAAACAAAAGTTATATTTTTATAAACTAAAATAGAAATAAAGGAACTTATAAAACTTAACTATTTAACAAAATCTTAAAAATACTAATATTTTTGTTTTTTCTTTTTATATTTTTCGAATTTTTAAAACGTAATTTTACAAAAACGACTTTTAATAAAAGTAGATAAAAATCTTTTTTTTTTTTTTATATTAGCGTTGCGCTTCCGGCTTTTAAGAGTTGTTCCCCGGCAGCGGCGCCAAAAATACTTGATGTCGAACGAGGTGTATATAAAATAGCTTATATTTTACTAAGAAATACTATTAAATACGATACAATTTTACACAAGATATTTATTTATTTATAGAATGGATATACTTAAACCTTGCTACAACACTTATAGGCAGTGTACCTAATCGTACAGTAGTGTAGTTTTTAGTAAGTCCGGTTCGTTCCACAGGGAAATCTTTAAACAAAGCTCAACGCTATATTAGTTTACTTTTATAAAAATACAAATATATATATAAGTGATATTATTATTATAAAGGGGGGTTTTTACCGTTTAATGACCGGTTTGTCGATTTTAAAACTTTAGTCGCAGTTAAAACCTAATGTAAAATATAAAATAAATACAAGACTTAAATTAAAGCGTAAAGTAAATAACGATAATGAAATTGCGAATAAAAATGCGATAAAATAAAATTACGATAATTAAAAGGTACGATAATTAAAAGTGCGATTAAATAAAATAACAATAAATAAAAGTGCGATAATTAGAAGTGCAATTAAATATAAAATAAAGGAAATTAAATATGAAATAAAAGAATTATGCTTATTTAAACTTCCGTAATCATGATGTTTGACGTGTTGATTTTAGTTTTATGCCCTTGGGTTAATTGTCCTTTGTCCTGGATTATTCAATATGTCCGTCTGGTTTTTGTCCATAACAGTCCATCAGTCATAAATATAAATTGCAAGTGTCCTTGTCAAATTATTATTATACCCGAAGATAAATATTCCAACTAATTGGGGATTCGAATTGTAACAAGGTTTTAATACTTTGTTTAATGAATACACCAGGTTATCGACTGCGTGTAAAACAAGGTTTTACTACTTTGTTAACAATTACACCAATTACCCTTGAATGTAATTTCACCCCTGTTTTAATTATTCTAGTGGCTATTAATCCATTCCCGTGTCCGGTTAAATGAACGATTATTCGTACATATAAATACCCCGCCCATCGTGTCCGATCGAGTTTATATGGTAATTTATAGGGACGCCCAATTGTAAATCTTTATATTAACATTAACAAACTTTCATTTAGTTAAACAAATATAAAGCCCATTAATAGCCCATAGTCTAGTTTCCACAAGTGTCGTTCTTTTGTCCAAACCCCAATTATGGTACAAAGCCCAATTACCCAATTTTAGTAATTAGCCCAACATCATGATTACTTCGTTTTAAATAAGCATAATAATAACTTAGCTACGAGACATTAATATAAAAAGGTTGAACATAACTTACAATGATTAAAAATAGCGTAGCGTTACACGGACAGAATTTCGACTTACACCCTTACAACATTCGCTAACATACCCTTATTATTAGAATTATAATTAAAATTAAAATATAAATTATAAATATAAATATATTTACGTATGAAGAGGAAGAGAAAAAAAATGATGATTTTGATCAGAATTCGGGTTGCTTTATAGCCAGGGTTGAAAATTGGGGCTCCGCGACTCGCGGCAAAATGCCCTTAAAACTCCGCGAGTCGCGGAGATATATTTACAGCTCACACCCTTGGAGTTTCCTGCTGCCGACGGTTTTTAATATATATATATAATATATATATAATTAATATAATTAATTATATATTATATTATATTTACATATATAGTTAACTTGTAATTTTTAGTCCGTTGCGTCGAGCGTTAAGAGTTGACTCTGGTCCCGGTTCCGGATTTTCGAACGTCCTCGCGTACAATTTAATATCTTGTACTTTGTGTTTTGAATCTTGTACTCTTGTGATTTCGAGACGTTTCTTATCAATAATTGGAACCTTTTTGATTGTCTTTTGTTCTTTTGAGCTTTTTGGTCGTTTGCGTCTTCAAATCGTCGAATCTGTCTTCTGTCTTCACCTTTTATTATTTAAACGAATATCACTTGTAAATAGAACCATTGCAACTAAAAGCTTGTCTTTCTTGAGGAATAATGCTATGAAATATATGTTCGTTTTTAGCATTATCAGTATTCATATTTAACGTAGCGTTGTGTATTTACAGAGGGGAACCCAGCCCATGTGTTAAGCGCCGTTTTAGATGTCGTTGTGTTAAGCGTTTTTTAAAAAGTATCCGTTTCAAACGTAGTTAATTTTGTTTTGTGCAATAAATTTTTTCGAGTGTAATAGTGTTGTCGGAAAAATTTAACTCGCGGCGAGCAGAAAGATACGGGCTGTCGTTGTGTTTAGCATTTTTTAAAAAGTGTCCGTTTCGAACGTGGTTAGTTTCATTTTGTTCATAAAATTATTTCGAGTCTGAAGTTGCCGTCGAATAAATTTAACTCGTGGCGAGCGGGAAGATACGGGTTGTCGTTGTATTTAGTGTTTTTTAAAAATTGTCCATTTCGCGTATAGTTAGTCCCGTTGGGTTCGTAAGATTTTTCGTAATTGAACGGTGGTCTCGAAAGACTTTAACTCGCACCGAGCGAGAAGATATGGCCCGTTATAAATTTGGGTGGCATTACTTTCTTTTATTTTAATAAAACTATATATTTACACTTTGAACCCCTGAGGAAGTATAAACTTGATGGGTTGTTGTATAAATATAGCAAAAGTTGAGGGACCGTTTGTAATGCGAACGCAAATTCAAAGCTACAATCTGATTTAATTGAAACTACAAACAATGTCACCACATTTAGTAGGTAAGGGTAAATAAATATATAATAATAATAAGGGTGGCATTACTTTCTTTTATTTTAATAAAACTATATACTATATATTTACATTTTGAATCCCTAAGGAAGTGTAAACTTGGGGGTTGTTGTATAAATATAGCCAAAGTTGAGGAACCGTTTGTAATGTGAACGTAAATTCAAAACTACAATCCGATTTAATTGAAACTACAAACAATGCCACCACATTTAGTATATGAGGGTAAATAAATATAATAATAATAATAAAGTTTGTTTTAAAATTGAGTATTTATATTTTTAATAATAATTATCAGTAATAACAATGTCTCTTTAATTTATTTAAAAAACTAAAATACAATTATTATATGAATGTACCAAAATGTTTTCAAGTTTGTACATGTGTTCATGGGGCGTTTTGTAAGATATTATATAATTTGTTTTAAAATTTGTACGTATGGTCATAAGGGTTTTTTAACATAAGGTTGTACATAATGTTCAAATATTATATATATGGTCATGAGGGTGTTTTACCATAAGGTTGTACATAATGCTTCAAATATTGTACATATGGTCATGAGAGTATTTTGTCATAAGGTTGTACATAATGCTTCATATATTATACAATTAACATGTTAGATTTTTATTAAAAATAATTAATTGTTTTAATGATATCATTATGAGGGATTTATAAAATTTTTCTTTATTTTTGAATTTTTTAAATTATGGATAATTTTTATTTATGACATCATTAATTACAAAAATTTATATGATAGCATAGATGTTATATTTTTTTAAAGTACTATTAAACATATACCATAAAATAATTATAATTGTGAAAATGCCCTTATAACATGTATCGTACTGTTACATGGTGGTTGGTGCATATTATCGAGACAATCACCGAAACAACATATTATTTTAGAAGATTAAAAAATGTTCGATTTGCGAAATATGTTGTTTATTTAAAATATTTGAGAGGTTTTTGTCTTAAGATTTGAAGTTTTAAAAGCCGAGTTCTTCATGAAAATTCTAAAACACTTTTGTTGTATCCTTTACTTTTGTTGTGACCAAGGTTGGAGAATTCGGATCTCGGGGAGATCTCGTTTGAACTATTTTAGGGAGATCTCGGCATCTCGGAATAATCTCGGGGAGATCTCGGACGTTGACTCACGTTGACTTTATAGTTTTTTTAATAAAAATATACATAAAAACATAAATATATGTATATTTATATACATTTTTAAGAGATTTTACAATAATATTTGAGAAATGAGCGAGAAAATCTTAGAAATTACGAATTTTACAAGAAAATCTTACAAATTAGCAAGAAAATTCGAGAAATCGTGGCTTTGATTAAGTTTGACCTCATTGACTGAGATATCTCGGTTGCCATCTAAAAACGAGATCTCGGGGGAGATCTCGGGAGATTTACAACATTGGTTGTGACACGACCTTTTTTAAGTCGGTTACTAAAAAAGATATGACATGTATGTTTGGAAAAACTAGTTGGTAGCAGGTAGCTTTTAGCTTGTAGCTTTTAGCTTTTAGCTGTTAGCTGTTAGCTTTTTAAATATATTTTGGTATTTGGCAGATGAGCTGAACCTGTTAAATAAAGAGTAAAATGAGAAAAATCAGAAGCTAAAAGCTAAACGCTACTTTTAGTAGCTTAACTTTTTCCATATGTCTAAAAGCTTTAAGCTCGTTTAAAAAGACGGAGCTTTTTATTAAATATGAGTTTTTTTTATAAAAGCTAAAAGCTCTAAAAAGCTCCTAAAAGTTCCGCGCCAAACATAGCCATAATTTCTACTATAAAATGCATTTTTTTTTTTTTTGTAATTTTTTTTGTAGCTTGTATAGTTCTTTTTACTAAAAAAATCAAAAATTTATATAAAAACGTGAATGTTTTCAAAAAGAAAACGACTAAAATCAGGAAGTACAAAGTTGGGGTCGGGACGAGGTTCGAACCTATAAAGTCACATAGAAAACCAAACGGTTCGTTAACCGAGCCTCCCCCTACCAGAACTATAAACAACACACAAAGATCTGAAAACTAGAAATATACGAACACAAAAGTCAACCACCTGGACCGAACCAAAACAAAAATACAAAACGAGATCGAGTACACAACAATCAAATAAATAAATAAATAAAGACGACCAAAACGTATAAGACTACCTTTTTAAAATTGTCGTTCACTGTCTTCCGTCAAATTCTTTCACCTGGCCGATTTTCAAACTTAAGATAAAGGACAATAAAGTGTATGTCACCTATAAATGTAGTCGAAGAAGGAACTCCCACTCACAATCTTCAAGACCACAAAATTCTCACAAGCACCGTCAAACACTTCGAATTGCATAACCAAAATCAATATCATCGATGTTGCCTGTGATGCCCCGTACAAAACCATCGTGTACGAATCATCAACAACATGATCATTACAAGGTTAAGTACTATATGCGATTTCGAAAAGAGTTTGCATTCATAAATAAAGTGATGTCTAAACCAACATCGAATGTTTTACAATCCAAAAGCATGCTTCACTAAGTAGAAGCAAATAATAAGTGTATGTGACCACAACGGTCGTTACAAGTCATAGTTTGAAAGTACGAATGTTTGAATGCAAAATAAAGTAGTTCATGCGATAGCAACTCTAAGCAGCGGGTGTCTACGGCACGACTAGTACACAGCGGAAGCTAACCTCAAGCACCTGAGAAAAACATGCTTAAAAACGCCAACACAAAGGTTGTTGAGCTATAGTTTAAGTATAACAGTAAGTAAGGTAGGCCACGAGATTTCAGTGCTACAAAGAGCGTTTCAAAACAGTATGATAAAGTATATGTTAACCGTGGGCACTTGGTAACTAACTTAACGTTTATACCCCCTGAAAGTACACTTGGCAAGTGCGTATGTCTACGAAGTATTAAACACTCATTAAATGCTAGCGCTACTAGCCCGAGTGGGGATGTCAAACCCTATGGATCCATATCTAAGATTCGCGTTCACGGTTCAAAAACCAATGATTAAACGTTACCGAGCTAAAGGGAATGTTTCTGCCGTTATATAACCCACACATATATAAGTTTAAGTACTCGTGCCTAGTATGTAAAACATAAAATACGCATGTATTCTCAGTTCCCAAAATAAGTTAAAGTAAAAAGGGAATGCTATAACTCACAATGATAATGTAGTTGTAAAGTCGGTTCGGAAAAGGTGTGCAAGTAATCGGTCCGAAGGTCCTCAACCTAAGGCAAATAGTACTAAGTTAGTAAATCATCTTAATAGGTTTAAAAGTATGTATTTAAGGTCATAAAGTTCATCATCATTCATCATCAAACAAAAGACGTAAAGTAGGTTTCGTTTATGAAAGTAGTTTAGAACAAAGGCTGAATTCGATCAGTCACCACGGCCTCTACCCTTACTGAATTAAGGTGAGAACAGTGGCCATGGCTCCGCATATGAGTCCTTTAAGTGTGGTAAAATTTACAGAAGCAAACTCGTCTTCGTTTGACCGTGGTGACGGTCTAAGTGCGAGTAGGTCAGAAATTTCTGCACAACGTTAAAGGACATAGTGACGATCGGAGGGCCATAAATCCTAAACCGTAACTCGGATTAAGACGAGTCCTATATGAAAAGTTATCTACTCGAAAAGTTCTATCTAAAAATCATGGTCTCAGTAGCCCAGGTCTACTGGTATGTTACAGAAACAGCAGGTCAGTAGGGTTTGGACAGAAAAGGTAAGTTTAAGTGAGTTCCGGTGGTCTTGGTGCTTGATGTTCATCATGGTTCTCATCCTTGATGCATATAGCTTCAAGTGTATAACTCATTGATGTATCTACATCATCTTAACCAAGTCTTGACCATCATAACCCTAGTGAAAGTCTAAGACATGAAGCACAACTCACTTAAGAGTTGCATGCAGTTTGATGAACCAAAGTTACATCAAAGTCTTAGGTTTGACACTTACATGAACTATAAGACTAATAATAAGTTACAAACTTGAAAGTAAACTAACTAATCAAGATCTTAAGATGTAGAACATAGTTCTTAGTTAGATCTTGAAGATCCATGACCCAAAAGTCTAGATCAAGCATAAGTATACAAAGTTATATTTAAAGAAAACTTATTTATGTGTTCTTGAACTTTCAAAGTTAACTTTTAGTTCAAGATTAATGAGATCAAGACTAACTTGTAGTACTTGACCATTTAAACTAATTGCATGAAATTAAAGTGCAAGAAGTAAACTAAGTAAACTAAGTAAACATGTAATTTGTTCATGGTTGTTCATACTTTAAAGATTCAAACCAAAGTTTGATCTTTAAGAAAGTAAACTTTTAAAGTTTACTAACATGAGTTACAAGTATGAGTTTATCAACACATGAACATAAAGCTTTTAAAAATAACAAATGTAGAACATAACTTGAAAGTATATGTTCTTGTTGTTCTTGTTTTAACAAGATAAAATGAAGAATCAAACTAACAAGTTTGATTCTTGAAAGCTAGTAAGTAAGTAACAACAACAAAGTAATCAAACTACAAGTAACAAAAGATGAATCAAACAAAGAATGATGATGATTACGCATGTATGAATTCGGTTTTGGGACAAAGAAGGAAGAGAAAAGAGAGCTCAAATCACTTACAAGAAAGAGAGCAAAATGAGAGAAAACTTGAGAGAATTGCAAGTAAGTGTGTGTGTGTTTGAATGAGGGAATACAAGTGAATAAGTGATGTAAAAAAAAGATTTTTGAATCCCATCTCCCCATGGGAAGTCACGGTTCAGCAGAAAAAGGGAGGGGGAGGGATTTGTCCATAAAACACTTGCATGGTAAAGCTTACAAGTGTGGTTACAAGGGGTGTTTGCATGGGGAGGAGAAGTAACAAGATTCCTAAGTATTCTAACTAACTAGTTCACAATAAATTTGGTACTTACACATGAAAGAGTGGGCTAAGTCCATTTAAATGGTAGGGTGGGCTTGGAAGCCCAATATCAAGAGTCCATAACACTAATAAAGCTCAAGTTCACTTAATTAACAAATTAATCCATTTAAAGCCCAAGTAATTAACCAACAACCTTAGTTAATTAAAATGATTAATAAAACTAATCATGAATGTAAATAATACTTGAAAATATTATTCGTGCAAGTTTCGTGTGTCACAAAGACGTTTCGGGCACTAAAAAGTCAAGTTCGGGCAATCATGGCAACATGTAAATGTAATAACATACATTCGTTTTATCACACGTATTAATAATAATAATTATAAATAAATAAACGTTTGGAAATTCTAGGGTCGTTACATTGCCGTCCAAAAGACGACGAACCAACATTGCCCTTCACAGGAGCCTTAATGCTCAAACCCGACAGCTTATCTCCATCACCTTTCGCTTTTTCTTTGTTTGAAGTTGTATCCTGATCCTGATTGACAATGTTTAATGTGATTTGACGCGATATATTATTGTAGAAAAAACGATTTCTCTTTTATTGTGAGATAGATAAATAAATATTTACATTTCATAACTTAATACAATAAAACTTATCATAAATGGTTATTAAGAGTATGTTTTTAAAATTATTAAATAAAACACGTCTTAATAAAAAAAAATTATATAAGTGCGAATTTGTATTTATATCATAATTTTATTTATAAATTTGATACTACCATCTCTTTTAGCTACTCTATGCTAGGAATGACAGTGCTCACCCGATCCAGTGGATATCTACCATCTTCATGATGGATATGAATGAATCTAAATATATATGGATGAACTTAAATGAATATGAATATGAACATGGATGAAAAGTTTTATTCATAGATATATCCATTTACACCCAAAATTCATACACATACATAAATATAAATATATGCTTATATATTTACTATTACAAATGCATTTATCGCTAGATTTACATTTTATTTAAATCTTATAATGAAAGAACGACGATATATTATAATAAAACACGTATATCTAACAAAATAAAGATACAAGTTACTTATATAACTTTTTATAATCTATTTGTATAATAATTTCAATAAATTGTATTTTATTTTCGACAAAGACTACACATTATCGTGGATAAATCTTAAGTATATCATGTTATATTTATTTTTCTTAAAATACGTTTTTGTTTTCATTGCATATTAGAAAATATTATAATAATTTTCTAATATTCAACAGATATTTATTAACTCGCTTAATTCAGTGGATATAAATATAGATGGATGAACTGATATTAAATGGATATGGATATGAATTAACAAAAACTAAACAGATACGGATCCGGCGTCACCCAATTTATATTCGATTCATTGTCATCCATACTTTATCCTCACCTAAATAACTAATTTGACAATTTAAATTATTTAAAAGGTTATTAAATACATAAAAAATAATTACAGATATTTATTTATCAGTTATTCTTTACAAATATCTTAAGTGAAAACCAGTACTCGTCTGTAAGAAATAAACAAACATACTACCCTAAGACCCTAATAAAACATCCATAGATTGCATACCCTTGATAAAATAAAATTTTCAATTATATTATATTACAATCAATACATTGTAGACATTAATTTATATTTTAATAGTAATTTTTAATGATCAAGCATATTTCCGTCAACCGTTAACGAAAAGGCCCATCAACAATTGAGTGTGGAGATTGATTTGGGTGAGATGTTGACGATTAGTGTTCAATTCGCCCCCGATTCGAATGCCGTGAATAACTCAGTCGGAGATGAAAATCTCAAAGGGGTGGCATACAGCTAATCTGGATGTAATCGACTCAGATATGGACCGAGTGACAGAGTTGATGAGTGAGTCGTGAGAGAGTATTTCTAAAGAGAGAAAGTATCATGTCTAACTCATTGTGACGTGACTTATTATGTGTGTTATCTTGTGAATAACAGTAACATATTTATAAGCAAACGATAGGGTTTGTGTTATTCATGGCCCTGACCATGCTGACGTGTCATTCTTTATTGGGCTTCGGACAACATTGGGAGTTGGGCCCAAGCCATTTAATATTGTTTTTGCTAGGCTTGCATGGCACACTGATGACATTTGTGCGCACTGTTATGTGTGGGGCTCACGTGTACTACAACCATTGTGTTGGTCTTACGTATGAACACTGCCGATTGACGGGCTCACGTGTGCATACTGCCGGTTGACGGGCTTGCGTATACACACTGCCGGGTAACGGGCTTATGAGTACTCCTTGTCAGGTGCCAGGCTTATTGTCGTACATTGCCTTTGACCGTGGCCAGGTGACGGGTCACGAGTGACGGATATGGTCTTACAAACAGTTTGGATGATGACGTTAAGTGTCCATCATCCGTCTCTCGTATGCCGTGAGTACTATTCTTGAACATTTTTTTGTCATTTTAAGGTTAGCGGATATAGGTGTTCGTTACGCGTATCATTATTTAACAACACATGTTGTGATAATTATTTAAAGAATTTTTTTATTAACAACTCGTAGAGTTGTTATTATGAAATTTAGACATGTAAAAAACATTTGTAATTAAACAAAAAATCAACCACTCTCTAACGATTACACCCATATGTATCATCATTTTTTAAAGTAAGTAATTCTTAATCTGTGTCATTAGAAAATCTTTATCTAAATTTTGACAAATCGTCCGAATTTTCTTCCACAAAATACAACACACGGTAGAAACACGGAGTGTGTAATGCACGAGAGCCCACGATCCCTTTGTATATTCATATTTTTAAAATAAAATAAAATGTACTTTATAGTTGCGTTTAACCCCCTCACTTATTCTCATTGTACATAAAAGCACACACATTGTATGTAAATGAAGTGAGTCGACATAAATATAAGTTCTTCACGTAAATCTTGATCAAAACTACTATAGACGGACCCAAAAGTTTGAATCACTAGTAGCGAATTCACTTCGTAGTTTGTCTAAATAAAGTTATATCACCTTAACGGTTAGCATTCTAAAGTTTTTTAATCGCACGTGTTGAGAAAAATGTTCTAACTAATTCATACACAAAACCTATGAGCAATAGTAAAGAAAAATTAAGAACAAGAATATATGTAGAAACTCAAAATCAGAGAAATGCAAAACTTTGGAAAGCAAAATTCACTATATAACAAATTGTTAAATCACATTGACCGTTCACTATTATCTCGTTCTCAACCTCCTCTACTCAAAAACTAAAACAATGACTCATATTTATAGTCGAACTTTAACTTATCCACCAAATTCAACTTGATCCCCAAAGTTCAAGTTGGTCACAAGTATCCTACATATAACTTGGACACACTATATAGAAAATTGAAAATGAATATCCAACAACGCACCATAAACGGTTGGTGCTATTAATAATAATTATTTGAAACCTTATGTCCAGCACTATATATCTATTTGTTTGGGTACATATAATCGACCTCTAAGTGTACATAACTTCTTTATTAGTATATGATATGATATGATATGATATGATATGATATGATATGATATGATATGATATGATATGATATGATATGATATGATGATATGATTATGATTGGATGAGCAACATTGAAACCGGCCACCGTTATTAAAAACAAACACGATAACATTAACATAAAACATAAAATATGAAACAAACAAACAAGAAAATATCATAGATGGGTTGATTTAGTAATAATAAAAATATATCGTTATGTGTGGATTTGACCATGATTAGGTTATAGAGAGCACAAGTCACAATTGGGCGCATAATGAGATGGACCAGTGGTTGGCACTTGGCCACATGCACCATCCCATGCCCCGGACAATGCTTTCTAGAATCACTTTCGCTTGTTTATGCATGTTTGCTGGTCTTTGTCCATATAATTTTGATATTATTGTATAAACAAGTAAACAAATAAGGGTTTTCCTATTGTTTAGGGTATTCGAGAAAAAGTGATACTATATTTTTACTCATATTTGCTCGATCTAATCAGGTTGAACCATAACTGTTCCAATCTCTTTACCTTACTACCACGGGCGGAGTCAGTGGCGTAGCCAGAATTTCGACTTAATGGTGTCATAGAGTAATACTAAAATCTATCGAGTAACTAATTTTTTTTATGATTCAATACAATATTTAAGGAAAAACCAAGTTCTTGTGAAGTGTTGGTTAAAAACTTATGTAACATCAAATCATCACACTAAATAGTAAATACTGAGACATCTATAAAGAAAACTTTACCTAAATTTTTTATTTTTTTTATTTTTTTTTAACCTAAAAATTACTATCAAAATCTTACAAAATAATCAGATATTAGTATAAGTTCTTAATAATTATTATTTTACTTTTATTAACAGAAAGTTAGAGTGGTGGCCAGGAATATAAGATAGATGGAGATGGAGATGGAGATGGAGATGGAGATGGAGATAAAGATATACGAGTCCTTTTACATTATAGTAGTCTAAATTAAATATGTAAGTTTACTGATAACTAAAAATGAAATCACTACAATTAATTTTGTTATTGGGTCATTAATAGTGAATGGAAAAGTTATTTTTTCACAAAGACATATTACCGAACAATCATTCAAAGTTATGTATTTGGTGTATGCTTGAAGAAGAAATGATAGAGCATCTTTTATTACATTGTAAGTGGTCTTTCAACATTTGGGCCGAACTATTTCGTTGGTGGAACATTAGATGGGTTATTCCAAGATCGGTCGAAGAATTTTCGTTCGATTGGTATCATGGTATGGGTATTAACGCCTCGAAATTTTGGAAAATGATTGGTCCCGCCACAATTTGAGCCATTTGGTTAGCCCGAAATGACATCGTTTTTAATGGCAAGTTCACTTGTCGTTCTCTCATAGTGCGCAACATCAAGCTAAAAGTCTTCTTATGGGCTACGAATCTTAAGTTTTGTAACGAGTTTCAATCCTATGTATGGGATCAAAATCCGTTTTTCTTATGTTTATAGGCCTTCGTTTTGCCTTCTTTGTTTACTTTCTTCATCGATTTTAGCTACATCTTTGTAATTTTGGTAAGTGTCTTCATTGTTTTGATGAAGCGCTTTACTTTCTTTTATAAAATCTTCGCCTTTATTAAAAAAAAAAAGTGAATGGACAGGATAACTATTCATACAATTAATTTGTTAGTGGGTCATTAATTGAGAGTGTGCCAAATAAGTGGTGTCAAAATGACAAAATGGTTTTGTAACAACTGAAAAGCCCATAATATTAACACTACACTTTCAATTTTAATGGTGTCAATTGCACCCGGTAGTTCTCAAGTGGCTCCGCCACTGGGCGGAGTGCTTAGCCTCCCCAAGATCCAATATAGACTCAAGTTTCTTTTGTAATATTATGCGCATATAATTGTAAGTTTCCCTCAAAACCTTGTTTTTTTCCCGTAATTATATGATTATCGAGTAAGCTCAGGGCCGTTTTAACAATTTGAAGGCCCTAGGCGAAAACAAAAATGGGCCCTCACACACGTTTAATTTTTTATATATTTAAAAAGATAATACTTAAATTTATCAATTTGTATATATACTTACAATGCATTTAATTATTTAAAATAATAATATTACATCTTTAATTGACAATTTTTTATTTAACTAAATAGAATATTTTGAGATATATATATATATATATATATATATATATATATATATATATATATATATATATATATATATATATATATATATATACACACACACACACACACACATATACATATTTAAAATTTTGGGTCCTTCAAATTTTTTGGGCCCTAGACGGTTGTCTATCTTACCTATGTCCAAAGACGCCTCTGAGTAAGCCACTCGTATCTGTAAATTCTGGCTTCGCCTCTGCTTACTACTCCAATATATATACACTACTCGATCGTTTGGTTATGATGTTTCTTTCTCAATTGGTATTGTAATTGCTAATTTGATTATAATAATATATGGTTGCCTTATAAGAAGATTTATTATTTATTATTGATTTGGGGTATGATAAGGATTTGCATAAATGCGAGAGAGTGGAATAGTGGAGAATGAAGAAGATGTTGCATGATTTGCTGGCTTATCATATCACATAGCTTACTCTTCTTATTGGAGGTTTCTATATTTTTTTGCATGTTATATTCGTATAAAATAAAATAAAATAGTTATCAATCAATACAGAATCGTTCCTATACCTACCACATGTTCGTCGCTGATTAGGTATGTGTGATGATCCTTCCAAATCCCTTTGGACGAATACATCATTCATCGATTTCATAGTGAGGTTTTGACCTCTATATGATACGTTTTGTAAACATTGCATTCTTTTGAAAAGGAACACCATAAATGAATATATAAATCCAAGGTTTTTGACGTCTGATGATTTCTATGTGAATGCAAAGTTTTCTTGAATAAAGCATGTATGACTCCATGCACATAGCTTGTATAACGTATAAGCAAACAGCGGAAGACTTCTAGAAACCTGAGAATAAACATGCTTAAAAGTGTCAACACAAAGGTTGGTGAGTTCATAGTTTTAATGTTGCGCATAATCTGTATATAAAGGTGGATCACAAAATTTCAGTTGTTTCATCTGAAACGTTTATCAAAATATTCTACGAAATTGAGCACCCTGGTAACTAAACTTAACGTATATATAATTTATACCTTATGTATAATCATCTTAATAATACACGCAAACCAACGTGTACGCTTCTCAAATAGCATACGTCCGTTAAAAGGCTAGTGCTCTAGCTCGGACGGGGATATCAAGCCCTATGGATCCATATACTACTACTCGCGCCCACCAGTTCTTATAACTGGCAGTTACTAGTTACCAAAGCTAAGGGATTTTGGGTTCAAACTCAGTATAGAATTTAGTATGTACTTGAATCCATTGTGTTTAAAATAAAGTGCATGTATTCTCAGTCCAAAAATATATATTGCAAAAGCAATTAAAAAGGGAGCAAATGAAACTCACCTTAGCAGCACATAAGGTCATTCACCAAAAAGTGACCGAAACTCGGAATGCAAAATTAACCGTAAATCTCAACCTAGAGAACATATGTTGGTCAATACATGTCTAATAAGCTAGGTTGGGTCATAGTGTATCACAATCCTAATGCTCGAGACCGACATGTGAAAGTTAACAAAAGTCATTTTAAAAGTCAACCCGATCCAATATGATCTTTAAATCTCGTTTATTATATTAACATAGTATAAGTCCTGATAGTTGAACGAATTTATAGTTTATCAAACTCAAAACATTATTTATTTCAAGAGTTATATTGTATTTGAATGATCATGGCAATTGGATATATTTTAACATTTCATATAGTTTCCCAATACTTGTAAAATCAGATTATAGTGTTTATAAAGCTTTAAAACATAATAAGACAATCAACTTTGACAATTGTTCAACAAGACGAGATGTGTCTTATATAGAAATTCATTTACTCGATTAGTAATATCTAAAAATCCAATTTATCAATCTCATAGATAAGTTGTTTAAATATTAATTTACAGTTTCAAACACAATTTCAATTAACGTCATACATAATTCAGTTAACCATATCTTTTAATTCGTTCATCGAAATCACGCGATTTCTAAATGAAACGTTAATAATTTTTCGCCACCTTTCCAAAAACATGCATATCATATACTTTATATCCGTAGGATGTGTATCAAATTCGTGATTCATTATACACTATAAAACAACGAAATTAAATATACAAGCATGCATAATCATATATACTCGAGCACTAGTCAGGGATACACTATTAATATATAAAAGATAAGATATAAATGCTTACGTATCAATATTGTGATTCAATATTGCAGAAAAGTACGTAGACGCAACGGAGACGATAAACATTAATTTGATCTCATGAGCAATACCCCCGAACCATACCCATCACCTCCTTAGTTATAACCCATAATTTCCTTAGCTCTATCCCACTCGAAAACTCGTTTTGGAAAAATACTTGAGCAGAACCTCGTCGTATTATTTTATGTATACTAATAATACTAATACTACTAATAATAATATTAGGATTAATAATAATAATCTTTAATAATAATAATAATAATAATAATAATAATAATAATAATAATAATAATAAAAATAAATAAATAAATAAGTTTTTACGGAGTATATAGATAAGAGAGATGGAGTGTGGATGAAATGAACCAAAAATCGAGTAATTTATAGAACCTCTCCTGCCCCCAGCCCCCATGCGATCGCATGGGATTTTGCCTATATGGCCATGCGATCGCATGCCCTGAAAGTACAACTCACCATTCGCTAATTCATCCATCGACATAATATGTATATTATTTAATATATATATATATATATATATATATATATATATATATATATATATATATATATATATATATATATATATATATATATATATTATTTAATCTTTAAAATTAATTAAATATTATATTATATTCTCGTGCATGGTAAAAATGTAATTTTTGTTCAAATGACTCGTACGTTGTCACTCGACTCATGTACCATTTTCGGTTTCTCGAGTGCTCGTTCGTACGTTTAGATAACTAGCCTTTGACATTATGCGACGTGTACCCTTATCAATAATTTGACTTACTTATCAAAAAAATTACCTTATAATAAATGTAACTTATAAAATTGAGCGTTGTGGTCATTTGCTTCTATAAATCAGTGACTCGTTGTTTGTCAAAATATATTATTTTAAATCAGGACTTATGAATAAGTTAAATATATATATATATATATATATATATATATATATATATATATATATATATATATATATATATATATATATATATATAAAGATAAAGTTTAAATTTGTTCGGAAATTTCTGGGTCATCACAGTACCTACCCGTTAAAGAAATTTCGTCCCGAAATTTGATCCTGGTCGTAATGGCTAATCATAAAAATGTTTTTATGACGAATATGAGTTGGTATATAGAGTTTTATCACTTTTGAGTAATATAGATAAAACGATTCGATTACTTGAAGAGTACGAGTGAAGCTATCCTAAAAGGAATGAAATGAGAACTAAAGTTTTGTCTTAACTTTTGACGTTTTCTTGGTTGGATTCCGAAATTCAAGGGATTTAAAGAAATTCTTCTAAATCTAAAAGATTTGATTCTTCGATGAATAAGGAAATTAGGATCTCTCTAATTAAATGCAGAGATCTGCCTTGATCTCTCTATCAAATATTTCACTATAAATTAACTTCTTTCGGTTGGTCACTTTTACCATTCCTATACTTAATTCTCAAATTCAAAAGATTGTGAAAATGCTTAATCCAGTTCTGATCCTTGTCTTTATCCTTACTATCGCAACAATCATTCTCCTTTTTCAACTTCCACCAGAGGAATCTGCTTACTTCTACTTTGCTCTTGGGGTTATAGTGCTTTTAATTCTCCCGTGTCTTTATGTTGCAATAAACATTGATATTCACGGTTTGTAATTTATACGTTGTTATCGGGTTTTATATCTCCCCTTATATTTCAATGTCCCTACTTCTGTCTTTTATAATCATTGTCATCCACAGTTAATACTCCATTCTATTTGCTGCGATTTATACTCCAATTTCTATTTCGGAGCTTTGTCCCTTCATTTCTTCTTCTTGCGATTAAGCATCTCTTGTAATGGTTCAGAATTCGCGTATACAAATTTTAGAATGAACATTGTTAATGTTCTAGGAAGGAAATGGTAATGGCACGATTTTGATTTGTTAAATTACCAGAATACCCTGGAAAAGACCGAATCATCAAGAAATATTTTCTTGATATTTTAGAGATTAAATAGAATACAAAAGTCGTATAACATGGCACATGATAATGTTATGATCTGTGAATCATCATGTTTCATTTGAAAACTCAACATGACTTACTGTAATATAATCACGTTGATCAAGTGTCATTATATTATATTAACTCATGCTTCAGTTCCCAACACTTCTTCAAAAACATTCATAATTTAAACTCGAAGGTTTCAGAATTTAGAAACTAAAATAGTTTCTTTTATGATGTAATACAGATAGCGCGAAGAGGTAAACGATTTCAGATAAGGATAGTTATGAAAATATCTTCAGAAATATCGAGGATATTTATAATGAAAGATTTGATGATATCTTAGAATTTCTAATATCGAAAGATGATAAAGAAGATTTGTCCGTAAAGGTTTAGAGTCAGGAGTAAGGTATTTGTTAATGACTTCAGCAGATACTGAATCATTTGGATTCTTTGAAGGCAGGTTTATTCTTTGTGATTTATCCACAGCATCCTTCATACTTTGCTCAATCCGTTTTCCAGTTTCAAACCTTCTCTTTTTCTGAGCTTTGCCAACACACTATTCTTTATTATCAAACTTTTGGCTGTTAAGGTCGTTTACAGTTTTTGCTGCTTCATCAGCATTCAAAGTTATCATAACCGAATCGTCGGTTATGGTGTTTTCAAAAGTTTGAAGGGTTTGCATGAAGATTGTAATTGTCAAGATACATATGATGTTCTAGAATTTTGAACGATACAAATATTTTTTTATGGGTTTATGAATAGAAGTGATGTTCTAGCACAGTTTTGAAGTCAAAGTATAGCATTTGAAAGATGTAAGAATCTAAGAGTGATGTTTTCTGTTAAATCTTGGCTTGGATTCTGATTTTTCAAAATCAGAATATGTAATCAAATTTGGATGCGAATAGTTGTTTTGATTTCTATGAAAGAATGTATCTCGTTGTGAAAGTAGTGGGTATAGTTGATGATTTGCTTAATCAAAATCGAACATATTAATTGTGACTTTATATACATCTCGGGTATTACCTACCCGTTAAAATATTCTCACCATTAACAGTTTGTACAAAAGGATTTTTCAATTACAATCTTTATGAAAATATACCTACATATATATTTTCTTTAGATGTAATCATGGATTTAATGAGTTAACATAATATTAATCTCATCTGGTTTTTGATTAGGACTAGAATATAATCTTTAAAACTTTAGATATTACATAATTTCCGTAGAATATTTCTCCATTGAAGTTATGAATCAATACTTCATCGGTTATTGTTGTTGGTACTCCTTGGTGTCTATGGTGCGTATGACGTTGATATTCGAGGTACAGATTGTGATGTTGAGGTGTGGGATGCGGATGTTGTTGTTAGTGGTGGTGATGGTACTGTTGGTGTGGCTGATGGTGCTACTGTTGCTGCCGGTGCTGATGCTGGTGCTTGTAACCCTTGCACCATATTCTCTAAAGCCACTATCCGAGCGCGAAGCTCGTTAACTTCTTCTATTACACCGGAGTGATTGTCGGTTCGGACGAGCGGATGAATAAGATCCAAAATTCAAGATAGTATATAATCATGACGAGATACTCTGGAGATGAGAGAGAAAATGGTATTACGAACAGGTTCGCCGGTAAGTGCTTCAGGTTCTTCGCCAAGAGGGCAATGTGGTGGATGGAAGGGATCGCCTTCTTCTTGTCTCCAATGATTAAGTAGACTACGAACCCATCCCCAATTCATCCAGAATAGGTGATGGCTGTTTCGTTGATTCATTCCGGTTACACTGTCTTCGGAGTTCAGGTGAATATCCATATCGGAATAGCTGTCGGAATTTAAGGAATTTGAACTAGATACGGGATCCATCTTGTATAATTTAGAGAGATGATTTTTGATATGAAATAGATTATAGAATTTAGATTGGTACTCTTCAATACATAATTTACATATGTATATATAATACCAAAATCCCGTAAATTACGTAGAAATTTTTGGAATATGTCAGGAAAAGTTTACAGTAACAGATATGCTAAGATATGAATTTTGTCGGTACACTATCTATACGGTAAATGCAGTAAGACGTGTTTAGACTTAAGATGATTAACAGGTAATTTCCAACAAGAAATGATAAGCAAAATTTGGTAAAAACAGATACGGTCATAGTCCAGACTCATTAATGCATCCTAACAATTACCAGTTAAACACACTAATGCAAATTCTGGTTTCCTATGACCTCAAGCTCTGATACCAACTGTGATGATCCTTCCAAATCTGTAACACCCGCGTTTTGGGCCTAGATGAAATGACCATTGTACCCTTAGGGTATGGTGTAATTAGTGATTTTAATAATTATATGTTTATAATTATTTGGTTATTTAGTTGAGACCAGTTTGTGACAAGGGTCACAGAACAGGTTCGTTTGTTGAATTTGGACTCCGTTAGGGCCTCCTAACGATGTACGAAAGATATTAGATAACTGGTAAATACCCGTGTGTCGTGGGGTATGGGTTTTAAACCCCTTAAGTGTATGTATCTGCTTCTTTCACCCATTTTTCTAGACTTTTCCTAATTAAGAACGTACCTAACTCCTTCATCCTCTCAAACCCTAAAGATCAAAGCTTGTTAGTTTGTTGAATTCGAGCTAGTAATCTGTTACTTGTGTGTTGGCGATCATCACAAGGTAAGTGCTTCGTCGATTCATGCTTTGATTCTTGTTGAAATTGGGTTTTTTTTTTGTGTTCTTGACTAAAAGTGTGAAATTGGGCTTGGATCTTCATGTTTGATGTTTGTTATGCTTAATTGATGTTAGAAATAGGTTGTATATATGTTTAGTAACTTTCTTGTGCTTAAAATTTGGTCAAAACACTTAGAAATCGAGTTTTTGGGGAAGAAATCACAAAATCAGTGAAATTGGTTCGAAACCCAGTTTGCTACAGTACCCGAGTTGCTACAGTACCCCCGAGTTGCTACAGTACCGAGTTGCTACAGTATCACTATTTGCTGCAGTGTCACTATTTGCTATAGTTTCACTATTTGATACAGTACCACTATTTGCTACAGTACCACTATTTGCTACAGTGCCGAGTTGCTACAGTACCCCCGAGTTGCTACAGTACCGAGTTGCTACAGTGCCGCTATTTGCTACAGTACCTTTTATGAAATTGAAACGGGCGTAACTTTCAAAACGTAACTCCGTTTTTGATGAATAAACTATCGTTAGAATTGTAATAAAGAATACTTTTCAATGGTGAACTTTTAAGAAACTAGATCAAACTGTTTTTGGGTCGGCAAAGGAGTTTTAGTGTGTATGTCGTGTTTTGCACGCACCTGTATGCCATTATTGAATGGAGTCATGATGTAGACTCATAAAATTATGAATATATGGTGTTATGACCTAGTTTATAGTATGATTTGATTATACTATTGATTGAGATATGTATATTGACTTCGTTGTGTTGTTCTCAGGTGATAAGAACAAGGAAGAAGCTCAGAAGTAAGATAACTGAGCTGTAGCTGGTAATCTGTGAGTGGGATTATCTCCGGGTGTAGTATACAGTAGCAAGTTGTGCTACTATGTTATACTGTTATAGTTGCTATGCTTAGTAGATATGTTGTAATAATGATCATCGTAGAGTTGCCATGCTAGTCGTAGGAACAGTTGTTCGTAGTGGTAGTTGCTTAACAGTTGTGTGCACAAGTTGTAGTTGCCTGTTGGAACCTATTGTTGTTAGGTTCAGCTCAGAGAGGTCAACCTTGTTGTGGTTGGGTCCAGTTGGCTACTGTTTGTTGAGTATAGTGCTGAATGACGCATCACCTGCGTGTGGATTTACTATACTGGGGATTCAGTAGTAAGGACTTTCGGTAGACGCTAGACTGATCAGCTAGTGGTCGTGTGCTCGTACAAGCCGCCGAGTCTCTAGTTGGAACATAGTTGCTAGTTGATTGTTGCCAGTTGATAGTTGCTAGTTATTAGTTGTCAGTTGCCTGTTATGGATTGTTGTAGTTGCTGTAGTTGTACAAGTTGGTACTGTATGCTAGATCTGTTAGATGATTCCATTCACTTAGCCTCGTGCTAACCCCCCTCACCTCCTCCCTTGCAGGTTTTCGATCTTAGTGCTGGTAGGGACGGGAGTTGGGTTGACGATATGTTTGACAAGACGAACTCTGATGTCTTAACTTTTATAAATATGTAACTAGTTGTTTAACGTAACACCGGTTGTTTGTAATAAGTAACTAGCTAATGATTTGTGATAATCATGTTCGTAATTAACTAAGGGTATTTATGTGAATTAAGACTTCCGCTGTGATTTAAAAAAAAAAAGCAGGGTGTTTCAACTTGGTATCAGAGCATAGGTTTGGCCGCATGTACATTGTGTTGAATGTCATGTTCCCAAACCTTGTGTTGTGTCAAACATATATGAGGGAACGGGTTAAGTGAATGTAGGGATTACATGTGTTAGATGATAGGTACTAACCTGTTTTCCACTAAGAGTTTGTGTGAGATGTTGTGGTAGTGCAGATATGGCAGATAATACAGGAAACGCAACTGGTCCGTCAGCCCCCGAAACATTCAGAGCCCCAGATGAACACGGATATGTGTCAGAAGAGGATCCGCAGGAACAAATTTTAGATTTGCAAAGTAAGTTAAAGGAAGCACGTGATCGAATAAGGGAATTAGAACAATGCCAGGTAACCGTGAATCCAAGTGGTAGTGTACCGAATTAGATGATTAGTGGGTATCCGGTGCAGTCAAATAATTATCAGCAAATTGGAAGTGCTTTCCAACAACAGCAATGGTTACCACCTCAATATCAGTTTCCTCAACAGTTTCAGATGCCACCTCAGTTTAATCAACAGTTCCCAAATCAGATGTGGGGTCCGTATCAGACGCCGATGTTTCAACAACCAAAGAAATGTACCTTCAAACAGTTTCTGAATTGTAATCCACCAGAGTACTCAGGAAGTTTTAACTCAACGGTAACACTTAACTGGTTGAGAGAGATAGAAAAGGTTTTTGAGGCCTGTCAGTGCGAACCAGAATTACAGGTTATTTATGCTAGTCGTATGTTAAAAAATAGGGCAATGGTTTGGTGGGATACGCTTATTTCTAGTATACCAAAAGAGCAAGTGAACATGATTACTTGGGAACAATTTTATAGTAAAGTTTGTGAGCAGTATTGTTCGTCTTATGACCTCAATCGAATTAAGACGGAATTTCTGGCAATGAAAATGACACCTCAGATGACGATAGATGAGGTGATTGAGCAGTATATGGATAAATTAAGGTTTGTGCAACAGTGGGTTCCAGATGAGCAGTCCAGAATTCAGCACTTTGTTAATATAATTTTACCGGAGTACAGAACAATGGTTAGGATGGCGACGACGTTATCGCAAGCGTTTGTTATGGCAAAGATGGTAGAGGATGACGTCAGAGCAGCAAGGAATAGAATAGTAGGTTATGAGATGCCACAACAAGATCAGGTGATGAGTCATTCAGACTCTAGGTCAAAGAAGTCTGTTAAGTTGAAACAGAAGAGTGGGTCAGAACATAGTGGGTCAGCATCAAGTCAGAATTCTTGGTGCTATAGTTGCAGATCATCTCATAGTGGTCCTTGTTCAGATTCAACCAAAAGATGTTTGAGATGTGGTATTGTGGGGCACGAGATTCGAATGTGTTCATTCCAAGAGGATGTATGTTGGAAATGTCATCAAGTGGGGCATAGGTCAGCTCAGTGTCCGTATGTAAGAGGATCAGGTTCTGGGGCGGGGCCAGGAGCGCAGTCGGGATCAGTAGGTGGATCTTCTGGTTCTCCAGTTGGGCAGAAAAGAAAGAATCCACCTACGGCAACAGCAAGAGCTTATCAAATGGTTGCAGATGCAGATGTTGATTATGATGTGAATGCAGGTATGATTCAAAATCCTCGTACTGTTTAGTTGTATATATGTATGATTGTGTATATATACATATATGTGTGTTTTAGATTGATAAATCTTGTTGGTAGTGTAAAATTTATTTTGTTGTGCTATGTTGTTGTATGCTTAGTTGCGACCCTTGTGTGCCTGGTTGGGTAAGGGAGACCTTTAGGTTAATTTTGAGATTGAAAACTGTGACTTTGATAGAGATGTGTTGGGTACCCTGATGTAGTGGACTTTTTGTCGACATGAGATTATATGATAGTAACACTGTTGTAACAGATATGATAGAAAGAGGACTGTGCTGATTGGATAATTCCTTTGCTTAAACAGATGTATGATACTGCTAGTTGAGCGTATTTTTGACATTGATGAACATATGTTGCGATTTCCTATGCTTGTTGGATGTGTAGTAATGTTGGTAGATTATATTTGAGTATTTGATGGACAATGTTTTGAGTAACTATGATTGGACAGATGTTGTGATTGATTAGTTATAAAGTAGTTAAATTAATTACCGATGCTTATTGAGGTGATTGATTGGACATAAGTTAGTGAATGAGACAAGTAGAATTTTTTCGTTACGAGCAACTCAGAATGAAGGTATGATTTAGGATAATATGCTTGTGTCTGGCCAACAGAAGTATATTGTGATAAATCATACGGAATTTCTGGGAAGCTGAAGGAAAATTAGGCGGCCTGTGCTAAATTGGATTGTGATGTGACTGGATATGAGATGAATAACCTGTGAAGTTCTGTTGACTTACGAGGTAATTTCGTAGACATAGGTATAGATTTTAGCATGATGACTAATTCTATTGCCTAAGCTTTGGATAATTGGGAAAAGTGGACAGTATAAAGAGTTGAATTGGATGACAGATCGTGAAATTTATGATGCGGAATGGCGAAGAAACACGAATTTGACTCTGATTATTTGACTTGATCGTGTAATTTGTGGGCTTAAGTGGATTAACGGACGTTGATCGATGAAGATTATGACAACTTATTTTGTACCGGGAGTGTATTGACGTCAAGAATCTCATTTCCCTATGCAATTGTGGTGGATATTGTCGGTATTGGGGATAAGATTGATAAAGTTAACCATGTGTTTTGGCGGTTCGAGTAACAATTTTTGGGTTTGTTGACCATAGTTGACCCGATTCCGAGGACGGAATCTCTTTTAAGGAGGGTAGATTTGTAACACCCGCGTTTTGGGCTTAGATGAAATGACCATTGTACCCTTAGGGTATGGTGTAATTAGTAATTTTAATAATTATATGTTTATAATTATTTGGTTATTTAGTTGAGACCAGTTTGTGACAAGGGTCACAGAACAGGTTCGTTTGTTGAATTTGGACTCCGTTAGGGCCTCCTAACGATGTACGAAAGATATTAGATAACTGGTAAATACCCGTGTGTCGTGGGGTATGGGTTTTAAACCCCTTAAGTGTATGTATCTGCTTCTTTCACCCATTTTTCTAGACTTTTCCTAATTAAGAACGTACCTAACTCCTTCATCCTCTCAAACCCTAAAGATCAAAGCTTGTTAGTTTGTTAAATTCGAGCTAGTAATCTGTTACTTGTGTGTTGGTGATCATCACAGGGTAAGTGCTTCGTCGATTCATGCTTTGATTCTTGTTGAAATTGGATTTTTTTTTGTGTTCTTGACTAAAAGTGTGAAATTGGGCTTGGATCTTCATGTTTGATGTTTGTTATGCTTAATTGATGTTAGAAATAGGTTGTATATATGTTTAGTAACTTTCTTGTGCTTAAAATTTGGTCAAAAACACTTAGAAATCGAGTTTTTGGGGAAGAAATCACAAAATCAGTGAAATTGGTTCGAAACCCAGTTTGCTACAGTACCCGATTTGCTACAGTACCCCCGAGTTGCTACAGTATCACTATTTGCTACAGTGTCACTATTTGCTATAGTTTCACTATTTGATACAGTACCACTATTTGCTACAGTACCACTATTTGCTACAGTACCGAGTTGCTACAGTACCCCCGAGTTGCTACAGTACCCGAGTTGCTACAGTGTCGCTATTTGCTACAGTACCTTTTATGAAATTGAAACGGGCGTAACTTTCAAAACGTAACTCCGTTTTTGATGAATAAACTATCGTTAGAATTGTAATAAAGAATACTTTTCAATGGTGAACTTTTAAGAAACTAGATCAAACTGTTTTTGGGTCGGAAAAGGAGTTTTAGTGTGTATGTCGTGTTTTGCACGCACCTGTATGCCATTATTGAATGGAGTCATGATGTAGACTCATAAAATTATGAATATATGGTGTTATGACCTAGTTTATAGTATGATTTGATTATACTATTGATTGAGATATGTATATTGACTTCGTTGTGTTGTTCTCAGGTGATAAGAACAAGGAAGAAGCTCAGAAGTAAGATAACTAAGCTGTAGCTGGTAATCTGTGAGTGGGATTATCTCCGGGTGTAGTATACAGTAGCAAGTTGTGCTACTATGTTATACTGTTATAGTTGCTATGCTTAGTAGATATGTTGTAATAATGATCATCGTAGAGTTGCCATGCTAGTCGTAGGAACAGTTGTTCGTAGTGGTAGTTGCTTAACAGTTGTGTGCACAAGTTGTAGTTGCCTGTTGGAACCTATTGTTGTTAGGTTCAGCTCAGAGAGGTCAACCTTGTTGTGGTTGGGTCCAGTTGGCTACTGTTTGTTGAGTATAGTGCTGAATGACGCATCACCTGCGTGTGGATTTACTATACTGGGGATTCAGTAGTAAGGACTTTCGGTAGACGCTAGACTGATCAGCTAGTGGTCGTGTGCTCGTACAAGCCGCCGAGTCTCTAGTTGGAACATAGTTGCTAGTTGATTGTTGCCAGTTGATAGTTGCTAGTTATTAGTTGTCAGTTGCCTGTTATGGATTGTTGTAGTTGCTGTAGTTGTACAAGTTGATACTGTATGCTAGATCTGTTAGATGATTCCATTCACTTAGCCTCGTGCTAACCCCCCTCACCTCCTCCCTTGCAGGTTTTCGATCTTAGTGCTGGTAGGGACGGGAGTTGGGTTGACGATATGTTTGACAAGACGAACTCTGATGTCTTAACTTTTATAAATATGTAACTAGTTGTTTAACGTAACACCGGTTGTTTGTAATAAGTAACTAGCTAATGATTTGTGATAATCATGTTCGTAATTAACTAAGGGTATTTATGTGAATTAAGACTTCCGCTGTGATTTAAAAAAAAAAAAGCAGGGTGTTTCAAAATCCCTTTAGACGAATACATCATTCATCGATTTCATAGTGAGGTTTTGTCCTCTATATGATACGTTTTGTAAATATTGCATTCTTTTGAAAAGGAATACCATAAATGAATATATAAATCCAAGGCTTTTGACGTCTGATGATTTCTATGTATAGACAATCACTGTATATAATAGTTTACAATATTACATCCGTTGATAATACAGTCAAAATAAGATACATGGTGATTATTTTGTGAATGCAAAGTTTTCTTGAATAAAGCATGTATGACTCCATGCACATAGCTTGTATAACGTATAAGCAAACAGCGGAAGACTTCTAGAAACCTGAGAATAAACATGCTTAAAAGTGTCAACACAAAGGTTGGTGAGTGTAACATCCGTGTTACATCCGTCCCACATCGGTTGGAGAGGGGAACGAAGCATGCCTTATAAGGGTGTGGAGACCTTTCCTAGCATGACGCGTTTTGGGACCACAAGCGCAGCAGATCCCATGAGAACTCTGTAGTTAAGCGTGCTCAGGCGAGAACACTACCAGGATGGGTGACCTCCTGGGAAAGTGCTCGTCGTGTGTGGTTGCCAAGAAAAAGCCGTGAGCAACCTACAGGGGAGACAAGGGTACGTCCCTATCTCTGCAAATCGGACAATATCATGCTACGGGGAACGTTTTACCTGGGGTCTTTCAGATGGTATCAGAGCCAGGCCTCGGACCAAACGTGCACAACGAGGACGCTGTGTCCCATTAGGGGGGAGGATTGTAACATCCGTGTTACATCCGTCCCACATCGGTTGGAGAGGGGAACGAAGCATGCCTTATAAGGGTGTGGAGACCTTTCCTAGCATGACGCGTTTTGGGACCACAAGCGCAGCAGATCCCATGAGAACTCTGTAGTTAAGCGTGCTCAGGCGAGAACACTACCAGGATTGGTGACCTCCTGGGAAAGTGCTCGTCGTGTGTGGTCGCCAAGAAAAAGCCGTGAGCAACCTACGGGGGAGACAAGGGTACGTCCCTATCTCTGCAAATCAGACAATATCATGCTACGGAGAACGTTTTACCTGGGGTGTTACAGAGAGTTCATAGTTTTAATGTTGCGCATAATCTGTATATAAAGGTGGATCACAAAATTTCAGTTGTTTCATCCGAAACGTTTATCAAAATATTCTACGAAATTGAGCACCCTGGTAACTAAACTTAACGTATATATAATTTATACCTTTTGTATAATCATCTTAATAATACACGCAAACCAACGTGTACGCTTCTCAAATAGCATACGTCCGTTAAAAGGCTAGTGCTCTAGCTCGGACTGGGATATCAAGCCCTATGGATCCATATACTACTACTCGCACCCACTAGTTCTTATAACTGACAGTTACTAGTTACCAAAGCTAAGGGATTTTCGGTTCAAACTCAGTGTAGAATTTAGTATGTACTTGAATCCATTGTTTTTAAAATAAAGTGCATGTATTCTCAGCCCAAAAATATATATTGCAAAAGCAATTAAAAAGGGAGCAAATGAAACTCACCTTAGCAGCACATAAGGTCATTCACCAAAAAGTGACCGAAACTCGGAATGCAAAATTAACCGTAAATCTCAACCTAGAAAACATATGTTGGTCAATACATGTCTAATAAGCTAGGTTGGGTCATAGTGTATCACAATCCTAATGCTCGAGACCGACATGTGAAAGTTAACAAAAGTCATTTCAAAAGTCAACCTGACCCAATATGATCTTTAAATCTCGTTTATTATATTAACATAGTATAAGTCCTGATAGTTGAACGAATTTATAGTTTATCAAACTCAAAACATTATTTATTTCAAGAGTTATATTATATTTGAATGATCATGGCAATTGGATATATTTTAACATTTCATATAGTTTCCCAATACTTGTAAAATCAGATTATAGTGTTTATAAAGCTTTAAAAATGATAAGACAGTCAACTTTGACAATTGTTCAACAAGACGAGACGTGTCTTATATAGAAATTCATTTACTCGATTAGTAATATCTAAAAATCCAATTTATCAATCTCATAGATAAGTTGTTTAAATATTAATTTATAGTTTCAAACACAATTTCAATTAACTTCATACATAATTCAGTTGACCATATCTTTTAATTCGTTCATCGAAATCACGCGATTTCTAAATGAAACGTTAATAATTTTTCACCACCTTTCCAAAAACATGCATATCATATACTTTATATCCGTAGAATGTGTATCAAATTCGTTATTCATTATACACTATAAAACGACGAAATTAAATATACAAGCATGCATAATCATATATACTCGAGCACTAGTCAGGGATACACTATTAATATATAAAAGATAAGATATAAATGCTTACGTATCAATATTGTGATTCAATATTGCAGAAAAGTACGTAGACGCAACGGAGACGATAAACATTAATTTGATCTCATGAGCAATACCCCCGAACCATACCCATCACCTCCTTAGTTATAACCCATAATTTCCTTAGCTCTATCCCACTCGAAAACTCGTTTTGGAAAAATACTTGAGCAGAACCTCGTCGTATTATTTTATGTATACTAATAGTACTGATAATGCTAAAAACGAACATATATTTCATAGCATTATTCCTCAAGAAAGACAAGCTTTTAGTTGCAATTGTTCTATTTACAAGTGATATTCGTTTAAATAATAAAAGGTGAAGACAAAAGACAGATTCGACGAATTGAAGACGCAAACGACCAAAAAGCTCAAAAGTACAAAAGACAATCAAAGAGGTTCCAATTATTGATAAGAAACGTCTCGAAATTACAAGAGTACAAGATTCAAAACGCAAAGTACAAGATATTAAATTGTACGCAAGGACGTTCGAAAATCCGGAACCAGGACCAGAGTCAACTCTCAACGCTCGACGCAACGGACTAAAAATTACAAGGCAATTATGCACATAAATATAATATAATATTTAAATAATTCTTATAATTATTTATATATTATATAAATAAATAAAAACCGTCGGCAAGAGAGACTCCAAAATGGGTGAGCTGTAATTTCAAACTCCGCGACTCGCGGAGTTTGAAGGCCAAAAATGCCGCGAGTCGCGGAGCCCCAAGTTTTGAAAATCCCTATAAAAGCAACCGAATTCTGAGCATTTTTAATCATCTTTTTCTTCTTCTCTCATAATACTACGTAAATATTTATATTTATATTTTAATTTTAATTTTAATTTTAATCTTAATAATAAGGGTATGTTAGCGAATGTTGTAAGGGTGTAAGTCGAAATTCTGTCCGTGTAACGCTACGCTATTTTTAATCATTGTAAGTTATGTTCAACCTTTTTAATTTAATGTCTCGTAGCTAAGTTATTATTATTCTTATTTAATCCGAAGTAATCATGATGTTGGGCTAATTACTAAAATTGGGTAATTGGGCTTTGTACCATAATTGGGGTTTGGACAAAAGAACGACAGTTGTGGAAATTAGACTATGGGCTATTAATGGGCTTTATATTTGTTTAACTAAATGATAGTTTGTTAATGTTAATATAAAGATTTACATTTGGGCGTCCCTATAAATTACCATATACACTCGATCGGACATGATGGGCGGGGTATTTATATGTACGAATAATCGTTCATTTAACCGGACACGGGAATGGATTAATAGCCACTAGAATAATTAAAACAGTGGTGAAATTATGTACAAGGACACTTGGTATAATTGATAACAAAATATTAAAACCTTGGGTTACACTCAGTCGACATCCTGGTGTAATTATTAAACAAAGTATTAAAATCTTGTTACAGTTTAAGTCCCTAATTAGTTGGAATATTTAACTTCGGGTATAAGGATAATTTGACGAGGACACTCGCACTTTATATTTATGACTGATGGACTGTTATGGACAAAACCAGACGGACATATTAAATAATCCAGGACAAAGGACAATTAACCCATGGGCATAAAACTAAAATCAACACGTCAAACATCATGATTACGGAAGTTTAAATAAGCATAATTCTTTTATTTCATATTTAATCTCCTTTATTTTATATTTAATTGCACTTCTAATTATAGCACTTTTATTTATTGTTATTATATTTAATTGCACTTTTAATTATCGTACTTTTTAATTATCGCAAGTTTATTTTATCGCACTTTTATTATTCGCAATTTCATTATCGTTATTTACTTTACGCTTTAATTTAAGTCTTGTATTTATTTTTAATATTTTACATTTGGTTTTAACTGCGACTAAAGTTTTAAAATCGACAAACCGGTCATTAAACGGTAAAAACCCCCCTTTATAATAATAATATTACTTATATATATATTTGTATTTTTATAAAAGTAAACTAATATAGCGTTAAGCTTTGGTTAAAAAGATTCCCTGTGGAACGAACCGGACTTACTAAAAACTATACTACTCTACGATTAGGTACACTGCCTATAGTGTTGTAGCAAGGTTTAGGTATATCCATTTTGTAAATAAATAATTAAAACTTGTGTAAAAATGTATCGTATTTAATAGTATTTCCTGCTAAAATTTAATAGTATTTTATACCCCTTAGCTTCGACATCAAGTTTTTGGCGCCGCTGCCGGGGAATCTCTTAAAAGCCGGAAGTGCAACGCTACAAAAAAAAAGGGATTTTTATTTTACTTTTATTAAAATTCGTTTTTATAAAAGTACGTTTTAAATATTCGAAAAAAAAATAAAGAAAAACGCGTCGAATTTTAAACCTGTCAGTTGAATTTCTGAACCCCGCGACTCGCGGGGTTTGGTGCCTTGAATACCGCAACTCGCGGAGGGGACCTGACACACGACAGAAGCCCTAATCAGGCATTAATTACGGTGTAATAATAATAATTATTATTATTTAATTAAAAACCCTAAATAGGTTTTATTTATTTATTAATTAGTTTAGTTTATATATTTAATTTGTTTTATTTAGTTTTAATTAATTTAATTAGTTTATAAAAGTAATACTTTTATAAAATAAATAATATAAAAATAATATTTTTATAAAAAATTGTACTTTTTACAACTTTTTGTATATTTTTATATTTTATCCCTTTTTAATCGTTTTAGCGTAATAATTGTATTTTTAGCTCATATTTAGTTTTAAACTTAGTTTTTGCTATAGTTATTTTTACTTCTAGATTTTTAGTCTTTGCCGTAGAATTCCTTAAGTGCTTTTTCTTTAGACTAAGATTTAGGTGCTTTAGAATTTTGCGACGCCTTTTTAAGTTTTAGTTTCTTTTTAAGTTATTTCCATTTGGGATTTAGTTTTTCCTGTAAGCTTTAATATTTTTAGACGACTTTTACCTATGTATCAATTATCATTCCAATTAGTAATCTCAATTTGCGATTATAATTTTAAGTTAGTTGTAGTAATAAGGTTAGGTTAGTCAAGTATTTTTAAGTTTTATAAGTTTCTTTTATTTTTCCGTCACCTATTATTTTTCAACCATTTTTCTTTTTCGACCTTTTTCGACGAACTCTTTTTCTTTCTTATTTCTCGCTATTCTAGTTTTAGGACATAGATTTTTAATCTACTTCTTATCTAAATTTCTTAAAATTACGAAAATTTATTTTAAGTGGTTAAATTGATAGACATCAAAATTTTCTGGTTCGTAGTAATAGTTGGATTTGTACGTGGACCGGGTTATTGGAGCCAAACAGTCCTCAATTATATTGAGACCAAACGAATCCTGCCTCTCTGCTGCATCTTTTGGCTATTCGAAACGTGGGCAAAATCAAAAAAGTCTATTGATTGGATAACTTATTATAATTTTTCTTTCTTTTTAAAAACTAATAGGATATTCAGTGAATGCACCTAGCAAGACGTTCACCACCTTTTGTACGTTCACCACCTGTAACTAGATCAAGACATTTAGCAAATATTACCGCCGTTGACTTTTCTTTAGAATCGTCATCCAGTCGACCAAGTACTTCAGTTCAAATTTCCGATAATCCATTTTTTGAACCCGACCTCACAATTGAGAATCCGGAGAATATTCAGGGACGGTTCGTAGATCCTGAACCACTAAACTTTCCTCCGGAACCACCAATCATTCAAACAGAGATTGTTGAGGAACGAACCATTAAATCAGAATCCTCTAGTGATTCCGATTCAACAAATTCAATTATGGAGAATCTGGAACCTTTAAGTATGGAAGACCGAATGAGAGCTAAACGCACTGGCCAAGGTCACGCAATTACTCATCCAGACATTAATGCGCCAGATTATGAAATCAAAGGACAAATTCTACACATGGTGAATAATCAATGCCAATTTAGTGGTGCGCCGAAGGAAGATCCAAATGAACATCTACGTACCTTTAATAGGATCTGCACACTATTTAAAATCCAAGAAGTGGAGGATGAACAGATATATCTCATGTTATTTCCCTGGACTTTAAAGGGAGAAGCCAAAGATTGGTTGGAATCGTTACCTGAAGGGGCGATTGATACATGGGATGTTTTAGTTGAAAAATTTCTTAAACAATTCTTTCCTGCATCTAAAGCCGTAAGAATTCAAGCAGAAATTGTTACGTTTACATAGAAGCCAAATGAAACTCTATATGAGGCGTGGACAAGATATGGAAAGTTATTAAGAGGATGTCCGCAACATGGTTTAGACACCTGTCAAATAGTACAAATATTCTACCAAGGATGCGACATCACTACAAGGAAAGACATAGATATAGCAGCTGGTGGTTCTATTATGAAGAAAACCGAAACTGATGCTTACAAAATTATTGATAACACTGCTTCCCACTCACATGAGTGGCACCAAGAAAAAGATATCGTTAGATCATCTAAAGCAGCTAGAGCCGATTCTAGCCATGACTTAGATTCCATTTCCGCAAAGATAGATGCTGTCGAGAGACGAATGGAAAAGATGACTAAAGATATTCACTCAATACGAATTAGTTGTGAGCAGTGTGGAGGACCACATTTGACAAAAGATTTTCTCAGTATTGAATTAACAATGGAACAAAGAGAGAATATTTCATACATAAACCAAAGGCCTGGAAATAATTATCAGAATAATTATCAACCAAGACCGATTTACAATCAAAACCAGAGTTATAACCGAAATATTCCATACAACAACCAACAAGGTCCTAGCAATCAACAAGTATCCAATAATAATTACAATCAGCAAAGACCTAATTTTCAAAACAAACCACCACAACACACTGATGATAAAAAGCCGAATTTAGAAGATATGATGACAAAGCTAGTTGAAACTCAAACGCAGTTTTTCACATCTCACAAACAAACTAATGAACAAAATGCTCAAGCATTTAGAAATCAACAAGCTTCTATTCAAAATCTGGAACAAGAAGTAAGTAACCTAGCAAGGTTAATAGGTGAAAGAAAACCGGGAAGTCTACCTAGTGATACAAATGCTAATCCCCGGAATGAAACAGCTAAAGCCATTACCACAAGAAGTGGTACAACACTTAAACCACCTGAAATACCTGTAACTTCTGATGAAGCTATTCCTACTCCACAAGAACCACAACCTGATCAAGATAAGGAAAAAGAACCGGTAGTTGAAAAGGTTAATGAAGATAACACAGCTAAGGCTAAACCTTATGTTAAACCATACCAACCACCACTTCCTTACCCGAGTAAAATGAAGAAAGAGAAACTTGAAGCCGAGCAATCCAAATTCTTGGATATGTTTAACCAGATAAATGTAAATCTTCCTTTCATTGATGTAATTTCAGGAATGCCTAGATATGCTAAATTCTTGAAAGATCTAATCTCAAATAGAAAGAAAATGGAAGAACTCTCGGCTGTTACTCTGAATGCTAATTGTTCAGCAGTGCTGTTGAATAAGATACCAGAAAAACTATCTGATCCAGGAAGTTTCACAATTCCATGTTTTCTGGGTAGTCTTAGTTCAATAGAAGCATTGGCAGACTTAGGTGCTAGTATAAATCTAATGCCGTATTCACTATACACTAAACTAGACCTTGGAGAATTGAAACCAACCAGAATAAGCATACAACTAGCCGATAGATCAATAAAATATCCTAGAGGGATAATGGAGAACATGCTAGTTAAAGTTGGTACTTTAGTATTTCCAGTAGATTTTGTTGTTTTGGACATGGAAGAAGATTCTCAAGTTCCTCTCATATTAGGAAGACCATTTTTAAACACGGCTAAAGCAATGATAGACGTGTTCAGTAAGAAATTGACCCTAAGTATAGAGGATGAGAGTGTTACCTTTTCAGTTGATAGAGCAATGCAACAACCGCAATCTGCAGATGATACATGTTATTATATTCAAACTATAGATGCACATGCAGAATTATTAGAAGAATTTCCAGAATTACAAGGAACAGGAGAATGTTCTTTAGGAGAAGGTAATGAACCAATTGATGAAGCTAAAATGTTAGCTACACTTATAGCTAATGGATATGAACCAAAAACAGAAGAAATTCAAATGCTAAAAGAAGAAGACAGATATCGATACAAATCATCGATAGAAGAACTTCCGAAATTAGAGTTAAAGCCACTTCCAAACCATTTAGAATACGCTTATTTACATGGTGAATCTGAATTACCTGTAATAATATCGTCTTCTCTTACTGAAAATGAGAAATCACAACTCATTTCTGTGTTGAAAGCTCATAAACCAGCCATTGCATGGAAGATTCATGATATTAAAGGAATAAGTCCTTCGTAATGCACACCTAAAATCCTTATGGAAGAAGGTCATAAAACGTATGTGCAATGCCAACGAAGACAAAATCCTAATATGCAAGATGTAGTTAAAAAAGAGATTATTAAACTGCTAGACGCAGGTTTAATTTATCCAATTTCTGATAGTCCGTGGGTAAGCCCAGTTCAATGCGTTCCTAAGAAGGGTGGCATGACTGTCATTACAAATGAGAAAAATGAGCTTATTTCTACTAGAACTGTAACAGGATGGCGTGTATGTATTGATTATAGAAAATTAAATGACGCCACCAGAAAAGATCACTTTCCCTTACCTTTCATAGATCAAATGTTGGAAAGATTAGCCGGAAATAGTTACTATTGTTTTCTAGATGGATTTTCCGGATATTTTCAAATTCCAATAGCACCCGAAGATCAAGAGAAAACCACATTCACGTGCCCTTATGGTACTTTTGCTTACAAACGCATGCCATTTGGACTTTGCAACGCCCCTGCAACCTTTCAAAGGTGTATGATGGCGATTTTTCACGACATGATAGAAGAATGCATGGAAGTTTTCATGGATGACTTTTCAGTCTTCGGTGATACATTTGAATCATGTCTAGTTAATCTGGAACGAATGCTAATTAGATGCGAACAATCAAATCTAGTACTTAATTGGGAGAAATGCCATTTCATGGTTAAAGAAGGCATCGTTCTTGGACATAAAATTTCAAAAGAAGGAATTGAAGTGGATAGAGCTAAAGTAGATGTAATTGCTAAACTTCCACATCCCACCAATGTTAGAGGAGTTAGGAGTTTTCTAGGGCATGCCGGTTTTTACCGACGTTTCATAAAAGATTTTTCTAAAATTGCCACTCCTATGAATAAACTCCTAGAAAAGGATGCTCCATTCATCTTTTCAGATGAGTGTATCAAGTCTTTTAATATTCTTAAAGAGAAACTCACTAATGCGCCGATCATGATCACACCAAATTGGAATCTACCATTTGAACTAATGTGCGATGCAAGTGATTTTGCAATGGGAGCCGTTTTAGGACAAAGGATTGAAAAATGATTTCAACCTATATATTATGCTAGTAAGACATTACAAGGAGCACAAACGAACTATACAACTACTGAAAAAGAACTCCTTGCTATTGTCTTTGCTTTTGACAAATTTTGATCATATCTCGTTCTAGCAAAAACGGTGGTCTATACCGACCATTCTGCTCTTAGATACCTATTTTCAAAACAAGATGCTAAACCAAGATTAATCCGTTGGATCTTACTCTTACAAGAGTTTGATATTGAAATCCGAGATAAAAGAGGAGCAGAAAATCTCGCCGCTGATCACCTTTCTCGTCTTGAAAATCCCGAATTAGAAGTTCTAAACGAATCGGCCATACAAGACAACTTTCCTGATGAATATCTATTGAAAATAGATTATAATGAAATCCCATGGTTTGCAGACTATGCAAACTATTTAGTATGTGGATTCCTTGAAAAAGGATTATCATACCAAAGACGAAAGAAATTCTTCAGTGATATAAAACACTATTTTTGGGAAGATCCACATCTGTTTAAAAGTTGTCCCGATGGAATAATACGCCGATGTGTATTTGGAGATGAAGCTAGTAAAATATTAAACCATTGTCACACAGGACCAACAGGAGGGCATTATGGGCCTCAACTAACAGCAAGAAAAGTTTATGATGCTGGATTCTATTGGCCTACAATTTACAAAGATTCACACCTTCTTTGCAAATCCTGTGATGCTTGTCAAAGGGCCGGAAAAATAAGTCAACGTGATGAAATGCCACAAAATGTCATCCAAGTATGTGAAGTATTTGACATTTGGGGTATTGACTTTATGGGTCCATTTCCAAAATCTCATAATAATCTATATATACTCGTAGCCATTGATTATGTATCTAAATGGGCGGAAGCACAAGCTCTCCCAACTAACGATGCACGAGTTGTAGTCAACTTTTTAAAACGTCTTTTTGCAAGGTTTGGAACACCGAAAGCTTTAATAAGTGATCGGGGTACTCATTTCTGTAATAATCAACTTGAGAAAGTTCTTAAAAGATATGGAGTAACTCATAAAATCTCCACCGCATATCATCCACAAACAAGTGGACAAGTTGAAAATACCAATCGAGCTTTAAAACGTATTCTAGAGAAAACCGTAGGATCAAATCCGAAGGAATGGTCCATTAAATTGGAGGATGCACTCTGGGCTTTTAGAACAGCCTACAAAACTCCAATTGGAACCACACCTTTTAGACTTGTTTATGGAAAAGCATGTCATCTTCCAGTAGAAATTGAACACAAAGCATTTTGGGCTTTGAAGACATGTAATCTTGATTTACATGAAGCTGGACGTCTACGATTAAGTCAACTAAACGAATTAGAAGAATTAAGACATGAAGCATATGATAATTCGTTAATCTATAAAGAAAGAACGAAGAAATGGCATGATAAAAGAATCAGAAGTTCAAAAGAATTTAAAGAAGGAGACAGAGTTCTTCTTTTCAATTCACGATTCAAGCTATTTCCTGGAAAATTGAAATCAAGATGGTCTGGACCATTCATAGTCAAAAGAGTTTTCCCATACGGAACGATAGAATTAATAAATTCAAATGGGATTGAATTTAAAGTTAATGGTCACAGAGTTAAACATTACATACATGGTCCGATGGAAGTCGACAACGAAGTTAATCACAATTTCGACACCACAGCTAACTAAGTGTGGAGAGAATCAAGTCTTTAAAGGATAATATGTATTTCTGTTAGAGTTAGATTGTCTGTTTTCGTGTAGTTCTCGAAAATGGAATCCGAATGGTCTTTCCCTAGCAGACCCTAAAGAACTAGTCTTCTCCCCCCATTATGAATTTTTTATTTTTTTAGGTTTTTACAAAATGAAGACTGCCTGTGAACTAAACCATGGTCTAATGCTACACGCTTTGATCACTAAACGAAATAATGACATACTCCCGAGTGAATTAGTATCAGTAATCAGAGAAAGAATGGACGGAGTTAGAAAAGAATCCAGATGCGAAGATAATAAGTTACAATTTGGTAAAGGAAAATCAAAATCCGCAGCGAAAAGAAGAGCACGACATCTAGAAAGATGTCACAAATGCGGAAAATGGTCACATGGAGGTAAATGTTCAAATAATCAAACCTATTCAAATACCGAATTTGTTACTTTATGCAGAGACGGACCGTTCATATGTTTAGAAGAAAAGACACTGAATGCTCAAGGTTACGCCTATGTATCTATGGAAAACCAATTAAACCGACTATCTTATGAATGGGATAGATCATATAACTAAGAAATCTATTTCACAGGTATGTCTGTACAGTTTTTATTTTTATTTTTATTTTTATTTTTAACCTTTTGATAATAAACGCTAATTTGTTCGCTAAAAAGTATTAAATTGGTATTAAATAAAATTAGGTTTGGCGACCGAAATTATTGATATCATTCAAAAATTTATTACATCACTGCGAAATTTAACGTTTATTCTTAAGGTATAAATATCTTTAATCAATCAACTCAAAATATTTCAAAAATTCGTCATGAGTTAAATTAGGTTTTGGAACCGAAATTACTTTACCGAAAAGAGGGGCGCATATTTTTGATAATATTTGATTGATTAAAGTGGGATAAAAAGCCAAAAAGATTTTTAATTTTATTTTTACCATGTTTTTAAAATTAATATTTAAATCTTAAATTAATATTGTAAACTTTGTAAAAACAATATTTTTAAAATTGTAAATATTTGAAAAATTAATATAAGTTTGGTGTGAATTTTTAATTTTTAAAATATGAATTTTCAATTTTATGCATTTTAAATTTTAAGTTTGGTGTGAATTTTTAATATTAATTTTGAATTTCATATTTAAGTTGTGTGAATTTAAAAACAAAAATTTACTTTATCTCATTAAGTTAAAAATATGATTTTTAAAATTCGTCGTAAGTTGAAGACTAGGTTTTTGAACCGAAATTGCTTTACCCAAGGGAGGGACGAGAACTTTTATTATCATTATTTTTAATCTTATTGAATTAAAGTATGCCAAAAACATTAAAAAACCCAAAAATCTTAGCTTTTAAAACAATCGCTACAAAAAGACAAATTTTAAAATTTTGTCGAAGGACGGACTAGGACATCGATCCAAAACGACCTCGTCCTAAATAACAAAGGAAACAAAATTTTAAAATTAATTAATTAATTGTTTTTATAAGTTAAAGATTATAAAAAAAAAAAAAAAAAAAGCAAACTCCGCGACTCGCGGAGTTTGAAGTGTCCAAACACCGCGAGTCGCGGGAGGACCGAAAATCAGAAAAAAAAATAAAAAGAGCTGAACGATCAGTCTCAGTTTCACTCCCCAAAACTCAAAAACACAGCGAAAAACTGCTCGAAAAACACCCAAAAACACCCCCAAAATCACAATTTTTAACCGTTAATCACCAAATCTTTTACTAAAATCATGTTGAGAAGGATGCTATCTAGGAATTACTCAAGAAAAACGGTAAATTTCTACACCTAAACACCATTTAATCCGAAATTAGTGTTCTTGAGCCATTTTTTCCCCAATTTGATTTTGATGCTTTTTAGTGTAATTAAGCTTAAATTGTTTATGTATTATGCTAGTAACGTAGTAGTTGTATTAGAATCTAGTGCTCTCTGATAATAAAGAACAGCCCTAGTCTTAAATACTGACTACCCAATTCTAGTAAAATTTTTCAAAATTTTCAATTAAATGAACTCAAAATCATGTTTATACATATTTATGAACGATAAAACTAGGTGTTAACACCGAAATTATTGTAACCTCGGAAAGGACATAAATTGAGAAACAAACCAAAATGTTGAAATTCATTTAAAATGGAATAGAGGACGATAAAAAGGAAAATAAAAGCCAAGTGTGGGAAAATTTACCAAGTTATCTTAAACATATGTCACATATATCTGTAACAAATAACTGAAAATACTTTTGCTTTGGACTAAACTAAACCATTTTACCCGATGAAAGAAAAGAAGAGATGGATCTACACGATGAATCAATTCCATCATTAAAAGGAAGTAAAGTCTTCCGAAAAAGACACGCGCTTCTTGATTTAGGTCAAGAAGTTGTCGTCTAGACCAGCTGTAGGTTGACGAAAAATCTAGAAAAGTCATCTCTAAAATCAGCAGGAAATCCACGGACCTCAGCATTAAACAGGGTTGCCAAGTGGTCAGATTTATCCTAACCATGAGAAGGATTTATCTCGTACAATGGGGGGGGCACCATGCAAATTAGCTGGATAAGACTAATGAATCAGATCCCCAGAAAGGATAATCTCCTTAAAGATTAAAAATCAGCTTTTAAGACTGATATTACTCAATCCTAGAGATTGACCTTAAAGATTGAGAATTACAAACTCATGGAATTCAATGATATCTAAACTCGAGCTTGAACGAGAAAATATTTTGATCAAAATTACAAACCGATTTGTTTTCTGAAAACCCTATTTTTAATGCGTTCATTACCATTGAACGTAAAATCCTAGGAATTCACCTGGAATTCATTAGGTCACCTGAACCAAATCGGGTGTCAACCGTAAGAACGGTGGTTGCATAGTGGTCAAAGACAGGACCTTGTGCTATACCGAAAAATTATAAGGGTGAGCTTTACTATTGCTCCTACCAAGGATAGTAATTACGTCCGACACGTTATAGACTATAATTAAAAGCATGTCAGGGGACATTGCCTTAACAGTTGCTTGTTCAACGCTTTCCTTTACAACCGGACGGTAGTTTACCAAAAAGTAATATACGGGACAAGTAAACTGGACGTGTTGCTTTCCAAATACAAGGTTAGCAAGTGGGTGACACAAAACCATAAGTTTTGAGCTAAAATTTTCAAATCTGAAACCCACCAAACTCACAAAAATATTTTGCAAACACCGGTAAAGGGTTATTCCGGAAAACTTATCTAGGGTAAAAACTAGATTGAATTTTCAAAAGATCAAATATTTTCATAAAGATCCAATTTCCTTAAGGATCTACATTTTCATAGTCATGTGGGACTGTAAACCGCCTTTCAAATGTGCACTTTGCTTTGGAAACCGAAAGTAAATCGGCTATTTGATTGCAAGTGTCGTTGACCTAAACCCGAGGCAACTGTAGATGACACACCCACCTTTAACCATGGTTCTATCGTTACTATCATTGTTTATACCGCCGTATAGAAATCACTGATGTACAAAGTGTGAAGAATAAAGAAGTGATTCTAGTATTTCAAGACGATATTGCTTGAGGACAAGCAACGCTCAAGTGTGGGAATATTTGATAATGCTAAAAACGAACATATAAAAGGTGAAGACAAAAGACAGATTCGACGAATTGAAGACGCAAACGACCAAAAAGCTCAAAAGTACAAAAGACAATCAAAGAGGTTCCAATTATTGATAAGAAACGTCTCGAAATTACAAGAGTACAAGATTCAAAACGCAAAGTACAAGATATTAAATTGTACGCAAGGACGTTCGAAAATCCGGAACCGGGACCAGAGTCAACTCTCAACGCTCGACGCAACGGACTAAAAATTACAAGTCAACTATGCACATAAATATAATATAATATTTAAATAATTCTTATAATTATTTATATATTATAATAAATAATAAAAACCGTCGGCAAGAAAGACTCCAAACCAGAGTGAGCTGTAATTGCAAACTCCGCGACTCGCGGAGTTTGAAGGCAAAAATGCCGCGAGTCGCGGAGCCCCAAATTCAGAAACCCCCTATAAAGCTCGCGCATTCTGATCGTAAAAGATCATCTTTTTCTTCTCCTCATTCATACGTAAAATATATATATATATTTATAATTTATATTTTAATTTTAATTATAATTCTAATAATAAGGGTATGTTAGCGAATGTTGTAAGGGTGTAAGTCGAAATTCTGTCCGTGTAACGCTACGCTATTTTTAATCATTGTAAGTTATGTTCAACCTTTTTATATTAATGTCTCGTAGCTAAGTTATTATTATGCTTATTTAATCCGAAGTAATCATGATGTTGGGCTAATTACTAAAATTGGGTAATTGGGCTTTGTACCATAATTGGGGTTTGGACAAAAGAACGACACTTGTGGAAATTAGACTATGGGCTATTAATGGGTTTTATATTAACTAAACAATACCTTGTTAATTTAATATACAAACTTATAATTTGACGTATTTATATATAACCACATACGCTTGACTGGGTACGGTGGGCGGGATATCTATAAATACCAATAATTATTCATTTTACCGGATACGGAACTGGATTAATAGTTAATAAACTTGTTGAAACAGGGGTGAATTACATTCAAGGGTAATTGGTGTAATTGTTAACAAAGTAGTAAAACCTTGGTTTACACGCAGTCGATAACCTGGTGTATTCATTAAACAAAGTATTAAAACCTTGTTACAATTCGAATCCCCAATTAGTTGGAATATTTGACTTCGGGAATAAGAATAATTTTACGAAGGCTTTCGCTCTTTATATTTATGACTGATGGACTATTATGGACAAATCCGTATGGACATATTAAATAATCCAGGACAAAGGACAATTAACCCATGGGCATAAAACTAAAATCAACACGTCAAACATCATGATTACGGAAGTTTAAATAAGCATAATTCTTTTATTTCATATTTAATTTCCTTTATTTTATATTTAATTGCACTTCTAATTATCGCACTTTTATTGTTATTGTATTTAATTGCACTTTTACTTATCGTACTTTTTATTATCGCAAGTTTATTTTATCGCACTTTTATTATTCGCAATTTCATTATCGTTATTTACTTTATGCTTTAAATTAAGTCTTTTATTTATTTAATATTTTACATTAGGTTTTAACTGCGACTAAAGTTTTAAAATCGACAAACCGGTCATTAAACGGTAAAAACCCCCCTTTATAATAATAATATTACTTATATATATATATATATTTGTATTTTTATAAAAGTAAACTAATATAGCGTTGAGCTTTGTTTAAAAAAGATTCCCTGTGGAACGAACCGGACTTACTAAAAACTACACTACTGTACGATTAGGTACACTGCCTATAAGTGTTGTAGCAAGGTTTAAGTATATCCATTCTATAAATAAATAAATATCTTGTGTAAAATTGTATCGTATTTAATAGTATTTTCCTGCTAAAATTTAATAGTATTTTATACCCCTTAGCTTTAACATCATCAACCTTTTTAATTTAATGTCTCGTAGCTAAGTTATTATTATGCTTATTTAATCCGAAGTAATCATGATGTTGGGCTAATTACTAAAATTGGGTAATTGGGCTTTGTACCATAATTGGGGTTTGGACAAAAGAACGACACTTGTGGAAATTAGACTATGGACTATTAATGGGCTTTATATTTGTTTAACTAAATGATAGTTTGTTAATGTTAATATAAAGATTTACAATTGGGCGTCCCTATAAATTACCATATACACTCGATCGGACACGATGGGCGGGGTATTTATATGTACGAATAATCGTTCATTTAACCGGACACGGGAATGGATTAATAGCCACTAGAATAATTAAAACAGGGGTGAAATTATGTACAAGGACACTTGGTATAATTGATAACAAAATATTAAAACCGTGGGTTACACTCAGTCGACATCCTGGTGTAATTATTAAACAAAGTATTAAAATCTTGTTACAGTTTAAGTCCCCAATTAGTTGGAATATTTAACTTCGGGTATAAGGATAATTTGACGAGGACACTCGCACTTTATATTTATGACTGATGGACTGTTATGGACAAAAACCAGACGGACATATTAAATAATCCAGGACAAAGGACAATTAACCCATGGGCATAAAACTAAAATCAACACGTCAAACATCATGATTACGGAAGTTTAAATAAGCATAATTCTTTTATTTCATATTTAATCTCCTTTATTTTATATTTAATTGCACTTCTAATTATAGCACTTTTATTTATTGTTATTATATTTAATTGTACTTTTAATTATCGTACTTTTTAATTATCGCAAGTTTATTTTATCGCACTTTTATTATTCGCAATTTCATTATCGTTATTTAATTTACGCTTTAATTTAAGTCTTGTATTTATTTTTAATATTTTACATTTGGTTTTAACTGCGCCTAAAGTTTTAAAATCGACAAACCGGTCATTAAACGGTAAAAACCCCCCTTTATAATAATAATATTACTTATATATATATTTGTATTTTTATAAAAGTAAACTAATATAGCGTTAAGCTTTGGTTAAAAAGATTCCCTGTGGAACGAACCGGACTTACTAAAAACTATACTACTCTACGATTAGGTACACTGCCTATAGTGTTGTAGCAAGGTTTAGGTATATCCATTTTGTAAATAAATAATTAAAACTTGTGTAAAAATGTATCGTATTTAATAGTATTTCCTGCTAAAATTTAATAGTTATTTTTTATATACCTCGTACGACATCAAATACTAATACTACTAATAATAATATTAGGATTAATAATAATAATCTTTAATAATAATAATAATAATAATAATAATAATAATAATAATAATAATAATTAATAATAATAATAATAATAATAATAATAATAATAAATAAATAAGTTTTTACGGAGTATATAGATAAGAGAGATGGAGTGTGGATGAAATGAACCAAAAATTGAGTAATTTATAGAACCTCTCCTGCCCCCAGCCCCCATGCGATCGCATGGGATTGTGCCTATATGGCCATGCGATCGCATGCCCTGAAAGTACAACTCACCATTCGCTAATTGCATCCATCGACATAATATGTATATTATTTAATATATATATATATTATTTAATATTTAAAATTAATTAAATATTATATTATATTCTCGTGCATGGTAAAAATGTAATTTTTGTTCAAATGACTCGTACGTTGTCACTCGACTCATGTACCACTTTCGGTTTCTCGAGCGCCCGTTCGTACGTTTAGATAACTAGCCTTTGACGTTATGCGACGTGTACCCTTATCAATAATTTGACTTACTTATAAAAAAAAATTACCTTATAATAAATGTAACTTATAAAATTGAGCGTTGTGGTCATTTGCTTTTATAAATCAGTGACTCGTTGTTTGTCAAAATATATTATTTTAAATCAGGATGTTTTATGACTAAGTTAAAATATATATATATATATATATATATATATATATATATATATATATATATATATATATATATATATATATATATATATATATATATATATATATATATATATATATATATATATATATATATATATATATTTTTATTTAGAATCGTAAATTTGTACGTAATATATATGTTTGAAATATTTATCTAATAATATAAAGATAAAGTTTAAATTTGTTCGGAAATTTCCGAGTCGTCACAGTATGTTTTTCTACTGACATTTACATATACATACAAATCTGGTGATAACAACCATTTTTTTAGCCATACACAACCAAACATACTTTTTTGTGTTGCACTTTATAACATCATATGTAACACCCTAGATTTTTTTTTTTTTTTAAAAATTACAGCGGAAGTCTTAATTCACATAAATACCCTTAGTTAATTACAAACATGATTATCACAAATCATTAGCTAGTTACTTATTACAAACCACCGGTGTTACGTTAAACAACTAGTTACATATTTATAAAGGTGAAGACATCAGAGTTCGTCTTGTCAAACATATCGTCAACCCAACTCCCGTCCCTACCAGGACTAAGATCCAAAACCTGCAAGGGAGGAGGTGAGGGGGTTAGCACGAGGCTAAGTGAATGGAATCATCTAACAGATCTAGCATACAGTACCAACTTGTACAACTACAGCAACTACAACAATCCATAACAGGAAACCGTCAACTAACAACTAATCATCTGGCAACTATCAACTAGCAACTATGCTCCAACTAGAGACTCGGCGGCTTGTACGAGCACACGACCACTAGCTGATCGGTTTAGCATCTACCGAAAGTCCTTACTACTGAATCTCCAGTATAGTAAATCCACACGCAGGTGATGCGTCATTCAGTACTATACTCAACAAACAGTAGCCAACTGGACCCAACCACAACAAGGTTGACCTCTCTGAGCTGAACCTAACAAAAATAGGTTCCAACAGGCAACTACAACTTGTGCACACAACTGTTAAGCAACTACCACTACGAACAACTGTCCCTACGACTAGCATGGCAACTCTACAATGATCATTATTACAACATATCTACTAAGCATAGCAACTAAAACAGTATAACATGGTAGCACAACTTGCTACTCTATACTACACCCGGAGATAATCCCACTCACCGATTACCAGCAACAGAAGACACTCAGAATTTTAATCTTACTGAGCCTTCTCTTCGTCCTTATCACCTGAGAATAGACATAACACAATCAGTAATCATGTCTTGATAACAACTCAACAATAAAACAATAACACCAATACCAACACTTAATCACTTTACAACTGGTCTGTCAACCGTACGAGTAACACCATCACACGCACGTTTGAGAACACTTAGCCGTGCAGTTGACAACTCACTTGTACGTTTGGTCTATGACCAAACATCCAATAATGACTCACATGATACGTACGGCTCATTACACGAGTGACTAGTGACTCGTACGAGTTACATCTCAACCGTACGTACCATCACAATTAAAACATAGTTCCCATCACCACTCACTCGCACGGTTCACCACACGGTTGACTACCTCAACCGTACGAGTGAAGGCTCACTCGTGCGAGTGATGAAGAACAGTAGCAGCAACTATTTATATGGGTTTCAACCCATAAGCATAACATTAAACATCAATACATACACTAAATCAACACCTACAAACATGTAATCACTATATGATAAGTCTACATCATAATTTCAACCCATAACAACACTTAAAAGCGTGCAAAACAAGGCATACACACTAAAACTAATTTTCCGACCCAAAAACAGTTTGATCTAGTTTCTTAAAAGTTCACCATTGAAAATTATTCTTTATTACGATTCTAACGATAGTTTATTCATAAAAAACGGAGTTACGTTTTGAAAGTTACGCCAGTTTCAATTTCATAAAAGGTACTGTAGCAATAGTGGTTTTCGAACACTGTAGCAAATAGCGACACTGTAGCAAATAGTGACACTGTAGCAACTCGGGTACTGTAGCAAATAGTGACACTGTAGCAACTCGGGTACTGTAGCAAACTGAGTTTCGAACCAATTCAATGATTTTGTGATTTTTTTTTCCCAAAAACTCGATTTCTAAGTGTTTCTGATCAAATTTTAAGCACAAGAAAGTTACTAAACATATATACAACCTATTTCTAACATCAATTGATGTTTTTATACATCAAACAACTAGATTTAAGCTAATTTCTATCAAAAACCCATTTAATCAAGAAATCAAACAATGATTCAATCTTACAAACCTGGATAGATGATCACTAAGAAGTAACAATTCAATCCTTAAAGCTTCTTGATCCAATTCCACACTTGAATTAGATTAGGGTTTGAGAGTGATAAATGTTAGGTACGGAGTACTTGATTTATTTTGGGGAAAATGGAAGAATAGTCCGGAAACAGGCTTATATATGGGTTAAAAACCCCATACCCCATAACACACGGGTATTTATCAGTTATCTGATATCTTTCGTACTTCGTTAGAAGGCCCTAACGGAGTCCAAATTCAACAAACGAACCTGTTCTGTGACCCTTGTCACAAACTGGTCTCAACTAAACAGCCAAATAATTATAAACATATAATTATAAAAATCACTAATTACGCCCTACCCCAGGGTACAATGATCATTTCATCTAGGCCCAAAATGCGGGTGTTACATCATAAAATATATTCAATTGTGTACGATCAAAAATTAGTTGTGTACGAATTACCCGTATACAAATTATTTGTTGAAAAATAAGTTGAATAGAAATTGATTTTCATTTGGTGCAAATAAATGTGACATATAACATTTGTTACACATAAATGTGTTCTTTCATTTTCCATATCACTTACCTATTAAATGGCATTGTATTGTTATAATGTCAATATTAATGCGAATAACCCCGAGGTGTGTTCTCTAACGATAAGGGAAGATGAATCCTTGACCCAAGTAAAAACACACACCAAATGTGCTTATGAAGATCGACTAGACAATTATCTTTGTTCTAGTTATCTTTGGATCAAACTATTGATGATCATACTAGAATCATAGTTTATTGTATGAAGATCATTGTGACAGAATTTTCAGGATGTGTTCAAGTCCGGCAGTACCACTGCTTCGGCCGTTGTACCCTGGAAAACAGACGACGTGTAGACGGCGAATCTGTTTTAAGGCAACCGTGTCAAACATGGGTCTCGGCTCATCATTTGTTGATGAATATCTTCCTGTTTCTCTTGACGAGATGATATATATATCCTTTTACATATCCTTTTGATTATATGATTCTCAAGGTATGTGTATTTCTGTATATAGTTGATTTATTATTATAATGAAATTGTGATTTCGGGTACTATATTTTCTACAATCTTAAAACAAATTCTCTTAATTGTTACCCGGAAATTGTTTCACAGAAAAGAAGCGTTGATAAAGGTTTTTTCTAAATGAATTAACGACTTGACGTCCCACTTTAAGAGTGTTTCTTAAAAACATGTTATACATAGTTGGAAGAATTTGTTTTCAATTAGAAAGTGGATCTGCATATAAGCAGAGGCGATTCTACATGCATTGGTGTGGGGTCAAAGGACCCCACTACTTTGGAAATTTTTTATACGATATATTCTTCAAATTGTATAGGACACTACTAAATTTAAGTATAGGACCCCATATATTTTTAAAATTTAAGGTTTTTTAGAGGTAAATAACCACTAGAGTTCCCTTTAAATATTATTAACTTTGGAAAAAAAAAATTAGGACCCAACTGAGTTTTCATCCTGGAGTCGCCACTGCATATAAGTTTGATATTCAAGAAGAGTAGGAGACATTTTATTTATCAAAGTTGGATAACTGAAAAGTTATTTTTGTTCGTATCAAAAAGTATGTTGAAACTGTTAATATTGATGCATGTGTATACACATATGTCTTAAGTGGGAAATTTTTCAGGAAAAAAAAAACAGGTACTAAATTGTTCTTTTATTGGTTTGTTTCCTTATGTTTGATGTTTGAATGGATATTAGATGAATCAACAGCATATTATATGACATGCTTATTGTCATGACTGATGAGATACGTTGGAAGATTTGTATATCAAGAGATGGTATATTACATATGAACTAATATATACGATATTTGTTTAAACGTGATGGTGACATACCGAGATGATAAAATAATTATGTCATTATTTTGATTCGAGAATGCAAAGTTGAAATTGGAATACTGAAACTCCGGTTTAATTAACGTCTTTAGAAAGAAAAAAAAATAAATTTCAGTTTTTATTTCTTTTTATACTAGCTTAATACCCGCAAAATTTGCGGGTTTTGATAATAAAAATTATAAATATAATATATTATTTATGAGCACATCAATGAAATCGACAAAAGCTGTGTATAATGTGTACACAATTATCCGTACACAATTATCCGACTCACTCCAAATTACTAAGAGTAATTTACAAAAGTTATTCAGTACGACAGTGTTGTTGTGTGGTCCAATACCAAGAAAAAAAGCCGCATCTCCATTCCAGCGAATTCTATCAAAAACAGTAGCATTGATGTCTGATTCCATATGACAGAGCCTTGGATAGTTTTCCATTAAAGGACCTGCATCACACCACACCTAAACTTCAAATATCTTATGATAAGTACGTACATTTTACACATGGTTATATATAAGAATGGACAAATCACACATGCATACACTCCTCCATTAATCCTTACATTTATATGAAAGCAATACAAAACATACAAAGAAGTCAAACCTGATCAATCCAAGGGAAAAAAAACAACCTTCCTTTAAGTCATCACCGTAGAAACATACCATGTGGTTCATAACCCGAGCATTTTAACCCATATTCATAATTCATATGTGGTTTATTTTGTATATAACTATAGCTTACATGTTCAGAATCATGGTAAAGATGGGCATGTGTAATATATACAATATATACTCCAACTTTAATAAGTAATGTTTTTGAACAGAGCAAGTATAATAAACTTAGATACCACTCCCACAATAGATTCTACACTATAATATTCATTACTTAACATTCAACCTATATTTTATTATTGAACTTAAAACCAAACTTTATAATCCACTCCCACAATAGACTTCACACTTCTATATAAGGTTCTTTAGGTAACATTTAAGCCGTATCTAACTATTGAACTTTCACCAGAATAACCTTTACACAATTAGTTAGATGATGACACAAATCCAAGAGACAAAATATATCATAGAGATCAAGAAGTCTTTTCTAAATAGGTTTTCATAATTTAATCTTCAAAATTTTAGATATCCTTGTTACATGACCATCATTTATTTTCATGCCTTATGATTTCCACATTATTAAATTGCAAGTGTGCCACATAATACCAAACTTGAATCATACACAATTCATGGGGCACCACCGCATCTCATGAATAATGAATGAAGCACATATGTATTTAACATTCATTCCGACAAATATTTAATATTCTGTACCAATTACAAAATATGAAAAACCAACTCCATTTGACACTAAATCCTCACAGGAAACATATTGCAGTTCCATTGTGGTTCAATCGCAAAAACCACGGTCTTAAAACACTTTAAATACAAAACATCATAGATTCCGGCAAGGAAAAAGAAGTTTTGGATATAAAGAAATCATGTGATAATCTAATCATTCATCTTAAGCAGAAAGAATTCCAAAAGTATAACGCAATCCATACGTCAGGAACAAACGGAAAATAGGGCAGCATACCTGATGCATTCAACCTCATCCGCAGCAACCACAACTGGAGAGAAAGGTTGCCAAAGCTGTTTTAGCACCAGTCTCAAATTGTGTATCCTATCGAGCGATTGGATTATGAAGATTGCTACCAGCTGAAAACGTAAAGGAGACAGCAATCATTCAAGTGAAAAATGACATTATTAACCAAGATCATATCAATACAGGCTTCTTGACCCTTTCGGTGTCCATGACCAATGACATCAACTCAAAACAATGACATCAGTAGGGTCATCATATTATATTGAAGGAAAGCCAGATTCATGGTTATCGTTCAGGCTAGTGTTGTAATGTCTAACACTTAAGACCAAAAAGCTAAAACTAACCAGAGTTGTACTTTCAATGCATAAATCTAAAAGATCTAATTGAAACATTATATTAATAATTAAGTGATATTAGTTTGGAAATTTTTAGACAAAGTTTCAATGGACCCAACCCAAAATCCCACACCAAAAATAACTCATTTGACGAGAACACGTTGTTACCCAACAATATTGGACCGCTAGTCATTTCCAACCTTAATACTTTGATAGTAGATAGCATGCACATAGAAGTCAACGAACACATAAGGTTCGTGTAACATACCTTATCAAATGTTAGGATATTTGTACTGATGAACACAATTTGTAGAAGCTCATGCGTAGTGGTTTGCAATAGCTTGAGAACGTATGGAAATATTCCAACTGACAAGGCATACAATAAAAGAAAAAGTTGTCATTATAAGATAATTCAATGTGATATAACGATGATAAGAAGCACGTTACATGTTAACGATAAACCTACCAGATCAACAACACATGGACCTATATCAAGAAATCGTCCAAGAAGCACAAGAGCACGAAACATGTGGCATTGACTGAGTAAAACCTGAACCACAAGACATTTCAAATAGCCAACACTTGCTTAGACTAATCCAATAAACATAAGTAAACACGATGAAAACAACATTACACATACATGCAGAATAGTTGGCAATTGCTCGAGTGGTTTCTGGTTCAGATCCATGATCGAGCCACACCTCAAATGCAGTCAATTGTTCTGTGAAAAAGGATTTGGCTGTAATAATAAACAAAAATCGACATCAACATCAACGTAGATTCATAGAAAAAATGTTTTGGTCAAATTCAAACAAAACCAATTTGATTATGTGAAACACAAATCTGAAATTCTGCATTAGGATCCTCAAGTGATCACCGTAGCAACATAGCATGTGGTTCATGTCCCGAGTATTTTAACCCATATCACAGGTTACTCGATCTCTCATGCTCCATTTACTCATATGTGTCCCAACCTATTTGATGCAGGATGCAAAATAACTCCATTTAGTGTTGTGAACATGGCTGTACAATTTAACTTTACAAAGTTAGAATCCACATATTTACAAGTACCTCAATTTACATTCCATTTGGCTGATAAAATTTCACACTTGCGTACCACATCACTATATCAAAAAGTACTTTTCAAACCATAACTTAAAGCCTTATTGTGCTCAGATTTAATGTGTACAATCAAATGATCAATAACAGATATGTAAATAATAAAATATAATCAAACTACTAATATGTCAAACTACTACATTTCAAACAATAACAATAAAATATATGAATTCATTCGCTTGTATCAATGATTTCAAACTACTAAATTAGAGATGTAAACAAATATGTAAACCAGTGATGCCAAATAACAATAATCATCAAAATACTAATATGTCAATCAATAACAATCAAATATATGAATTGAAAGAAATCATGTATACACCAAATAAAAGATAAAAATCATTGATTCATCGACATTATTGTTATTGACCATTCAATAGTTCAATAGACTTATTGGTAGGGTTTAAAGTGTGTGAAAAGGTGTACCTGATTAGTAAAGTTATACGCCAAATCGCATGAAATCGTGGATAAATCTTTACTGCTTATGCAATTACCAGCAAAGGTAACTTCGTTCATTCAATCGGAACAATTACGGACTGCGAATTTTCTATTAAATCGATTGAACATGTAAAACCCTAATCACATGAGACCGAATTCGTCAATTGTAATGGTTTTGATTAAGTAGACGGATGTAATATTGAATCGATTTTCGGGAAAATCTAGGTAACCATAATCTTTAGGTATTATTGAATCGACAGTTGCAGCGTTAATCGATTGTTGTATATGTTTTAGGGTTCGAATGAATCAGGTGATCAATTTAGGGTTCGGTTAAGGAGCAATTTAGGGTGGAATGAATAACGTGAATGAAAGGGATGAGGGTGACCCCTCAACCGTGTATTTTCTTCCGTATACTAATACTAATGTAGGGGTATTTAGGGTGTTTTAATTGCTAAATGTGACTTATTGATCAATAATTAAAATGAATGGTTAGATGATGGGGGTAGTGGATGTCTTTTAGTTGATCTAATGATTATAATTTTAGGAATTTTTTTTAATATATCTCAATTAAGCTTTTCTTATAATGTATAGTGTAGATATTGAATGTGGCTTCCCTTCAAATGATGGGGAATCTAAAAATATTAATGACATAATTTCAACATAACGGTGGCTTATCGTTTTTGTACAAATCTATTGAAAGGATAACGCTTGTAACAAACGTTTTCAGAATTTAAAACGTTTTGTTTGTTTTAGGCTTGTACTAAATTGTTTGTGTTTCGACTACGTTCACTCATCTTTCTATTTGAGTATTTAATATCCAGTAAAGTTAAGTCAAATATTAGCTTGGCCATAACAAATAATTTGATATGTTAACATTTTGGTAGTCGTAGGGATTAGGGATGGCAATGGATCTAAAAAATCCGAGATCCGCGGATATCTGCGCTAGTGATGGGTGGATAAAATCGAAAATCTTTACCCGCGGGTGGGCGACGGATGTAATCTTGTACCCGCTGACGGGTCGCGGGTGGGTAATGGATGTAATAGATCCGTTGCGGATAAAATCCGATCCGAAAATCCGTAAGACCCGTTTGAATAATCCACGGATATACCCGTTCTAAATGGGTGAAAATCTTCACCTTGAATAAATGTCCAATAAGTAATAATTTACTCCGTATAAGTTTCTATATTCCTCATATAATTTTGGTATCAAACTTTTTATTAACTAGAGCATCTCACAACTACACATTACATGTATTATATAATCAAAGCATGTTGTTATTTGTTTCATTTATTAGACCATCTTAATAAATTTAATATTTACACCTATCACTTAAGTAATTCATCAACCACTGTATGATTACGTTTAGCAACTAAATTTTGATTGTTAATTTTAAACATTGTAGCTTTATATATATTAGCAAAAAAAATATAATTAATATGTGTTTTCTCATTTTATTATATCATAAACATGGGTATATGATTGAATGATGTTTTTCATGACACATTGAATTATGCAATGATATTTATTTTTAGTTTTTGAATACTTTGTTTTACATATATACTTCATGAATAAGATTCGCGGGTAAACCCGCGACCCGCGAATATCCGTGGGTACGGGTATGGATCTAAAAGTAAATCCGTTAACCAAGATCCGCGGGTTAATGGATCTTCAAAAAATCCGCGAATGCGGGTGATGGATGTAGTGGATCCGCGCCCACGACCCGCGGGTGCCGTAGTCGTATATTTTTGTAGAACTTGTTTCTACACATGATATATAAAGATTTGAGAAATATTCCATTTATGTAGAATTTGATTCTACATATGAAATTGAAGATACGTTTAGTCTTTTGACTAAACAATTATTGGCGTAGAGTTTGTTTCTACATAAGAAACTGTTTGAGAAAACATTCATAACGGTGACGCTTTGGACAAAAACGTTATAAGATTTGAGAAACGTTTTCATGTGCCATATATGAAATATGTCGGAAAACAAAACATGTGTTTTGTTAATAATCGTTGAAACGTATTTGTGACGATTTTTTTATTTTGGTATAATGTTTTAGGTCCTTGTTAAGGACATAAGGATGTGTATAGTGTGTTTCTACACAAAAATGTTTCTTTGCAAAAAGATAATTGACATTATCGAAATGGTTGTTAAAATGATTTTATATAATGGATTTAACAGCATTTTATAGTTTGAAAAATAGAATTCAAACATATTGGTCTTGAAATATAATGGTATTCAAAATAAGAGGTTTATTACCTTTTTTGGTTTTTGAATATAGACGTATTCAAGACGTGAAATTTTGAAGGTTTTTTTTTTTTTTTTTTTTTTATAATAGTTAACAAGAGATATAAACAGCCTACTACTCGATACAATTTAGTTTGTTAACTATTTAACGGTAAAACTTTAGAACATATTGTTGTTTGTTCTAAATTGTTTTAGTTTAATAATGAAACGTGCATATGAGATAGTGGATGTAAAGTTCTTCAAATTGAAGAACCGATTTGCATTCCACGAAAGGGTTGTGATGAGAACTATGTGAATATATTACATATCTCATGAGTGTGAAAAACATGTTTGGTTTAATATGTTTAGTTAAAACCTTTTTGGTTTAACATGTATGGTTGAAACCCATTTTGATTAACCTAACCGTGATTATTAGAACTTTCATATCAGTTCAGTCGATGATCATAAGTGAGAATGACTTGGTGGTCATTTCTGGTGGTTGAAACCTATTTGGTTTAACCTAGTTGTGAACTTTGGAACTTTCGTATTAGTTCAGTCACGAGTGAGAATGACTTGGTGGTCATTTCTGATTGTATCGGTTATCATTTGAATGAGATAATGATAATCATGGATGGAATTGACATATCCCATCATGAAATTGAAAAAGACAATGGTGATGTATGAGGCTTCTTTTTATAGATTGTCATGAGATTATTCTGTACCCGTTAAATTGTATTTTAGTACAAAAACTCGAAATGAAATAGTTTTGGTTGGTTCATCTGAGATAAACCTACTACTTTTTGAAAAAGCGTTTTAATCAATTAAATAATGTCCCCTCTTTAAAATTTTAATTTTAATTCTAATGGAGTGGTAAAAGAAAGGACTTGAGTTGACTGCCTTTAAAAATGGGTCATGACAATAGTTGGAAAGAAGTTAGCTATGTCATAAAATGACATGCATTATATTTGAATACATTTAGTAAGATGTGATTCAAATTTGTGATTTCGACATGCATGTTAATGCGAATAAAATGGATTGAGGATATGTCATGATATGAGAAAATTCCATGTGTGAATTAATGACACGACACCATAATGCAGTATCTAGCGAGATTAATATCTCGCTTGAAAGTCCGACTAAGTGTCTGAAGTACATTATAATGACTTGGCATTAAGAGGCCAATATTATAATGATTAATTATATGTACCCTATATGAGTGAACATCATAAGATTATGATGGAAACTAATTCAATTTATCTTGTGATGATAAATTGAATTATATGATATGGACCTTAAAGATGTCCAAGAGCAATTCTCTTGATGGAGATTAAAAAAAAACCTCCTTAATAAGTGGCATATCATTATGCATATGAAGAAAGTAAGACTGAATGATGAATAAGAGACGGTGTTTATGTGATGGTGTTTAGTCTCAAATGAATTTTGTCTAAATGAGAATTGTTACGAGAATCATGGTATAAGATTCCAAGTAACTAGAAAGCTAAGGGTAATTAGAATGATGTGTCATCTATTCCCATGCTTTGGTGTTGAAGTCTATGGCATGCTAGACTTAGACTTGTTAATGATGATCACCTGCAGAGATCTATTAACAACGAACATAACATTCCGTTGTGCGGAATTTATGTCAAGACAAAATCAGTATTTCATCTAGTAAAAAACGGTTTGGTGTACTCTAAAACCAAATTAGTGACGTCAATGATGTGGGTTAAATCCAACGTATATGGAAATCAATGAATTTGAAGATAATTATAAACATAAAGATATCAATCTTTATTATATTACCTTGAATGTTGAGTTGCCTAAAGTTGAATTACTTAACTGGAATTTAGATTTGCACGTGTAATTTAAGTGCGAAAACTTTGTTAATTTTTCTAAATTCGATGTCTCTAGGTCCAACCTAGAATATGACTGAGAATTTCTCAATATGTGTTAAAATCTGAAACACAAAAGATGTAAATCTTATATAGGGGCATTTGACTACATCATTGATTAAGAATAATACTTGATGTATATGATTATGGTCGACTATATATCAAGTTGCAAGACATGTGGGGGAAGCTTTGAAAGGATAAGCATTAACCTACTACTTGTGTAAGTTGAACACAAAACCATAAAAATGTGGGGGTGTCTTGCATTTTGATATCAATAAGCATTGACCTACTACTTGTGTAAGTTGAACACAAAACCATAAAATGTGGGGGTGTCTTGCATTTTGATTTCAAGTACACGGTTCCTGATAAATGATTAATTGGATGGCCAAAAGTAAGCATCTTGTTGATGTTAAATTGTATATCTTTTGAGTCAATGATGATAATTAAGATTGACATAGTCAATATTATTACAATAGAACAACTAATCTCTTTGTAGATTATCTTAGTTAACTTTGTAAAGTTAAATGATAACAATTCGGATCCGACAACCATGTAGGTTGAGAAGAGATTATGTTGTGGAATGAGACTAAAGCCCTTGAGATGATAGTTTATATGAAGGAAACCTAACCCAGTTGACTGGAGATCCCAAGATATGAGTTCAATAGGACAACCTATTTGTATAAACTGTTAGTGGTCACTGTGGGGAGTTCATAAACCTCCAAAACTAATTGAGGGAGTTATACAACTTCCTAGTCCATTCCGATAAATAATAGTGACATTTTATGAGGCTAAGCTTTTAGCTTATAATGTTTTTTAAAGATATAAGCTTAAGGCTGTTGGAGATCTTTAAGAAATCATCTATGTGAGAGTGAAGTGAGGTCGCATCAAAGAGAATTAAAGGGGCATAATTCCTAATAGCTCTTGCAGAACCAGGCTAGTGTTTAGGACCATATTGAACACGACTATGAGGACTTGACAATGTCAGGAAGAATCATGTGTGAAGTGTATTGTCGTCTACACAAATAGCAGACCAGTTCAAAGACATCACGTCTACTGTGAGCTAGGAGACAAGGTGCATTTCATAAGGGAAGGTTCAAAGGGTAACACTTACCTATCCTATGCAGGGTTCAACTGTTGAGAATCTTGTTGAAATTTGTGTGTTTTGCGAGATCGGTCTTCATTCATTCAGTTGCATTCTTGATGAAAGATCTAAGCGTAAATAAGGTTTTTCGTTGACTTTGGATTTTGGTTATGTAGTCGGTGGCCAAGGCTGCATAACATAATATTTTATATCCAAGGTAGATTGTAAGTGAATGATATATCGATGCTTATGATGATAATGATGTGAGCTAAGCTGAATGAGAAGTCCGGTAACTGTTTTGATCTCAGTTATCATTTTCATTCATGTGGGAGATTGTTGAAAAATAAATTGAATGAAAATTGATTTTCATTTGGTGTAAATAAATGTGACATATAACATTTGTTACACATAAATGTGATCTTTCATTCTCCGTATCACTTACCTATTAAATGGCATTGTATTATTATAATGTCAATATTAATGTGAATAACCCCATATAACAAGGAGGTGTGTTCTCTAACGATAAGGGGAGATGAATCCTTGACCCAAATAAAAATAAACATCAAATGTGTTTATGAAGATCGAATAGACAATTATCTTTGTTCTAGTTATCTTTGGATCAAACTATTGATCATACTAGAATGATAGTTTATTGTATGAAGATCATTGTGACAGAATTTTCAGGCATGTGTTCAAGTCTGGCAGTACCACTGCTTCGGCCGTTGTACCCTGGAAAACAGACGACGTGTAGACGGCGAATCTGTTTTTAGGGAACCGTGTCAAACACGGGCTCGGCTCATCATTTGTTGATGAATATCTTCCTGTTTCTCTTGACGATATGATATATCCTTTTACATATCCTTTTGATTATATGATTCTCAAAGTATATGTATTTCTGTATATAGTTGATTTATTATTATAATGAAATTGTGATTTCAAGTACTATATTTTCTACATTATATTATATTATTATATTATACCTATATACTAAAACACACCTGGATTCTCGCCGTTTCACACCTGGATTCTCGCCGTTTCAAGTGCTTTGAATTGTTGTTTTGAGTTTGCGCTCACACTGTAATCGTTCCTTCAACTTTGACTCAATTTACACAACGGTCCCTCAAGTTTTCATTTTTTCAGGGGTAGAAAGTGTAAATATATAATTTTATTAAAATAAAAGAAACTAATTGCAACCGATTTTTTAACTGGCCCTATCTTCTCGCTTGGTGCGAGTTAAATTTTTTCGAGACCACCATTCAACTCGAAATAATCTTACGAACCCAACGGGACTAACTATACGCGAAACGGACAACGTTAAAAAAACACTAAATATTTCGGGTTATATTTCATACATATACATACACGTACACCAAACAACCCAACCTATTAGATATATTAGGTACCAAACAACGTATATCCAAATTCGACCGCGCGTTGAATACAACCGCAGCAACGCGCGATCGAGTTTTTTTTCTAGTTATTTCCAAATGTAAATAAAAGAACCCAACTCCAAAGTGTACTAGTAGGCTAGTAGCAGTAATATAGCAAGTATAAAATATAATATTATTAAAGTGCACGATTACTTATATTCATTATAATTGCTGTAAATAACTTTTAATTTTTTCAATCCAAATCTTTACACTTCTAATTTAGTGACGCAAAATATGTTTAGAAAAAGCTATTTTAGGTGACCAAAGTGCCATATTTAGTGACCAAAAAGCTATTTTAGCTACTAAAAGGTATTTTAGCAACTAGAAAACTTTTTTTAGTGACTAATTCCGTTCTAAAAATATTCTCTCATTTTGACTTTTAACGTTAAACTATTTTATTTGTGTTATATAATTTTTATTAATATAAATGATATAAATGGATTAAATTTCAATTGTGTTTTCATTAGTAAAACTAGTTTAATACCCACGAATTCGCGGGTTTAGGTAAGTAAATTTCGATTATCGATGTAATATTAAAAGACGTACTCAAAGTGTTTGAAGATATACATGTTATTCTGATTGTAACTTAATGCCAATTTTTGTTGAAAACACAGTTGTGGCAAATTTTATCATATAGGTATGGAAGTCTATCTGCTGAAATGGATCCCTCTAATGGTATGTAACACAACTAAGCATTTAACCGAAATTTACATTTACCATCAACTACAACAAGTATGTAACAGTTATAATGGTCATAGAAGATGAAGTTAAACAATTGATCAATTTTTTAAGATTTCACATAATAGGCCTATAACATTTTCCTGGTTGGTCCAATTAACCGAAATGTTTGACCCAATATAAAAGTTCATCACTTTGAAATTTGAAAAATAACCAACTCACATCCCTCTCATTGACAGCTCTAACTTAACTAATATATACATAATGCATAACCAATTTTTTATGATTGTACTCTACTAATTATAATAATTTAGTTAGACGTTATGTAGATTAAATCTATAGTACCTGGATTGTATTTACTATAGGTTATGATAAGTTAATTGGACCCATTTCATGTATGATCATCTGTTTATGCAAAATACTCTTTTTGAACTGCTTGAAACAGACATCTATTGTAATACTCAATGTTACACTATTCAATTACTCACAAACCCAATAAGCAAATAGGTCAAAAACGTGCTTGATTATATCTCTAGGTACCATCTGGTTCCATAAACAAGGGCGACAACAACAAAAGCGGGATGTTTCACATAATTCCTCGACAATGAATAGTCTTCATAGTTAGCATAATCATCATCACTATCATACTGTCTTTTTCGATGCGGCCCAATAGCTTTGAGAATCACATCCAGAAACATAGACAACCCATGCATTTCAGATACAATACTTTGTTTAACAGAAAAAAACTATCATACTTGAAAAAAAAGGGAATGGAATGCGTATTGAATACAAAAAGATAAATGAAGGGATAATGCTAAAGCAGCAAAAAAATGGAAGTTAAAAATGATTTTTATTTCTAAATGTGCATGGACAAACGACGTAGTAAAGACATGGGTTAAGTGTCTGAAAATGTTTCATATCGCCCAAAACTTTACTGTATGGATCCAACTATTTACGTGTTCACTTTAATCCATTATCTCAAACACCCAATATAATTATCTTTTTTTTTTGAACGGCGAATTTGCATCAGCGGATCATTTATTTCAATGACCCTCATCATTTGAACCCACACACGCTAGAAGGAAACTCCTACTCGGGTTGCTTGGCAACTAATCGCGGGATCTGGGTTGCTTGGCAACTAATCGCAGGAAATTAGAGAGAAAACCTTTCGCCCCAGGAATTGAACCCGGGTTGCTTGGCAACTATAACACCCGAGATGTAGTCTACTAATGTAAAGTTATTTCTTAATAAGTACAGACTAATTAATTGTGCATGGAAATTATATATATATATATATATATATATATATATATATATATATATATATATATATATATATATATATATATATATATATATATATGAAGAGATATAATACAAAATTACAAATATATGTAGATCTGTATAAGATTGAAAGAAAATGGATATGCATACATCATAACAGATTTAAACTAAAACTTATATCACTGATGTTTTAAGCTGATTTATGCTATACTTCTCTATGTATACTGTAAAAATTACCACCATTCCAACTTAAAATGTTTTCCATAAACATCTTTTAAAGTCATTTGAAGTTGATATGGTCATTACATATTCGAAGACCAATATATGCCAGACAACGCTATCCAAACCCAACATGTCTACATGATTACTTATATACAATGCTCATAAAATTAAGTTTCATTAGCATAGATTTAATTCGACAAATATATGATAATGCTAAAAATTCAGGAGTTGGGTCATGAACATGAACATATAATAGAAGAGTGAAACTACAAACAATTGATACAAAGACAAAGAGAGTATAAGGTAAACAAATGAGAGTTTGTGAAGTTACCTCGATCGCCATGTGCAGAAATTAAAGTAACTGCTAGCTAACTGCTTTTGACCCATACTATTTTACGAGTGTGACTGAAGGATATTATATTGTAGTTAGAAACCAAACTTAACTTAAAGAACGTGAATTATAGGTACATTTCCATCTACCTGACTATAGGTGAAACTTTGATTCCGATCATGTTGAAAATTTTGTCATGGAACCTCATTTGAATGTATCAACAATAGAAGTATCAATTAAATCACATAACATGGCTTATATTCGCGGAATCTATTCAAACATAAGTATCAATGTACTTAATAAAATGCTAGACATACCTCTTTAGAAAACAAATCCCTAACATAGCTTATAAACGATTGAAGGATAAAGAAATTACATTCATTATCCAACCCTTTTCTGCAAGCTATTCGACATATAAGCTACTTCAAAATGCAGACTGCAGCAAGATGAATCCTACATGAACAATCCATATAAGTTACTTCAAACAACAGCAACAATAGTTCAAAATAGCAACTTTTAAATGGAATTAAATGGAACTAAATTCAGCTTTTCTAATCGCTGAAAAAAAGAATGTTCTGAATCCAAGCTCTGTAACATGAATCCTACATGACCATACACAAATAAGGTGTTAAACAAAAAAATCTAAGCTTATTAACATGTAATAATGTAACGACCCGGGAATTTCCGACCAAATTTAAATCCTAATCTTTATATGTTTCCGACACGATAAGCAAAATCTGTAATGTTGAGTCTGGAAAGTTTGAAATCTGTATTTATGTAACCAATTACCCTTTAACTATTTTCTACGATTCACGAACCGTGTTTATAAATGCTAATAGTATTATCAAAGTAAATATATTAATATTAATATTAATAATTGCATGATATAAATATGTAACCAAATAAATATATATAAATAAGAGTATATAGAATTAATAACATTTAATTTAATTAATTGAGTTAAAAATATTAAATATTAAATTCTTAATAAATTTAAGATTATGATAAAAACCTTAAATATAAATATTACTATAAGAATGATTAAAATTATTATTTAGTTGTAATTTAAATATTATTGGTTATTATGAATAATAATTAATTACTTTTATAATTATAATTACAATTATTAGTAAAGTCATTATTGTTATTATCAAAATTATTACTAGTATTACTAGTATTAATATATTTATAATAATTAGTTTCAAAAATTAAGAAATTGACATATATATACATATATATATAATTACATATACAAATATTGATAAATATAAATATATATGGACATATATAACAGTTATAAAAATAATAGCTTTTATATATATAAAAATTCGTATATAGTATAGATAAAAATATAGATATAAATACGATTAGGATTCTATCTGTTTCAAATCCTTTTCCAACTATACCTAATTGATATTACTGTATCAAATTGATAGATTTACTCAATAATGTCCCAACACATGTTAAAACCAGTGATTTTCTTTTTATCTCTTCTCGTTGTCTTCTTTCCCTTCACAAAATTCCTGTCGAGTTCGTTTTCTATTATAAAAGCAATCGGGAACAACTTTTGTGATTCATTAATCATTTAAATCCATCTGATAATTATCCCTAATGCCAAAAATCGAATTAACAGGAAGATAAAAACTTATAACAGATATATCTCCATCACATCTCCCTCAAACCGCCGTCCACCATCGAGAACCCCACAACCCACAAACTTAACCATCATCGTGCTTGTAACTACCATATGTGAGCACTTGCTACTACTACTGTTTCTTTTTATTTTTGTTCAACACCCAAACGAAACCCACTTGTTTTCTGTTTCAATCGAACACCATAATCTTCAAGTTTCGGTTTCATGTTGCAATATCATCGAGCTTTCACCTTACTTCATTGTGAACCACCACCTATCTTTTCTCCTATTTTTCTTCATGAATCCAAAACACCCACCAAATCACCGAATCTATTTTTTTTCCCGCCTATTATAAATCATGAATCAAAACCCACCATTGTTGATACTCTTCACTGCTATGCGACGATGACAATTAAGTAATAATTGGCCAGCTAAAGTTTTGGAAACATGGGTGCAGTGATTATGAAATACTACCTTATTAATATTTTTATGCAAGTGGAGTTTGTTGATATTTAGTGGCCGACACATTTTAATAATTAGAACCCCACTTGAATTGATTAGGGCATGATATTATATTGTTGCTAAGTCGTTCATGTCCTCTCGCAATCCAGAAATAATTGTGGGCCGATGACAAATAGAATTGTTAATGGGCCGAGTAACTTTGTTGTTTCAATTGTCCGTTGGTTCTGGAAACTGGTATACGAACTAATTAAAATAGTTTATGTGCCAATTAAATCTTAAAGGAACGGATAGAGAGATGGTTGGAATGTTAGTGCGTCAGCCAAAGGTCGAGGGTTCGAAACCAGTCCCTGGCGGATTTTTTTTATCAACAATAAAAGCTACCACAATTAAATGGATATAGGTTTATTGCTGGGCCGAATAATTGTGTTTCGAGTTGGGCCGAGTAAATTCTACTTGTGTGTTAGACTGAAATATATGATCTGTTGGGCCACTAATTAATTAAGTGGTTAAATAATTTAACTCGGTATTTAAAACTGAAATTAGTAAGTAGAGCATGGGTATGGCGAGTTTGGTTTGTTCGAAAGGTCGAGGGTTCGAGTCTCGCTAGTGGTATCTTCTTATTTTTTTCAGCCTATTTTGAGAGGTAGTAATTTTTATCATTATTATTATTATTATTATTATTATTATTATAATTGTTATTATTGTTAATATTGTTAGCATTAATTATTATTATTGTTTCTAACACTATTATGATTATGAATTTTTCATTATAGGAATAATTATAACTAATAGTTATTATCATTAATATTATTTTTACTAAAATTATCCTTTTGTAATCTTTAAAAATTATTATTTTAACATTATCGTTAATATCCATATTATCATTACTAAAATAATTATAATTATAACAATAAAAGTTTTAATGACGTTGTTGAGACTATAAGTATGTCAAAAAAAAAAAAAAAAACTATATATATATAAAAGTATATACATATTTAAATTACAAAATCTAATTATATTAATATTTTCATATATAAAATGAAAATATACAAATAAATAATGAACTTATAAATTATTAATAATAAATAGATTTACTCGATTACAAATATACGTTTTAATATATATATATATACTAATGATTTAGGTTCGTGAATCCAAGGCCAACCCTACACTTGTTCACTGATGTTATATGTATTTTTACTACAAAATACAGTATGGTGAGTATATAGTCCCCTTTTAAACTCTAAATATTTTGGGCTGAGAATACATGCGCTGTTTTTATAAATGATTTACGTTATGGACACAAGTGATAAAACTAAATTCTCGGTTGAGTTGTACCATGGCATATCTCTTTATACTTGGTAACTGCTAATTACGTGAGAAGCGTAAACGCGAATCCTGTTGATAGATCTATCGGGCTGACATCCCCAACCGGGCTGGACGACCAGTATTTAACGGTTGCACAGTACTTCGTTCTCATTACTACACTTGGTACGGTGTAGGGTTTATTTAAGAGTATGCTGCTGTGACTTTTAGTTAAGTATGGTTACCAAGTGCTCAACTGCTTTTCTATACACGAGGAGTGTATTATGTATAAACTTAAAATCTTGTGGTCCATAGTTATAACGCTGCTAGCATCAAACCTATATATCTCACCAACTTTATGTTGACGTTTTAAAGCATGTTATTCTCAGGTATGAAAGAAACCTTCCACTGTGCATTAGCTCATATTAAGGACATTACTTGGAGTCGATCATCGCAATGGAACCAAATGTTAATGACATCGTCCAGGAGGATTAGGACGGGTTGTTAAAGTTGGTATCAGAGCGTTGGTCTTAGCGAACCAGGTCTGCATTAGTGTGTCTAACTGGTAAGTTGTTAGGATACATTAATGAGTCTGGACTTTGACCGTGTCTACATGTCAAAAGTTTTGCTTATCATATCTAGTCGGAAATCATCTACTTATCATCCTTAGGGAATTGCCTGCTTATCATTCATAAGTCTAGACATGTCTTACTGCATTTACTGCATCGATAGTGTATAGACAAAATTCATATCTTAGCGTATCTAGTAATTCATATCTTGGCGCATCCGTAGACCTGCATGACATATGCCGTAAATTCCTCCGTAGTCTACAAAATCGTTAGGATTATATATAGATATTCTATATAGTCAGAATATCATTTGATACCTGAAAATCATTTCACATCGAAGATCCCTTCCATTCACCAAATTGCCTCTTGGCGATGAACCTAAAACACTTACCGGCGAACCTGTTCGGGGAAACCATTTTCTCTTCTCTTTTTCGAGTATCTCGTCACAATTATATACTATCCCATATTTCGAATCTTATTCATCCGCTCGCCTCAACCGCCAATCATCCCGGCATAATGGAAGTTAACAAACTACGCGCTCGTGTGACGGCTTTGGAGAACCTGGTGCGGAGGTTATAAACATCAGCAGCAGTACCAGCAGCATAATCCGTATCATCATCATCAACGCCGACAATACTCTTAACACCCCAACCACAATCACGTCGTAAATCTCAACATCACGATCTGTACCTCGGATATCAACATCACACGCCTCAATATCATCATCTGTATTTCAAGTATAATCCTCGTTCTATATATCGTTTTACATCGATTACCTTCGCTTTACGTAACGTTCTACCTCATATATCTTCGTTCGACATGGTGATTATGAAATCTCTAATGTTTTAGAGATCATGTAATCCAGTATTAACGATAAATCAAATGAGTTTAATATTTTATTGACTCATTAAATCCATAATTACATCTGAAGAAAATATATATGCAAGTATATTTTCATAAAGACCGTAATTAAAAATTCTTTCGTACAAACTGTTAATTATGAAAATATTTTAACGGGTGGGTAGTACCCGAGGAATATTTAGAATTCACATTAACAAGTTACACTGTACATTCTTCGAATCTGATTCAATGATCATTTATTATCCTACTTACAACTACCGATATACGTATCCGTTCATCCTAGATTAACCATTTCCATTTAAATTTCATATTTGGATTTTTTTTTTTACCTATCTGAATCCAACAAGTGGCATAAAGAAGAAACATTGGACAAATTAAAAATTGATAGAAACGCACGATTAAACTAATTGAAAATCTATTAAGGATTCCACGCTAACTGTTCCGGCTAACTGTTCCCGGCTAACTGAATAACATTTAATTTATCGCAATTTACATTCTCGCAATTTTAATTTCTGTATTGTACATACTGTCGGGACACATGTACAACAATACGTCTGATTAATTCTGAGACAACACGTTGTATAATGGGTCATGATATTTATTTATTTATTTTATGCACTTTAAATAACGGGACACGCATACAAGGTTTCGACTTATCATATTGACCCATCTGTCATAACCCGTCCTTAACCATAAGAACGCGTTAGATAATGTATGATTTCATTGCGAGGTATTGACCTCTATATGAGACATTTTTGAAAGAAAACTGCATATATTTCACATTACAAACCACAACCATTATTTTTGTTACAAGCTTTAGACAATAAAAAGATGATTATCGTTTAGCGATAATCTTCGACTTACAAACTTTACAAATAATGATAACAACACGGTTTCTAGCATATTTTACAACACAGATCCTCGGGTATGCAGTTTTATTTTTGACACAAATATGCGTACGCAAGATCCTGCTCAAATTCAACATTATGCAGCGGAAGCTTTAGTAATCACCTGAGAATAGACATGTTTTAAAAGGTCAACATAAAGTTGGTGAGATATAGGTTTAGTGCCGGCAGCAATATATATATATATAGACCACAAGATTTCGTATATAAACAGTTTAATAAAAATATTCTAAGTGGTTGAGCACTTGGTAACCATACTTAACAATTAATCACGTCGCATATTCCCTTTAATATGAAATCTTACTACACTGTACCAAGTGTAGTCACGAAACGAAGTACTGTGCAACCGTTGAATACTGGTCGTCCAGTCCGGTTGGGGTTGTCAGGCCCGATAGATCTATCAACAGGATTCGCGTTTACAATACCGCTGTAAATATTAGTTACCAAGCTACAGGGAAGTATGCCAGTGGTACAACTCAACGTAGAATATATTTTTCAGTTACTTGTGTCCATATCGTAAAACATAAAATACATGTATTCTCATCCCGAAATATTTAGAGTTTAAAAGTGGGACTATATACTCACTTTCGTCTTGAAGATATGTAATTTTGACTTGGTCTCCGATTGATATCACAAACCTAACCATATATAATATATCAATACCTTTTCTTTTTAAACAATCGTCACATATATATACTTATAATACTTTTAATAATTCCTTAGTCCGTAGTTAGCAGTTCGATGTTAGTAATTCAATTTTAAATGGTTCATTTTTAGATGATTAATAAACCCCCAATGAAATAAATAAAAACCCCATCGTATATGTATTGGTCGAGATTAATCTTGACCCACGGTACCGGTGTTGTCAAATGACGTGTTGCGTACATAAAGTACCGGTGTTGTCAAATGACGTGTTGCGTACAATCATGGGATCTTATGATTAATCTTCTCGTATTGTTTACGGGTGATCCTGAACCATATAAAATTAAATTATGAGTACATATATATAAAATATCATGTTATTTTAGAAAGATGTGATTTATTTAATTTTTTTCCAATTAATCACGTAGCTAAATTAGTCTTGGATATCCGATTTCGTTTTGGTCATAGTTTCTTCGTTACAACTCCGTTTTCGTTGGTTCAACTTGCCACTTCCTTGGATCGAGTCCCTCTTTAAGGATATGAACTGTAAATACCTTAGTTTGTATTCGAAATCACAGGTCATAGGTCAAACTTTGGTGAAACTTATGAAGTTAATCATTTTCCATCATGTAAACAACCTTAAATGATTATTTTTCTAAAAATACTTATACTTTGAGTTAAATCATAAAATTTTTATGCGTTAACATATTCATAGTAAAAATCATTTTTCCAGAAAATAAACCTCCAATTCAAAGTTTAAGATGGTTTTTAATTATCCAACCCAAAACAGCCCCCGGTTACACTCCGACGTCGTAAAAACAGTTTTTAAGGTGTTCTTTGAAAAACCAAGTTAAACCTTATTAAATTAGCATATATTTAAGATATATTACAGGTCTTGAAGTATTTTAAAAGTTAAGTTAGAAGGATCTATTTAGTTTGCAAACAAGTTTGAAAACATTCAAACTATGTTCTTGTTGTTAAAATTTTATACCACAAAATAAGATAGCTATATATATATGAATCGAATAAGGTTATGAACATAGTTACTACCTCAAGTTCCTTGGACAAGGTTGCTGTAAAAGAGGAGTAAGAACCTAGAACCAAAAGGGTGATGGAATTGGATGAAAGATTGGAAGTAAGTTTGTGTTCTTGGAAGGATTTCTTGAAGTGTTTTTATATGGTTTTCTTATGGTGTTTAAGGCTTGTTTCTATGGCTAGATCTTCTTGGTTTCTTGCTGAATGGTTATGGAGTTTAAGGCTCTTGAGTGTGTGTGTGTTTTTAGCTAAAGACTTGAAGTAAAAATGAATCAAAATTTGGAAATGGATGCATGTACTTATGGTGGTGGTGGCGTGAATGATGGGGGAGACAAAGACAAAGTTCACATGTTGTATTCTTGTATAATTATTGATGCTAGAGGTTAAAATGAGTTACCTCTTGGTGAGGGCAACAATAGGAGCTGATTAGGTGGTGATTTGATATGTATATACTAATAGTAAATACGTATAGAAGCTAGGTATGATACGAGTACTTATACTCTAGATATACGTATAGAAATTTTGTGAAAAATGGAATGAGTATTCAAATATAGCTATCTTTTGTGAATACACTTATATTGTTTTATGTATTTAAGTCTTTAAAAGTGATTAAATACATTACTTATACGATATATGTATAAACATTATAGGTCGTAAATATTTAAGTCAAATAACGTTACGTATGGTTATCGGTTTGAAAACTTAAGTTAGTAGTTTTAAAATATACTTATAACTTATTGTTATTGATACAAAATAAGATATTAAAACATTCTTTAATCATGTTAAATATGTATATATACATATATATACACAAACGTATAATTATCATATATTGTATAGTTCGTGATATCATCGGTCAAACTAGACGGTCAAACGTTGTGTAAAACTCTTTTCGAAAACATAAGTCTCAACAATTTGGATTGCTTATCATGTTGGTAAGGTTTAATTTATATAAATATTAATCTTATAAGTATAGAACGATCGAAAAAGTGCGGGTCATTACAGTACCTACCCGTTAAATAAATTTCGTCCCGAAATTTTAAAATTGTACCTATTTTGCGTCATCGGAAAACAAGTGTGGATATTTTTGTTTCATTTGATCCTCTCGTTCCCAAGTAAACTCGGGACCTCTTCTAGCATTCCAACGAACCTTAACAATCGGTATATTGCTCTGTTTGAGCTGTTTAACTTCACGGTCCATGATTTCGATTGGTTCTTCGACGAATTGTAGTTTCTCGTCGACATGGATTTCTTCAAGAGGAATGGTGAGGTCTTCCTTTGCAAGACACTTCTTAAGGTTCGAGACGTGAAAGGTATTATGTACTCCGGCGAGTTGTTGCGGTAACTCGAGTCGATAAGCTACCGGTCCAATGCGTTCGATGATCTTGAACGGGCCTACATATCTTGGGTTCAGTTTACCCCTTTTTCCGAAGCGTATTACACCTTTCCACGGTGACACCTTTAACATAACCATGTCACCGATCTGAAACTCTAATGGTTTCCTTCGAACATCGGCGTAGCTCTTTTGGCGACTACGGGCTGTTTTCAATCTCTCCTTGATTTGCACTATCTTCTCAGTCGTTTCATGTATGATCTCAGGACCAGTTAATTGTCGATCTCCTACTTCATTCCAACAGATAGGAGATCTACACTTCCTTCCATACAATGCTTCGAATGGGGCAGCTCCAATGCTCGCATGATAACTATTATTATACGAGAATTCTGCTAACGGTAGATATTTATCCCATCCGTTTCCAAAATCGATCACACATGCCCTGAGCATGTCTTCAAGAGTCTGAATCGTTCTTTCACTCTGCCCGTCAGTTTGCGGATGATATGCGGTGCTCATATCCAAACGAGTTCCTAGTGCCTCCTGTAGTGATTGCCAGAACTTTGAGGTAAATCTACTATCACGATCGGATATAATGGAAATAGGTATTCCATGCCTTGAAACAATTTCCTTTATATACAATCGTAATAGTTTCTCCATTCTATCCGTTTCCTTTATAGGCAAGAAATGTGCAGACTTGGTGAGACGATCAACAATCACCCAAATGGTGTCGTATCCCCAGGCAGTCTTTGGTAACTTCGTGATGAAATCCATGGTAATACCATCCCATTTCCATTCTGGGATTTCTGGTTGTTGAAGTAACCCTGACGGCTTTTGGTGTTCTGCTTTGACTTTAGAACAAGTTAAACATTCCCCAACATATGTTGCAACGTCTGTCTTTAAATTAGGCCACCAATAATGTGTCATAAGATCTTGGTACATCTTTCCAACTCCAGGATGTATCGAGTATCTTGTCTTATGTGCCTCATTCAATATCAACTTCCTTAATCCACCCAACTTCAGTACCCAAATACGGTTTGCAAAATATCGAATTCCATCTTCCTGTATAACGAGTTGCTTCTCATACTTCTTCATTATTTCATTTCCTATATTTTCTTTAGTAAGTGCTTCTTGTTGAACTTCTTTGATTTGTGAGTTGAGATTCATGCGAATTTTTATGTTCATCGCTCGTACTCGAATTGGTTCTCGTTCCTTTCTGCTTAGAGCGTCGGCCACCACGTTCGCTTTCCCGGGATGATAACGAATTTCACAATCATAGTCATTTATTAACTCAACCCACCTACGTTGCCTCATGTTCAGCTGTTTTTGATCGAAAATATGTTGAAGGCTTTTATGATCAGTAAACACAGTGCATTTAACCCCATACAAGTAGTGTCTCCATATCTTCAATGCAAACACGACTGCTCCCAGTTCTAGATCATGCGTCATATAATTCCGCTCGTGAATCTTTAATTGTCGGGATGCGTATGCAATAACTTTCTTCCGTTGCATAAGAACGCAACCAAAACCTTGTCGCGAAGCGTCACAATATATTTCAAAATCATCGTTCCCTTCTGGTAACGATAAAATAGGCGCCGTAGTCAACTTCTTTTTCAGTAATTGAAATGCACTCTCCTGCTCAGAAGTCCATTCATATTTCTTCCCTTTTTGCGTTAACGCTGTCAACGGCTTAGCTATTCGGGAAAAATCTTGAATAAACCTTCTATAATAACCGGCTAAACCCAAAAATTGGCGTATCTGCATTGGTGTCTTAGGAGTCTCCCATTTTTCAATGGCTTCAATTTTTGCTGGATCAACCTGAATTCCTTTGTTACTAACAACGTGGCCAAGAAATTGCACTTCTTTCAACCAGAAAGCACATTTAGAAAATTTAGCATATAGCTGTTCTTTTCTTAACACCTCTAATATCAACCTTAAATGCTGCTCATGCTCTTGCTCACTCTTAGAATAGATAAGAATATCATCAATGAAAACGATAACAAACTTATCTAAATATGGACTACAAACTCGATTCATGAGGTCCATGAATACAGCTGGCGCATTCGTCAATCCAAACGGCATGACCAAAAATTCGTAATGACCGTAGCGTGTCTGAAAAGCAGTTTTTGGTATATCTTCTTCTTTGACACGTAATTGATGATAGCCCGATCTTAGGTCAATTTTCGAGTACACACATGATCCTTGGAGTTGATCAAATAAGTCGTCAATTCTCGGTAGTGGATACCGATTCTTGATAGTTAACTTATTTAATTCACGATAATCTATACACATTCGGAAAGATCCGTCTTTCTTCTTGACGAATAAAATTGGAGCTCCCCACGGTGAAGTACTTGGTCGTATGAATCCACGATCCAGTAATTCTTTTAACTGACTCTGAAGTTCTTTTAACTCGGACGGTGCAAGTCTATATGGAGCACGGGCAACCGGTGCAGCTCCTGGTACAAGATCTATTTGAAATTCTACAGATCTAAATGGAGGTAATCCCGACAACTCTTCCGGAAATACTTCAGGAAAATCTCTTGCCACAGGCACGTCATTGATGCACTTCTCTTTTTCTTTCTTTTCGACTTTATTAACATGTGCTAAGATAGCATAGCACCCTTTCTTCAAGCACTTATGAGCTTTCAAATAACTAATGAGTTTTAGTTTTGAGTTACCCTTCTCTCCATAAATCATTACTGGCGTTTTATCCTTACGAGGAATGCGAATTTCCTTCTTGGCGCACACAACTTCAGCTCCTATTTTGGACATCCAGTCCATGCCGATTATTACATCAAAACTTCCTAATTCTACGGGTATCAAATCAATCTTAAATGTTTCTCCGGCTAAATTTATTTTACAATCACGGCAAATTTTATCGGCTTTAATTAGTTTACCATTAGCTAACTCAATCATGTACTTAGCATCTAGAGGTAATGATGAACAATTCAATTTAGCGTGAAAGTCTTTACACACGTAACTTCTATCAGCACCAGTATCAAATATAATAGATGCGGATAAGTTATTAATGGTAAACGTACCCGTAACAAGCTCCGGGTCTTCACATGCCTCTCTAGCATTAATAACAAATGCTCTCCCACGTGCAGGTCCGATATTCTTCTCTGGATTCGGGCACTGGCTCTTATAGTGACCTTGTTTTCCACACCCAAAACAAGTAATGGTAGCCAAAGCAGTTCTATTTGCATTGGTGGCAGGAGTCTTGGTACCATTTGTATTTGTAACGAGAGCCCTACAATCTTCAGCAAGATGACCCTTTCGATTACATTTGTTGCATACCACATTACAGTAACCAGAGTGATGTTTGTGGCATCGGTTGCATAAAGGATTTTGTCCTTTATAACCAAAGCTTAAACCACTACCCGCACCTTGCGTGTTTTCTTGTTTCTTAAAAGATTGTTGTTGGTTACCTCGATCATAATTTCCATTCCACTTTCTTTTGTTACCTGATACCTTCACATCAGTATTGGATACTTTCTTATCCATGATGACCTGATCCATTAGCTCGTTTGCCATGGTTATAGCTTCATGAATTGTCTTAGGTTTCGATGCTGTAACATTTGCCTTGACCTTTTTGGGCAAACCATCTTTGTACATTTCAATCTTCCGTTCTTCGGTTGGAACCAATTCAGGACATAGCAAAACTAATTCCATGAATCGCTGATTGTAGTTGGTGATTTCAGTACCAATAACCTTCAGACTTCGTAACTCATCTTCCAACTTCCTAACCTCGTTCCTTGGACAATACTCGTTGATTAACATCGTTTTGAATTCTTCCCATGGAGTATTATAAGCTACCTCTCCTCCTACCGCCTTCACATAATTTTTCCACCACGTGAGTGCACTATCTTGTAAAGTGCACGATGCATACTTGGTCATGTCTTTTTCATCACAACCACTGATTTTGAACACAGTCTCCATTTTTTCAATCCATCGGGTTAAACCGATCGGTCCTTCCGTTCCACTGAATGATGAGGGCTTGCAAGCTTGAAACGTCTTGTAGGTACATCCTACACGAGGATTTGGGTTAACTGCAGCAGCTCTTGCAGCTTCGACCCATAACATTCTGTCGTTGACTCGCTGGTTGACGAAGTCCTCGACTTCTTGTTCCGTCATTCGATTCAATCGCGCCATTTCCTAATGAAAGAAAATAATTATTCACATGGAATATTATAGATGTAGTGTGTATTTATAGTACATTATAGCTTGTTAAAAATATGAACTAGGTATTATTATAAAAGCCTTTTCTTCTTATTAGCATTTTATAATTATATCTAGGGTAGTACCTACCCGTTAATGTTCATACTTAATAGCTTAGTACAGAACCAATTACTACAATCTAAATAATACTTAACCATGGAAAATTATTGCATTTCATACTTCACTATTTTACATATGCTTATCTTACATCGAACATTAAGCAAACCACACTAATAATATTATACAAAACATTATATGATCCCATGGTTTAATACGGCAGCGCATCGTTTGGTCTATTTTCTAGGACGTTTAGTTCCAATGAATGGCCTAACGCTTATCCTAGCTGTCTGCCTATATTTTGGCGGTGGGGCTGAAGAACTGGATGCCGGGACAGCACGAATAGGAATAGCGGGAATAGGGGTGGTAGTGTTTAGTGGAATTGGTGCCACATCATTCTCACTAAACTCGGGATTTGAATTTTCTAATTCATTAGCTTTTCGTTTCTTTCCTTGATCGAACTTTTCTTTCGTAATTTCTAGTATTTCTTCCTCGGGTTCACTTTCTTCCTCGGGTTCACTTTCTGATTTTTCTATAGTTGGTTCATCCGGAATTTGTGAGTCTTCCCCAAAGATACTACTTTCGTCATCGGATAAGTTAATGACTGGAACACCATCGGAAGATTCTGATTCGGAGTCGCTGAATGTGATAATAAGTTTCGAGCCCGACATCTATCACATAACAACTAACCCATTAGTACTTACATAATATTTACATATAAATTTTAACCAACAATGATAAGCAATGGTTTTTAAATCAGACCCGGTCAAAGTCCAGACTTACTAATGTATCCTAACGACTTCTCGGTTAGACACACTAATGCAAACCTGGTTCGCTAAGACCAACGCTCTGATACCACATGTCATAACCCGTCCTTAACCATAAGAACACGTTAGATAACGTATGATTTCATTGCGAGGTATTGACCTCTATATGAGACATTTTTGAAAGAAAACTGCATATATTTCACATTACAAACCACAACCATTATTTTTGTTACAAGCTTTAGACAATAAAAAGATGATTATCGTTTAGCGATAATCTTCGACTTACAAACTTTACAAATAATGATAACAACACGGTTTCTAGCATATTTTACAACACAGATCCTCGGGTATGCAGTTTTATTTTTGACACAAATATGCGTACGCAAGATCCTGCTCAAATTCAACATTATGCAGCTGATAATGCTAAAAACGAACATATATTTCATAGCATTATTCCTCAAGAAAGACAAGCTTTTAGTTGCAATTGTTCTATTTACAAGTGATATTCGTTTAAATAATAAAAGGTGAAGACAAAAGACAGATTCGACGAATTGAAGACGCAAACGACCAAAAAGCTCAAAAGTACAAAAGACAATCAAAAAGGTTCCAATTATTGATAAGAAACGTCTCGAAATTACAAAAGTACAAGATTCAAAACGCAAAGTACAAGATATTAAATTGTACGCTAGGACGTTCGAAAATCCGGAACCGGGACCAGAGTCAACTCTTAACGCTCGACGCAACGGACTAAAAATTACAAGTTAACTATGTATATAAATATAATATAATATATAATTAATTATATTAATTATATATATATTATATATATATATTAAAAATCGTCGGCAGAGAAAACTCCAAGGACTGAGCTGTAATTTCTACCTCCGCGACTCGCGGAGTTTGAAGAGCATTTTGCCGCGAGTCGCGGAGCCCCAAAATTCAACTCTGGCTATAAAGCAAACCGAATTCTGATCAAATTTCATATTCTAATTCTCTCATCTCTCAATATATACGATATATATATATAATTTATATTTTAATTTTAATTTTAATTATAATTCTAATAATAAGGGTATGTTAGCGAATGTTGTAAGGGTGTAAGTCGAAATTCTGTCCGTGTAACGCTACGCTATTTTTAATCATTGTAAGTTATGTTCAACCTTTTTACATTAATGTCTCGTAGCTAAGTTATTATTATGCTTATTTAAAACGAAGTAATCATGATGTTGGGCTAATTACTAAAATTGGGTAATTGGGCTTTGTACCATAATTGAGGTTTGGACAAAAGAACGACACTTGTGGAAATTAGACTATGGGCTATTAATGGGCTTTATATTTGTTTAACTAAATGAAAGTTTGTTAATGTTAATATAAAGATTTACAATTGGGCGTCCCTATAAATTACCATATACACTCGATCGGACACGATGGGCGGGGTATTTATATGTACGAATAATCGTTCATTTAACCGGACACGGGAATGGATTAATAGCCACTAGAATAATCAAAACAGGGGTGAAATTACATTCAAGGGTAATTGGTGTAATTGTTAACAAAGTGGTAAAACCTTGGTTTACACGCAGTCGATAACCTGGTGTATTCATTAAACAAAGTATTAAAACCTTGTTACAATTCGAATCCCTAATTAGTTGGAATATTTAACTTCGGGTATAATAATAATTTGATGAGGACACTCGCACTTTATATTTATGACTGATGGACTGTTATGGACAAAAACCAGACAGACATATTGAATAATCCAGGACAAAGGACAATTAACCCATGGGCATAAAACTAAAATCAACACGTCAAACATCATGATTACGGAAGTTTAAATAAGCATAATTCTTTTATTTCATATTTAATTTCCTTTATTTTATATTTAATTGCACTTCTAATTATCGCACTTTTATTTATTGTTATTTAATCGCACTTTTAATTATCGTACTTTTTAATTATCGTAATTTTATTTTACCGCATTTTTATTATTCGCAATTTCATTATCGTTATTTACTTTAAGTTTTAATTTAAGTCTTGTATTTATTTTATATTTTACATTAGGTTTTAACTGCGACTAAAATCTTAAAATCGACAAACCGGTCATTAAACGGTAAAAACCCCCCTTTATAATAATAATATTACTTATATATATGTTTGTATTTTTAATAAAAGTAAACTAATATAGCGTTGAGCTTTGTTTAAAGATTTCCCTGTGGAACGAACCGGACTTACTAAAAACTACACTACTGTACGATTAGGTACACTGCCTATAAGTGTTGTAGCAAGGTTTAAGTATATCCATTCTATAAATAAATAAATATCTTGTGTAAAATTGTATCGTATTTAATAGTATTTCCTGCTAAAATTTAATAGTATTTTATACCCCTCTGCTTTGACATTAAGTATTTTTGGCGCCGCTGCCGGGGAACACTCTTAAACGCCGGAAGCGCAACGCTAATATAAAAAAAGAAAAAAAAAGATTTTTTGTTTACTTTTATTAAAATTCGCTTTTGTAAAAATACGTTTTAAATATTCGAAAAATATAAAAAGAAAAACAAAAATATAAGTATTTTTAAGATTTTGGTAAATATTTAAGTTTTATAAGTTTCTTTATTTTTATTTTAGTTTATAAAAATATAAGTTTTAATTTTAATATCTTTTATTTATATAAAAATTAAAAAAACAGAAAACAGAAAATAAAAAATAAAAAAATAAATAAAAACGCGTAAAAACTCAAAGCTGTCAACTGAATTTCTGAACCCCGCGACTCGCGGGGTTTTTCTTCATTAATCACCGCAACTCGCGGAGCTTCTCTGACACGCGCACAGGAAGCCCTAATCGAGCATTAATTACGGTAATTATTAATTATTATTATTTTAACCTAATTATTATTATTATTATTATTATTAGTTTTATTTTAACTTTTACTTTTTATTTAATTTATGTATTTAGTTTAAATAAGTTTAATTAAAATTGTAAAATTAATAGTTTAATAAAATAAATAATATAAAAATAATATTTTTATAAAAATTGTACTTTTTACAACTTTTTGTATAATTTTATATTTTGTCCCTTTTTAATCGTTGTAGCGTAATATTTGTATTTTTAGCTCATTTTTAATTTTAAACTTAGTTTTTGCTATAGTTATTTTTACTCCTAGATTTTTAGGCTTTGCCGTAGAATTCCTTAAGTGCTTTTTCTTTAGACTAAGATTTAGGTGCTTTAGAATTTTGCGAAGCCTTTTTAAGTTTTAGTTTCTTTTTAAGTTATTTCCATTTGGGATTTAGTTTTTCCTGTAAGCTTTAATATTTTTAGACCTTTTACTATGTATCAATTATCATTCCAATTAGTAATCTCAATTTGCGATTATAATTTTAAGTTAGTTGTAGTAATAAGGTTAGGTTAGTCAAGTATTTTTAAGTTTTTATAAGTTTCTTTTATTTTTTCCGTCACCTTTTATTTTTCAACCATTTTTTTTTCTTTTTCAACCTTTTTCGACGAACTCTTTTTCTCTCTTATTTCTCGCTATTCTAGTTTTTAGGACTTAGAATTTTTTCTACTTCTTATCTAAATTTCTTAAAATTACGAAAATTTATTTTAAGTGGTTAAATTGATAGACATCAAAATTTTCTGATTCGTAGTAATAGTTGGATTTGTACGTGGACCGGGTTATTGGAGCCAAACAGTCCTCAATTATATTGAGACCAAACGAATCCTGCCCCTCTGCTGCATATTTTGGCTATTCGAAACGTGGGCAAAATCAGAAAAGTCTATTGATTGGATAACTTATTATAATTTTTCTTTCCTTTTTAAAACTAATAGGATATTCAGTGAATGCACCGAGCAAGACGTTCATCACCTTTTGTACGTTCACCACCTGTAACTCGATCAAGACATCGTTTAACGAATATCGCCGCCATTGATTTTTCTTTAGAATCGTCATCAAGTCGACCAAATCCTCAAACTCAAATTTCCGATAATCCAGTTTTTGAAACAAACCTCACAATTGAGAATCCAGAGAATATTCAGGAACGGTTCATAGATCCTGAACCACTAAACTTTCCTCCGGAACCACCAATCATTCAAACAGAGATTGTTGAGGAACGAACTATTAAATCAGAATCATCTAGTGATACCGATTCAACAAATTCAATTATGGAGAATCTGGAACCTTTAAGTATGGAAGACCGAATGAGAGCTAAACGCACTGGCCAAGGTCACGCAATTACTCATCCAGACATTAATGCGCCAGATTATGAAATCAAAGGACAAATTCTACACATGGTGACTAATCAATGCCAATTTAGTGGTGCGCCGAAGGAAGATCCAAATGAACATCTACGTACCTTTAATAGGATCTGCACACTATTTAAAATCCGAGAAGTGGAGGATGAACAGATATATCTCATGTTATTTCCCTGGACTTTAAAGGGAGAATCCAAAGATTGGTTGGAATCGTTACCTGAAGGGGCGATCGATACATGGGACGTTTTAATTGACAAATTTCTTAAACAATTCTTTCCTGCATCTAAAGCCGTAAGACTTCAAGCAGAAATTGTTACGTTCACACAGAAGCCAAATGAAACTCTATATGAGGCGTGGACAAGATATGGAAAGTTATTAAGAGGATGTCCGCAACATGGTTTAGACACCTGTCAAATAGTACAAATATTCTACCGAGGATGCGACATCACTACAAGAAAAGACATAGATATAGCAGCTGGTGGTTCTATTATGAAGAAAACCGAAACTGATGCTTACAAAATTATTGATAACACTGCTTCCCACTCACATGAGTGGCACCAAGAAAAAGATATCATTAGATCATCTAAAGCAGCTAGAGCCGATTCTAGCCATGACTTAGATTCCATTTCCGCAAAGATAGATGCTTTCGAGAGACGAATGGAAAAGATGACTAAAGATATTCATGCTATACGAATTAGTTGTGAGCAGTGTGGAGGACCACATTTGACAAAATATTGTCTCAGTATTGAATTAACAATGGAACAAAGAGAGAATATTTCATACATAAACCAAAGGCCTGGAAATAATTATCAGAATAATTATCAACCGCCAAGACCGATTTACAATCAAAACCAGAATTATAACCGAAATATTCCATACAACAACCAACAAGGTCCTAGCAATCAACAAGTATCCAATAATACTTACAATCAGCAAAGACCTAATTTTCAAAACAAACCACCACAACAAACCGATGATAAAAAGCCGAATTTAGAAGATATGATGACGAAGCTAGTTGAAACTCAAACGCAGTTTTTCACATCTCAAAAACAAACAAATGAATAAAATGCTCAAGCATTTAGAAATCAACAAGCTTCTATTCAAAATCTGGAACAAGAAGTAAGTAACCTAGCAAGGTTAATAGGTGAAAGAAAACCGGGAAGTCTACCTAGTGATACAAACGCTAACCCCCGGAATGAAACAGCTAAAGCTATTACCACAAGAAGTGGTACAACACTTAAACCACCTGAAATACCTGTAACTTCTGATGAAGCTATTCCTACTCCACAAGAACCACAACCTGATCAAGAAAAGGAAAAAGAACCGGTAGTTGAAAAGGTTAATGAAAATAACACAGTTAAGGATAAACCTTATGTTAAACCATACCAACCACCACTTCCTTATCCGAGTAAAATGAAGAAAGAAAAACTTGAAGCCGAGCAATCCAAATTCTTGGATATGTTTAAACAGATAAATGTAAATCTTCCTTTCATTGATGTGATTTCAGGAATGCCAAGATATGCTAAATTCTTGAAAGATCTAATCACAAATAGAAAGAAAATGGAAGAACTCTCGGCTGTTACTATGAATGCTAATTGTTCAGCAGTGCTGTTGAATAAGATACCAGAAAAACTATCTGATCCAGGAAGTTTCACAATTCCATGTTTTCTGGGTAGTCTTAGTTCAATAGAAGCATTGGCAGACTTAGGTGCTAGTATAAATCTAATGCCGTATTCACTATACGCTAAACTAGACCTTGGAGAATTGAAACCAACCAGAATAAGCATACAACTAGCCGATAGATCAATAAAATATCCTAGAGGGATAATGGAGAACATGCTAGTTAAAGTTGGTACTTTAGTATTTCCAGTAGATTTTGTTGTTTTCGACATGGAAGAAGATTCTCAAGTTCCTCTCATATTAGGAAGACCATTCTTAAACACGGCTAAAGCAATGATAGACGTGTTCGGTAAGAAACTGACCCTAAGTATAGAGGATGAGAGTGTTACCTTTTCAGTTGATAGAGCAATGCAACAACCACAATCTGCAGATGATACATGTTATTATATTCAAACTATAGATGCACATGCAGAATTATTAGAAGAATTTCCAGAATTACAAGGAACAGGAGAATGTTCTTTAGGAGAAGGTAATGAACCAATTGATGAAGCTGAAATGTTAGCTACACTTATAGCTAATGGATATGAACCAACAACAGAAGAAATTCAAATGCTAAAAGAAGAAGACAGATATCGATATAAATCATCGATAGAAGAACCTCCGAAATTAGAGTTAAAGCCACTTCCAAACCATTTGGAATACGCTTATTTACATGGTGAATCTGAATTACCTGTAATAATATCGTCTTCTCTTACTGAAAATGAGAAATCACAACTCATTTCTGTGTTGAAAGCTCATAAACTAGCCATTGCATGGAAGATTCATGATATTAAAGGAATAAGTCCTTCGTATTGCACACATAAAATCCTTATGGAAGAAGGTCATAAAACGTATGTGCAACGCCAACGAAGACTAAATCCTAATATGCAAGATGTAGTTAAGAAAGAGATTATTAAACTGCTAGATGCAGGTTTGATATATGCAATCTCTGATAGTCCATGGGTAAGCCCAGTTCAATGCGTACCTAAGAAGGGTGGCATGACTGTCATTACAAATGAAAAAAATGAGCTTATTCCTACTAGGACTGTAACAGGATGGCGTGTATGTATTGATTATAGAAAATTAAATGACGCCACCAGAAAAGATCACTTTCCCTTACCTTTCATAGATCAAATGTTGGAAAGATTAGCCGGAAATAGTTACTATTGTTTTCTAGATGGATTTTCCGGATATTTTCAAATTCCAATAGCACCCGAAGATCAAGAGAAAACCACATTCACGTGCCCTTATGGTACTTTTGCTTACAAACACATGCCATTTGGACTTTGCAACGCCCCTGCAACCTTTCAAAGGTGTATGATGGCGATTTTTCACGACATGATAGAAGAATGCATGGAAGTATTCATGGATGACTTTTCAGTCTTCGGTGATACATTTAAATCATGTCTAGTTAATCTGGAACGAATGCTAATTAGATGCGAAAAATCAAATCTAGTACTTAATTGGGAGAAATGCCATTTCATGGTTAAAGAAGGCATCGTTCTTGGACATAAAATTTCAAAAGAAGGAATTGAAGTGGATAGAGCTAAAGTAGATGTAATTGCTAAACTTCCACATCCCACCAATGTTAGAGGAGTTAGGAGTTTTCTAGGGCATGCCGGTTTTTACCGACGTTTCATAAAAGATTTTTCTAAAATTGCCACTCCTATGAATAAACTCCTAGAAAAGGATGCGCCATTCATCTTTTCAGATGAGTGTATCAAATCTTTTAATATTCTTAAAGAGAAACTCACTAATGCACCGATCATGATAACACCAAATTGGAATCTACCATTTGAACTAATGTGCGATGCAAGTGATTTTGCAATGGGAGCCGTTTTAGGACAAAGGATTGAAAAACGATTTCAACCTATATATTATGCTAGTAAGACGTTACAAGGAGCACAAACAAACTATACAACTACTGAAAAAGAACTCCTTGCTATTGTCTTTGCTTTTGACAAATTTCGATCATATCTCGTTCTAGCAAAAACGGTGGTCTATACCGACCATTCTGCTCTTAGATACCTATTTTCAAAACAAGATGCTAAACCAAGATTAATACGTTGGATCTTACTCTTACAAGAGTTTGATATTGAAATCCGAGATAAAAGAGGAGCAGAAAATCTCGCCGCTGATCATCTTTCTCGTCTTGAAAATCCCGAATTAGAAGTTCTAAATGAATCGGCCATACAAGACAACTTTCCTGATGAATATCTATTGAAGATAGATTATAAAGAAATCCCATGGTTTGCAGACTATGCAAACTACTTAGTTTGTGGATTCCTTGAAAAAGGATTATCGTACCAAAGACGAAAGAAATTCTTCAGTGATATAAAACACTATTTCTGGGAAGATCCACATCTGTTTAAAAGTTGTCCCGATGGAATAATACGCCGATGTGTATTTGGAGATGAAGCTAGTAAAATTTTAAACCATTGTCACACAGGACCAACAGGAGGGCATTATGGGCCTCAACTAACAGCAAGAAAAGTTTATGAAGCTGGATTCTATTGGCCTACAATTTACAAAGACGCACACCTTCTTTGCAAATCCTGTGATGCTTGTCAAAGGGCCGGAAAAATAAGTCAACGTGATGAAATGCCACAAAATGTCATCCAAGTATGTGAAGTATTTGACATTTGGGGTATTGACTTTATGGGTCCATTTCCAAAATCTCATAATAATCTATATATACTCGTAGCCATTGATTATGTATCTAAATGGGCGGAAGCACAAGCTCTCCCAACTAATGATGCACGAGTTGTAGTCAATTTTTTAAAACATCTTTTTGCAAGGTTTGGAACACCGAAAGCTTTAATAAGTGATCGGGGTACTCATTTCTGTAATAATCAACTTGAGAAAGTTCTTAAAAGATATGGAGTAACTCATAAAATCTCCACCGCATATCATCCACAAACAAGTGGACAAGTTGAAAATACAAACCGAGCTTTAAAACGTATTCTAGAGAAAACCGTAGGATCAAATTCGAAGGAATGGTCCATTAAATTGGAGGATGCACTCTGGGCTTTTAGAACAGCCTACAAAACTCCAATTGGAACCACACCTTTTAGACTTGTTTATGGAAAAGCATGTCATCTTCCAGTAGAAATTGAACACAAAGCATTTTGGGCTTTGAAAACATGTAATCTTGATTTACATGAAGCCGGACGTCTACGATTAAGTCAACTAAACGAATTAGAAGAATTAAGACATGAAGCATACGAAAATTCGTTAATCTATAAAGAAAGAACGAAGAAATGGCATGATAAAAGAATCAGAAGTTCAAAAGAATTTAAAGAAGGAGACAGAGTTCTTCTTTTCAATTCACGATTCAAGCTATTTCCTGGAAAATTGAAATCAAGATGGTCTGGACCATTCATAGTCAAAAGAGTTTTCCCATACGGAACGATAGAATTGATAAATTCAAATGGGATTGAATTTAAAGTTAATGGTCACAGAGTTAAACATTACATACATGGTCCGATGGAAGTCGACAATGAAGTTAATCACAATTTCGACACCACAGCTAACTAAGTGTGGGGAGAATCAAGTCTTTAAAGGATAATATGTATTTCTGTTAGAGTTAGATTGTCTGTTTTCGTATAGTTCTCGAAAATGGAACCCGAATGGTCTTTCCCTAGCAGACCCTAAAGAACTAGTCTTCTCCCCCCATTCTGAATTTTTATTTTTTTTTAGGTTTTTACGAAATGAAGACTGCCTGTGAATTAAACCATGGTCTAATGCTACACGCTTTGATCACTAAACGTAATAATGACATACTACCGAGTGAATTAGTATCAGTAATCAGAGAAAGAATGGACGGAGTTAGAAAAGAATCCAGATGCGAAGATAATAAGTTACAATTTGGTAAAGGAAAATCAAAATCCGCAGCGAAAAGAAGAGCACGACACCTAGAACGATGTCACAAATGCGGAAAATGGTCACATGGAGGTAAATGTTCAAATAATCAAACCTATTCAAATACCGAATTTGTTACTTTATGCAGAGACGGACCGTTCATATGTTTAGAAGAAAAGACACTGAATGCTCGGGGTTACGCCTATGCAGCCATGGAAAATCAATTAAACCGACTATCTTATGAATGGAATAGATCATATAACTAAGAAATCTATTTCACAGGTATGTCTGTACAGTTTTTATTTTTATTTTTATTTTTAACCTTTTGATAATAAACGCTAATTTGTTCGCTAAAAAGTATTAAATTGGTATTAAATAAAATTAGGTTTGGCGACCGAAATTATTGATATCGTTCAAAAATTTATTACATCACTGCGAAATTTAACGTTTATTCTTAAGGTATAAATATCTTTAATCAATCAACCCAAAATATTTCAAAAATTCGTCATGAGTTAAATTAGGTCTTGGAACCGAAATTACTTTACCGAAAAGAGGGGCGCATATTTTTGATAATATTTGATTGATTAAAGTGGGATAAAAAGCCAAAAAGATTTTTTTTATTTTTACCATGTTTTTAAAATTAATATTTAAATCTTAAATTAATATTGTAAATTTTGTAAAAACAATATATTTAAAATTGTAAATATTTGAAAAATTAATATAAGTTTGGTGTGAATTTATAATATGAATTTTTAAATTAAGATTGGTGTGAATTTTTTTTTTTTTAAAATATGAATTTTTAATTTTATGCATTTCAAATTTTAAGTTTTTGTAAATTTTTAATTTTTAATTTTTAATTTTGAATTTTATATTTAAGTTGTGTGAATTTAAAAACAAAAATTTACTTAATCTCATTAAGTTAAGAATATGATTTTTAAAATTCGTCGTAAGTTGAAGACTAGGTCTTTGAACCGAAATTGCTTTACCCAAGGGAGGGACGAGAACTTTTATTATCATTATTTTTAATCTTATTGATTTAAAGTATGCCAAAAACATTAAAAAACCCAAAAATCTTAGCTTTTAAAACAATCGCTACAAAAAGACAAATTTTAAAATTTTGTCGAGGGACGGACTAGGACATCGATCCGAAACGACCTCGTCCTAAATAACAAGGGAAACAAAATTTTAAAATTAATTTCTTAATTGTTTTATAAGTTAAAGATTATAAAAAAAAAAAAAAAAAAAAAAAAAGCAAACTCCGCGACTCGCGGAGTTTGAAGTACAAAACCTCCGCGACTCGCGGAGGGACCAAAACCCAGAAAAAAAATAAAAGAGCTGCACGATCAGTACACTCCACCACACAAAAACAACTCGAATTCTGTTGCGAAAAACCCCGAAAAACTACCCAAAAACACCCCAAAAATCCCAATTTTTAACCGTTAATCACCAAATTTTTTGCTAAAATCATGTTGAGAAGGATGCTATCTAAGAATTACTCAAGAAAAACGGTAAATTTCTACACCTAAACACCATTAATTCGAAATTATGTGTTCTTGAGCTATTTTTTCCCCAATTTGATTTTGATGCTTTTTAGTGTAATTAGACTTAAATTGTTTATGTATTATGCTTGTATAACCTAGATTGATGCTGTTTAACATGATTAGAAGCCTTAAACTTCAAATTTTGAATAATCTAGGGTTTGTGTTCTTGAGCAAATTTGGGGCTTTTTGATATAAACAGGTTATGGCCGATTTTTGTCATGAATTGTTGCTAAATTGAGTAGTGTAACATGTCTAGGTAGTTAAATGATCTAAACTTTGAGCCTAAACATGATTTTGAGAATTAAAGTGGACTTTTTCAAGTCTAAAATTCATGAACTTGATTTTTGAAAGATAATGCCATTTGAGACTTGTTTAATTGCTAGTAATGATTATTTTGACATGTTATTTGAGTTGAATGCTTCTGAACTTGGCGAAAATTTTCGTATATGTTTATTTGAAAAAGTGTAGATTTAATAAAAATGTGAAAATGAGCTTAAGTTTGATATAAATTGATAATGTCATTGTAATTATTTTGATTGATGATTTTGCTGACACTAATGCATATTTGGATGCACAAAATTTGTGTTTGATGTGTTTTGCAGAATGAAAGGGGTGAATCTTCATCCCAAGCCCGCAATGCTCCTGCTGAGAATTTGGAACAACAGGAGGTAGATAACTACTACAAGCAGGATGTACCTCATCCAGTCATGACCTTTTCCGATATGCATTTGGAAGAATTGCACCCGAACCTGAGATTTGACAGACTTTGGATAGATTATCCAAAATATCAACGGGGTTTGCATACTCTTCATTCCAAGGTTGTTGAGGTACCGAGGGTCATAGAATGGGGACCCTTAGAAGCTGTAGAATTGGCCGGGCCAATTAGGGAATTACTTGTACAGAGGTATGGTAATTCTTCTTTTAATGACTGGATATGTTTATTCACCATAAGCAGACCTGTATATAAAGTATGGTGTGAAGAGTTGTTATGTAGTATAGAGTTGAATGATCGGGTAGCTAGTTTAACCGATCGTTCTTTTATTAGATTTTTGTTAGACGGTTCGATGCGCCACATGTCTTTACTGGACATGGCTCAGGCTTTACGTATATATACGCCTGAGGAGTTAGCGTCTGCCGATTGTAGAGGATTGATACTAAACGGTAGAAAGATAGATGAGAATTTTGATACACACGGTGTGTGGAGTCAAATGACAAGCCATCACCGTTTCAAAGGGGGAAACTACTCTTATTTGGATATAGATAGAGCCGAATTAAGAGTAATACATAGGTTTTTAGCTAATTCGATTACACAAAGGGGTAAAAACAAAGAAAAGGTAAATGAACAAGATTTGTTTTACCATATGTGTATTCGAGACCCACAGAGCGCTGTAAGTATACCATATTGTGTGGGTTATTATTTATCAGCTATGGTTCTGGGGATGCGACCACATAGCATAATAGGAGGTGGTATTTTTATTACTTTGATTGGTGAATATCTCGGTGTGGATATAAGTCGGGGGGGATTATTACTAGAAGAGCCGGAACCCCGCGACACTATAGGTTTAAATGTATACCATGGTGCGAAAGTTTTGAAGAGGCGAAATAACGCCGCAGTACGATACCATGGTAGACATCCACAGGTGGAGAGAAACCAGGAACAAGGTAATGTAGGAGGGGGGAATGAGATGCAAGAAATACATAGGTTTATAGCTTCTCAGGAATACGAAAATGCTAGACAGAGAGCATTTGAAGATTGGCAAGTTCATCAGAACCAGATCATAGCTCATTGCCAACATATAGGTAGAAACTATATTCCTACACCGAAACCCGTCTTCCCTCCTTGGTCGATAGAGATGCAGCCACCATATCCTACGTATGACCCTGCCGAAGCATTCTATAGCACTTATGGTTATGCCTGGAACCCCTATTGGTACCAATATCATCCTTAGTTTACTTATTTTTTATTTTGTAATTTGTAATTATTGATACATTTAATATTTTTGTTAATATTGTAATCATTTTTATAATTATCTAACTTTTATTCTTAGATTTTAATAATTTTTGAATGTGGGGTAATATACCAAACTTCAAAAATATGTATATATGTTTGCAGTTTATCTTATGTACACAACAGGGTAAAACAACGCATTTTCAAAGACTGGCATTAAGTTCAGCAAAAGCAACTAATTTTGACGACAAGATGCAAAATATATGTGAAATAACAACAAGACGGAATGAACAAATGATGTGCACCATTTATCATTCAGCAAACAAACGCCAATATATTTGGAAACTTTGGTAAAAATTTAATCATTTTCACACAAATCACCCTCAATAATTTAAATTGTTACTGATTTCTTGCAAATGAGGGCATTGCAAGATCTTAAGTGTGGGAAGGGGTTAAATTCTTTTGGATTTTAAAAAAATTTTTACTTTATACACTTGGTTACCATTAAAAATACTAGTAAAGCAGTAGTTGTATTAGAATCTAGTGCTCTCTGATAAAAAAGAACAGCCCTAGTCTTATATACTGACTACCCAATTCTAGTAAAATTTTTCAATTAAATGAATTCAAATCATGTTTATACATATTTATGAACGATAAAACTAGGTTTTAACACCGAAATTATTGTTACCTCGGAAAGGACATAAATTGAGAAACAAACTAAAATGTTAAAATTCATTTAAAATGGAATAGAGGACGATAAAAAGGAAAATAAAAGCCAAGTGTGGGAAAATTTACCAAGTTATTTTAAACATATGTCACATATATCTGTAACAAATAACCTAAAATACTTTTGCTTTGGACTAAACTAAACTGTTTTACCCGATGAAAGAAAAGAAGAGATGGATCTACACGATGAATCAATTCCATCATTAAAAGGAAGTAAAGTCTTCCGAAAAAGAAACGCGCTTCTTGATTTAGGTCATGAAGTTGTCGTCCAGACCAGCTGTAGGTTGACGAAAAATCTAGAAAAGTCATCACTAAAATCGGCTGGAAATCCACGGACCTCAGCATTAAACAGGGTCGCCAAGTGGTCAGATTTATCCTAACCATGAGAAGGATTTATCTCGTACAATGGGGGGGCACCATGCAAATTAGCTGGATAAGACTAATGAATCAGATCCCCAGAAAGGATAATCTCCTTAAAGATTAAAAATCAGCTTTTAAGACTGATATTACTCAATCCTAGAGATTGACCTTAAAGATTGAGAATTCAAACTCATGGAATTCAATGATATCTAAACTCGAGCTTAAACGAGAAAATATTTTGATCAAAAATTACAAACCGATTTGTTTTTTGAAAACCCTATTTTCAATGCGTTCATTACCATTGAACGTAAAATCCTAGGAATTCACCTGGAATTCATTAGGTCACCTGAACTAAATCGGGTGTCAACCGTAAGAACGGTGGTTGCATAGCATGGTCAAAGACAGGACCTTGTGCCAGACCGAAAAATTATAAGGGTGAGCTTTACTATTGCTCCTACCAAGGATAGTAATTGCGTCCGACACGTTATAGACCATAATCAAAAGCATGTCACGGGACATTGCCTTAACAGTTGCTTGTTCAACGCTTTCCTTTACAACCGGACGGTAGTTTGCCGAAAGGTAATATACGGAACAAGTAAACTGGACGTGTTGCTTTCCAAATACAAGGTTAGCAAGTGGGTGACACAAAACAGCAAGTTTTGAGCTAAAATTTTCAAATCTAAAACCCACCAAACCCACAAAAATATTTTGCAAACACCGGTAAAGGGTTATTCCGGAAAACTTATCGAGGGTAAAAACTAGATTTCAAAAGATCAAATGTTTTCATAAAGATCCAATTTCCTTAATGGATCTAAATTTTTATAGTCATGTGGGACTGTAAACCATATCGTTACTACCATTGTTTATACCGCCGTATAGAAATCACTGATGTACAAAGTGTGAAGAATAAAGAAGTGATTCTAGTATTTCAAGACGATATTGCTTGAGGACAAGCAACGCTCAAGTGTGGGAATATTTGATAATGCTAAAAACGAACATATATTTCATAGCATTATTCCTCAAGAAAGACAAGCTTTTAGTTGCAATTGTTCTATTTACAAGTGATATTCGTTTAAATAATAAAAGGTGAAGACAAAAGACAGATTCGACGAATTGAAGACGCAAACGACCAAAAAGCTCAAAAGTACAAAAGACAATCAAAAAGGTTCCAATTATTGATAAGAAACGTCTCGAAATTACAAAAGTACAAGATTCAAAACGCAAAGTACAAGATATTAAATTGTACGCGAGGACGTTCGAAAATCCGGAACCGGGACCAGAGTCAACTCTTAACGCTCGACGCAACGGACTAAAAATTACAAGTTAACTATGTATATAAATATAATATAATATATAATTAATTATATTAATTATATATATATTATATATATATATATCAAAAACCGTCGGCAGAGAAAACTCCAAGGACTGAGCTGTAATTTCTACCTCCGCGACTCGCGGAGTTTGAAGAGCATTTTGCCGCGAGTCGCGGAGCCCCAAAATTCAACTCTGGCTATAAAGCAAACCGAATTCTGATCAAATTTCATATTCTAATTCTCTCATCTCTCAATATATACGATATATATATATAATTTATATTTTAATTTTAATTTTAATTATAATTCTAATAATAAGGGTATGTTAGCGAATGTTGTAAGGGTGTAAGTCGAAATTCTGTCCGTGTAACGCTACGCTATTTTTAATCATTGTAAGTTATGTTCAACCTTTTTACATTAATATCTCGTAGCTAAGTTATTATTATGCTTATTTAAAACGAAGTAATCATGATGTTGGGCTAATTACTAAAATTGGGTAATTGGGCTTTGTACCATAATTGGGGTTTGGACAAAAGAACGACACTTGTGGAAATTAGACTATGGGCTATTAATGGGCTTTATATTTGTTTAACTAAATGAAAGTTTGTTAATGTTAATATAAAGATTTACAATTGGGCGTCCCTATAAATTACCATATACACTCGATCGAACACGATGGGCGGGGTATTTATATGTACGAATAATCGTTCATTTAACCGGACACGGGAATGGATTAATAGCCACTAGAATAATCAAAACAGGGGTGAAATTACATTCAAGGGTAATTGGTGTAATTGTTAACAAAGTGGTAAAACCTTGGTTTACACGCAGTCGATAACCTGGTGTATTCATTAAACAAAGTATTAAAACCTTGTTACAATTCGAATCCCCAATTAGTTGGAATATTTAACTTCGGGTATAATAATAATTTGATGAGGACACTCGCACTTTATATTTATGACTGATGGACTGTTATGGACAAAAACCAGACGGACATATTGAATAATCCAGGACAAAGGACAATTAACCCATGGGCATAAAACTAAAATCAACACGTCAAACATCATGATTACGGAAGTTTAAATAAGCATAATTCTTTTATTTCATATTTAATTTCCTTTATTTTATATTTAATTGCACTTCTAATTATCGCACTTTTATTTATTATTATTTAATCGCACTTTTAATTATCGTACTTTTTAATTATCGTAATTTTATTTTACCGCATTTTTATTATTCGCAATTTCATTATTTTTATTTACTTTAAGTTTTAATTTAAGTCTTGTATTTATTTTATATTTTACATTAGGTTTTAACTGCGACTAAAATCTTAAAATCGACAAACCGGTCATTAAACGGTAAAACCCCCCCTTTATAATAATAATATTACTTATATATATGTTTGTATTTTTAATAAAAGTAAACTAATATAGCGTTGAGCTTTGTTTAAAGATTTCCCTGTGGAACGAACCGGACTTACTAAAAACTACACTACTGTACGATTAGGTACACTGCCTATAAGTGTTGTAGCAAGGTTTAAGTATATCCATTCTATAAATAAATAAATATCTTGTGTAAAATTGCATCGTATTTAATAGTATTTCCTGCTAAAATTTAATAGTTTGACATTATGTTCGTTTATATTACAAAAGTACAAGATTCAAAACGCAAAGTACAAGATATTAAATTGTACGCGAGGACGTTCGAAAATCCGGAACCGGGACCAGAGTCAACTCTTAACGCTCGACGCAACGGACTAAAAATTACAAGTTAACTATGTATATAAATATAATATAATATATAATTAATTATATTAATTATATATATATTATATATATATATTAAAAACCGTCGGCAGAGAAAACTCCAAGGACTGAGCTGTAATTTCTACCTCCGCGACTCGCGGAGTTTGAAGAGCATTTTGCCGCGAGTCGCGGAGCCCCAAAATTCAACTCTGGCTATAAAGCAAACCGAATTCTGATCAAATTTCATATTCTAATTCGTTCATCTCTCAATATATACGATATATATATATATATAATTTATATTTTAATTTTAATTTTAATTATAATTCTAATAATAAGGGTATGTTAGCGAATGTTGTAAGGGTGTAAGTCGAAATTCTGTCCGTGTAACGCTACGCTATTTTTAATCATTGTAAGTTATGTTCAACCTTTTTACATTAATGTCTCGTAGCTAAGTTATTATTATGCTTATTTAAAATGAAGTAATCATGATGTTTGACGTGTTGATTTTAGTTTTATGCCCATGGGTTAATTGTCCTTTGTCCTGGATTATTCAATATGTCCGTCTGGTTTTTGTCCATAACAGTCCATCAGTCATAAATATAAAGTGCGAGGACACATCAATAATTACAAATTACAAAATAAAAAATAAGTAAACTAAGGATGATATTGGTACCAATAGGGGTTCCAGGCATAACCATAAGTGCTATAGAATGCTTCGGCAGGGTCATACGTAGGATATGGTGGCTGCATCTCTATCGACCAAGGAGGGAAGACGGGTTTCGGTGTAGGAATATAGTTTCTACCTATATGTTGGCAATGAGCTATGATCTGGTTCTGATGAACTTGCCAATCTTCAAATGCTCTCTGTCTAGAATTTTCGTATTCCTGAGAAGCTATAAACCTATGCATTTCTTGCATCTCATTCCCCCCTCCTACATTACCTTGTTCCTGGTTTCTCTCCACCTGTGGATGTCTACCATGGTATCGTACTGCGGCATTATTTCGCCTCTTCAAAACTTTCGCACCATGGTATACATTTAAACCTATAGTGTCGCGGGGTTCCGGCTCTTCTAGTAATAATCCCCCCCGACTTATATCCACACCGAGATATTCACCAATCAAAGTAATAAAAATACCACCTCCTATTATGCTATGTGGTCGCATCCCCCGAACCATAGCTGATAAATAATAACCCACACAATATGGTATACTTACAGCGCTCTGTGGGTCTCGAATACACATATGGTAAAACAAATCTTGTTCATTTACCTTTTCTTTGTTTTTACCCCTTTGTGTAATCGAATTAGCTAAAAACCTATGTATTACTCTTAATTCGGCTCTATCTATATCCAAATAAGAGTAGTTTCCCCCTTTGAAACGGTGATGGCTTGTCATTTGACTCCACACACCGTGTGTATCAAAATTCTCATCTATCTTTCTACCGTTTAGTATCAATCCTCTACAATCGGCAGACGCTAACTCCTCAGGCGTATATATACGTAAAGCCTGAGCCATGTCCAGTAAAGACATGTGGCGCATCGAACCGCCTAACAAAAATCTAATAAAAGAACGATCGGTTAAACTAGCTACCCGATCATTCAACTCTATACTACATAACAACTCTTCACACCATACTTTATATACAGGTCTGCGTATGGTGAATAAACATATCCAGTCATTAAAAGAAGAATTACCATACCTCTGTACAAGTAATTCCCTAATTGGCCCGGCCAATTCTACAGCTTCTAAGGGTCCCCATTCTATGACCCTCGGTACCTCAACAACCTTGGAATGAAGAGTATGCAAACCCCGTTGATATTTTGGATAATCTATCCAAAGTCTGTCAAATCTCAGGTTCGGGTGCAATTCTTCCAAATGCATATCGGAAAAGGTCATGACTGGATGAGGTACATCCTGCTTGTAGTAGTTATCTACCTCCTGTTGTTCCAAATTCTCAGCAGGAGCATTGCGGGCTTGGGATGAAGATTCACCCCTTTCATTCTGCAAAACACATCAAACACAAATTTTGTGCATCCAAATATGCATTAGTGTCAGCAAAATCATCAATCAAAATAATTACAATGACATTATCAATTTATATCAAACTTAAGCTCATTTTCACATTTTTATTAAATCTACACTTTTTCAAATAAGCATATACGAAAATTTTCGCCAAGTTCATAAGCATTCAACTCAAATAACATGTCAAAATAATCATTACTAGCAATTAAACAAGTCTCAAATGGCATTATCTTTCAAAAATCAAGTTCATGAATTTTAGACTTGAAAAAGTCCACTTTAATTCTCAAAATCATGTTTAGGCTCAAAGTTTGGATCATTTAACTACCTAGACATGTTACACTACTCAATTTAGCAACAATTCATGACAAAAATCGGCCATAACCTGTTTATATCAAAAAGCCCCAAATTTGCTCAAGAACACAAACCCTAGATTATTCAAAATTTGAAGTTTAAGGCTTCTAATCATGTTAAACAGCATCAATCTAGGTTATACAAGCATAATACATAAACAATTTAAGTCTAATTACACTAAAAAGCATCAAAATCAAATTGGGGAAAAAATAGCTCAAGAACACATAATTTCGAATTAATGGTGTTTAGGTGTAGAAATTTACCGTTTTTCTTGAGTAATTCTTAGATAGCATCCTTCTCAACATGATTTTAGCAAAAAATTTGGTGATTAACGGTTAAAAATTGGGATTTTTGGGGTGTTTTTGGGTAGTTTTTCGGGGTTTTTCGCAACAGAATTCGAGTTGTTTTTGTGTGGTGGAGTGTACTGATCGTGCAGCTCTTTTATTTTTTTTTCTGGGTTTTGGTCCCTCCGCGAGTCGCGGAGGTTTTGTACTTCAAACTCCGCGAGTCGCGGAGTTTGCTTTTTTTTTTTTTTTTTTTTTTTTTATAATCTTTAACTTATAAAACAATTAAGAAATTAATTTTAAAATTTTGTTTCCCTTGTTATTTAGGACGAGGTCGTTTCGGATCGATGTCCTAGTCCGTCCCTCGACAAAATTTTAAAATTTGTCTTTTTGTAGCGATTGTTTTAAAAGCTAAGATTTTTGGGTTTTTTAATGTTTTTGGCATACTTTAAATCAATAAGATTAAAAATAATAATAATAAAAGTTCTCGTCCCTCCCTTGGGTAAAGCAATTTCGGTTCAAAGACCTAGTCTTCAACTTACGACGAATTTTAAAAATCATATTCTTAACTTAATGAGATTAAGTAAATTTTTGTTTTTAAATTCACACAACTTAAATATAAAATTCAAAATTAAAAATTAAAAATTAAAAATTCACACCAAACTTAAAATTTGAAATGCATAAAATTAAAAATTCATATTTTAAAAAAAAAAATTCACACCAATCTTAATTTAAAAATTCATATTATAAATTCACACCAAACTTATATTAATTTTTCAAATATTTACAATTTTAAATATATTGTTTTTACAAAATTTACAATATTAATTTAAGATTTAAATATTAATTTTAAAAACATGGTAAAAATAAAAAAAATCTTTTTGGCTTTTTATCCCACTTTAATCAATCAAATATTATCAAAAATATGCGCCCCTCTTTTCGGTAAAGTAATTTCGGTTCCAAGACCTAATTTAACTCATGACGAATTTTTGAAATATTTTGGGTTGATTGATTAAAGATATTTATACCTTAAGAATAAACGTTAAATTTCGCAGTGATGTAATAAATTTTTGAACGATATCAATAATTTCGGTCGCCAAACCTAATTTTATTTAATACCAATTTAATACTTTTTAGCGAACAAATTAGCGTTTATTATCAAAAGGTTAAAAATAAAAATAAAAATAAAAACTGTACAGACATACCTGTGAAATAGATTTCTTAGTTATATGATCTATTCCATTCATAAGATAGTCGGTTTAATTGATTTTTCATGGCTGCATAGGCGTAACCCCGAGCATTCAGTGTCTTTTCTTCTAAACATATGAACGGTCCGTCTCTGCATAAAGTAACAAATTCGGTATTTGAATAGGTTTGATTATTTGAACATTTACCTCCATGTGACCATTTTCCGCATTTGTGACATCGTTCTAGGTGTCGTGCTCTTCTTTTCGCTGCGGATTTTGATTTTCCTTTACCAAATTGTAACTTATTATCTTCGCATCTGGATTCTTTTCTAACTCCGTCCATTCTTTCTCTGATTACTGATACTAATTCACTCGGTAGTATGTCATTATTACGTTTAGTGATCAAAGCGTGTAGCATTAGACCATGGTTTAATTCACAGGCAGTCTTCATTTCGTAAAAACCTAAAAAAAAATAAAAATTCAGAATGGGGGGAGAAGACTAGTTCTTTAGGGTCTGCTAGGGAAAGACCATTCGGGTTCCATTTTCGAGAACTATACGAAAACAGACAATCTAACTCTAACAGAAATACATATTATCCTTTAAAGACTTGATTCTCCCCACACTTAGTTAGCTGTGGTGTCGAAATTGTGATTAACTTCATTGTCGACTTCCATCGGACCATGTATGTAATGTTTAACTCTGTGACCATTAACTTTAAATTCAATCCCATTTGAATTTATCAATTCTATCATTCCGTATGGGAAAACTCTTTTGACTATGAATGGTCCAGACCATCTTGATTTCAGTTTTCCAGGAAATAGCTTGAATCGTGAATTGAAAAGAAGAACTCTGTCTCCTTCTTTAAATTCTTTTGAACTTCTGATTCTTTTATCATGCCATTTCTTCGTTCTTTCTTTATAGATTAACGAATTTTCGTATGCTTCATGTCTTAATTCTTCTAATTCGTTTAGTTGACTTAATCGTAGACGTCCGACTTCATGTAAATCAAGATTACATGTTTTCAAAGCCCAAAATGCTTTGTGTTCAATTTCTACTGGAAGATGACATGCTTTTCCATAAACAAGTCTAAAAGGTGTGGTTCCAATTGGAGTTTTGTAGGCTGTTCTAAAAGCCCAGAGTGCATCCTCCAATTTAATGGACCATTCCTTCGAATTTGATCCTACGGTTTTCTCTAGAATACGTTTTAAAGCTCGGTTTGTATTTTCAACTTGTCCACTTGTTTGTGGATGATATGCGGTGGAGATTTTATGAGTTACTCCATATCTTTTAAGAACTTTCTCAAGTTGATTATTACAGAAATGAGTACCCCGATCACTTATTAAAGCTTTCGGTGTTCCAAACCTTGCAAAAAGACGTTTTAAAAAATTGACTACAACTCGTGCATCATTAGTTGGGAGAGCTTGTGCTTCCGCCCATTTAGATACATAATCAATGGCTACGAGTATATATAGATTATTATGAGATTTTGGAAATGGACCCATAAAGTCAATACCCCAAATGTCAAATACTTCACATACTTGGATGACATTTTGTGGCATTTCATCACGTTGACTTATTTTTTCGGCCCTTTGACAAGCATCACAGGATTTGCAAAGAAGGTGTGCGTCTTTGTAAATTGTAGGCCAATAGAATCCAGCTTCATAAACTTTTCTTGCTGTTAGTTGAGGCCCATAATGCCCCCCTTTGGTCCTGTGTGACAATGGTTTAAAATTTTACTAGCTTCATCTCCAAATACACATCGGCGTATTATTCCATCGGGACAACTTTTAAACAGATGTGGATCTTCCCAGAAATAGTGTTTTATATCACTGAAGAATTTCTTTCGTCTTTGGTACGATAATCCTTTTTCAAGGAATCCACAAACTAAGTAGTTTGCATAGTCTGCAAACCATGGGATTTCTTTATAATCTATCTTCAATAGATATTCATCAGGAAAGTTGTCTTGTATGGCCGATTCATTTAGAACTTCTAATTCGGGATTTTCAAGACGAGAAAGATGATCAGCGGCGAGATTTTCTGCTCCTCTTTTATCTCGGATTTCAATATCAAACTCTTGTAAGAGTAAGATCCAACGTATTAATCTTGGTTTAGCATCTTGTTTTGAAAATAGGTATCTAAGAGCAGAATGGTCGGTATAGACCACCGTTTTTGCTAGAACGAGATATGATCGAAATTTGTCAAAAGCAAAGACAATAGCAAGGAGTTCTTTTTCAGTAGTTGTATAGTTTGTTTGTGCTCCTTGTAATGTCTTACTAGCATAATATATAGGTTGAAATCGTTTTTCAATCCTTTGTCCTAAAACGGCTCCCATTGCAAAATCACTTGCATCGCACATTAGTTCAAATGGTAGATTCCAATTTGGTGTTATCATGATCGGTGCATTAGTGAGTTTCTCTTTAAGAATATTAAAAGATTTGATACACTCATCTGAAAAGATGAATGGCGCATCCTTTTCTAGGAGTTTATTCATAGGAGTGGCAATTTTAGAAAAATCTTTTATGAAACGTCGGTAAAAACCGGCATGCCCTAGAAAACTCCTAACTCCTCTAACATTGGTGGGATGTGGAAGTTTAGCAATTACATCTACTTTAGCTCTATCCACTTCAATTCCTTCTTTTGAAATTTTATGTCCAAGAACGATGCCTTCTTTAACCATGAAATGGCATTTCTCCCAATTAAGTACTAGATTTGATTTTTCGCATCTAATTAGCATTCGTTCCAGATTAACTAGACATGATTTAAATGTATCACCGAAGACTGAAAAGTCATCCATGAATACTTCCATGCATTCTTCTATCATGTCGTGAAAAATCGCCATCATACACCTTTGAAAGGTTGCAGGGGCGTTGCAAAGTCCAAATGGCATGCGTTTGTAAGCAAAAGTACCATAAGGGCACGTGAATGTGGTTTTCTCTTGATCTTCGGGTGCTATTGGAATTTGAAAATATCCGGAAAATCCATCTAGAAAACAATAGTAACTATTTTCGGCTAATCTTTCCAACATTTGATCTATGAAAGGTAAGGGAAAGTGATCTTTTCTGGTGGCGTCATTTAATTTTCTATAATCAATACATACACGCCATCCTGTTACAGTCCTAGTAGGAATAAGCTCATTTTTTTCATTTGTAATGACAGTCATGCCACCCTTCTTAGGTACGCATTGAACTGGGCTTACCCATGGACTATCAGAGATTGGATATATCAAACCTGCATCTAGCAGTTTAATAATCTCTTTCTTAACTACATCTTGCATATTAGGATTTAGTCTTCGTTGGCGTTGCACATACGTTTTATGACCTTCTTCCATAAGGATTTTATGTGTGCAATACGAAGGACTTATTCCTTTAATATCATGAATCTTCCATGCAATGGCTGGTTTATGAGCTTTCAACACAGAAATGAGTTGTGATTTCTCATTTTCAGTAAGAGAAGACGATATTATTACAGGTAATTCAGATTCACCATGTAAATAAGCGTATTCCAAATGGTTTGGAAGTGGCTTTAACTCTAATTTCGGAGGTTCTTCTATCGATGATTTATATCGATATCTGTCTTCTTCTTTTAGCATTTGAATTTCTTCTGTTGTTGGTTCATATCCATTAGCTATAAGTGTAGCTAACATTTCAGCTTCATCAATTGGTTCATTACCTTCTCCTAAAGAACATTCTCCTGTTCCTTGTAATTCTGGAAATTCTTCTAATAATTCTGCATGTGCATCTATAGTTTGAATATAATAACATGTATCATCTGCAGATTGTGGTTGTTGCATTGCTCTATCAACTGAAAAGGTAACACTCTCATCCTCTATACTTAGGGTCAGTTTCTTACCGAACACGTCTATCATTGCTTTAGCCGTGTTTAAGAATGGTCTTCCTAATATGAGAGGAACTTGAGAATCTTCTTCCATGTCCAAAACAACAAAATCTACTGGAAATACTAAAGTACCAACTTTAACTAGCATGTTCTCCATTATCCCTCTAGGATATTTTATTGATCTATCGGCTAGTTGTATGCTTATTCTGGTTGGTTTCAATTCTCCAAGGTCTAGTTTAGCGTATAGTGAATACGGCATTAGATTTATACTAGCACCTAAGTCTGCCAATGCTTCTATTGAACTAAGACTACCCAAAAAACATGGAATTGTGAAACTTCCTGGATCAGATAGTTTTTCTGGTATCTTATTCAACAGCACTGCTGAACAATTAGCATTCATAGTAACAGCCGAGAGTTCTTCCATTTTCTTTCTATTTGTGATTAGATCTTTCAAGAATTTAGCATATCTTGGCATTCCTGAAATCACATCAATGAAAGGAAGATTTACATTTATCTGTTTAAACATATCCAAGAATTTGGATTGCTCGGCTTCAAGTTTTTCTTTCTTCATTTTACTCGGATAAGGAAGTGGTGGTTGGTATGGTTTAACATAAGGTTTATCCTTAACTGTGTTATTTTCATTAACCTTTTCAACTACCGGTTCTTTTTCCTTTTCTTGATCAGGTTGTGGTTCTTGTGGAGTAGGAATAGCTTCATCAGAAGTTACAGGTATTTCAGGTGGTTTAAGTGTTGTACCACTTCTTGTGGTAATAGCTTTAGCTGTTTCATTCCGGGGGTTAGCGTTTGTATCACTAGGTAGACTTCCCGGTTTTCTTTCACCTATTAACCTTGCTAGGTTACTTACTTCTTGTTCCAGATTTTGAATAGAAGCTTGTTGATTTCTAAATGCTTGAGCATTTTGTTCATTTGTTTGTTTTTGAGATGTGAAAAACTGCGTTTGAGTTTCAACTAGCTTCGTCATCATATCTTCTAAATTCGGCTTTTTATCATCGGTTTGTTGTGGTGGTTTGTTTTGAAAATTAGGTCTTTGCTGATTGTAAGTATTATTGGATACTTGTTGATTGCTAGGACCTTGTTGGTTGTTGTATGGAATATTTCGGTTATAATTCTGGTTTTGATTGTAAATCGGTCTTGGCGGTTGATAATTATTCTGATAATTATTTCCAGGCCTTTGGTTTATGTATGAAATATTCTCTCTTTGTTCCATTGTTAATTCAATACTGAGACAATCTTTTGTCAAATGTGGTCCTCCACACTGCTCACAACTAATTCGTATAGCATGAATATCTTTAGTCATCTTTTCCATTCGTCTCTCGAAAGCATCTATCTTTGCGGAAATGGAATCTAAGTCATGGCTAGAATCGGCTCTAGCTGCTTTAGATGATCTAATGATATCTTTTTCTTGGTGCCACTCATGTGAGTGGGAAGCAGTGTTATCAATAATTTTGTAAGCATCAGTTTCGGTTTTCTTCATAATAGAACCACCAGCTGCTATATCTATGTCTTTTCTTGTAGTGATGTCGCATCCTCGGTAGAATATTTGTACTATTTGACAGGTGTCTAAACCATGTTGCGGACATCCTCTTAATAACTTTCCATATCTTGTCCACGCCTCATATAGAGTTTCATTTGGCTTCTGTGTGAACGTAACAATTTCTGCTTGAAGTCTTACGGCTTTAGATGCAGGAAAGAATTGTTTAAGAAATTTGTCAATTAAAACGTCCCATGTATCGATCGCCCCTTCAGGTAACGATTCCAACCAATCTTTGGATTCTCCCTTTAAAGTCCAGGGAAATAACATGAGATATATCTGTTCATCCTCCACTTCTCGGATTTTAAATAGTGTGCAGATCCTATTAAAGGTACGTAGATGTTCATTTGGATCTTCCTTCGGCGCACCACTAAATTGGCATTGATTAGTCACCATGTGTAGAATTTGTCCTTTGATTTCATAATCTGGCGCATTAATGTCTGGATGAGTAATTGTGTGACCTTGGCCAGTGCGTTTAGCTCTCATTCGGTCTTCCATACTTAAAGGTTCCAGATTCTCCATAATTGAATTTGTTGAATCGGTATCACTAGATGATTCTGATTTAATAGTTCGTTCCTCAACAATCTCTGTTTGAATGATTGGTGGTTCCGGAGGAAAGTTTAGTGGTTCAGGATCTATGAACCGTTCCTGAATATTCTCTGGATTCTCAATTGTGAGGTTTGTTTCAAAAACTGGATTATCGGAAATTTGAGTTTGAGGATTTGGTCGACTTGATGACGATTCTAAAGAAAAATCAATGGCGGCGATATTCGTTAAACGATGTCTTGATCGAGTTACAGGTGGTGAACGTACAAAAGGTGATGAACGTCTTGCTCGGTGCATTCACTGAATATCCTATTAGTTTTTAAAAGGAAAGAAAAAATTATAATAAGTTATCCAATCAATAGACTTTTCTGATTTTGCCCACGTTTCGAATAGCCAAAAGATGCAGCAGAGGGGCAGGATTCGTTTGGTCTCAATATAATTGAGGACTGTTTGGCTCCAATAACCCGGTCCACGTACAAATCCAACTATTACTACGAATCAGAAAATTTTGATGTCTATCAATTTAACCACTTAAAATAAATTTTCGTAATTTTAAGAAATTTAGATAAGAAGTAGAAAAAATTCTAAGTCCTAAAAACTAGAATAGCGAGAAATAAGAGAGAAAAAGAGTTCGTCGAAAAAGGTTGAAAAAGAAAAAAAAATGGTTGAAAAATAAAAGGTGACGGAAAAAATAAAAGAAACTTATAAAAACTTAAAAATACTTGACTAACCTAACCTTATTACTACAACTAACTTAAAATTATAATCGCAAATTGAGATTACTAATTGGAATGATAATTGATACATAGTAAAAGGTCTAAAAATATTAAAGCTTACAGGAAAAACTAAATCCCAAATGGAAATAACTTAAAAAGAAACTAAAACTTAAAAAGGCGTCGCAAAATTCTAAAGCACCTAAATCTTAGTCTAAAGAAAAAGCACTTAAGGAATTCTACGGCAAAGCCTAAAAATCTAGGAGTAAAAATAACTATAGCAAAAACTAAGTTTAAAATTAAAAATGAGCTAAAAATACAAATATTACGCTACAACGATTAAAAAGGGACAAAATATAAAAATATACAAAAAGTTGTAAAAAGTACAATTTTTATAAAAATATTATTTTTATATTATTTATTTTATTAAACTATTAATTTTACAATTTTGATTAAACTTATTTAAACTAAATACATAAATTAAATAAAAAGTAAAAGTTAAAATAAAACTAATAATAATAATAATAATAATAATTAGGTTAAAATAATAATAATTAATAATTACCGTAATTAATGCTCGATTAGGGCTTCCTGTGCGCGTGTCAGAGAAGCTCCGCGAGTTGCGGTGATTAATGAAGAAAACCCCGCGAGTCGCGGGGTTCAGAAATTCAGTTGACAGCTTTGAGTTTTTATGCGTTTTTATTTATTTATTTTTTTTTATTTTCTGTTTTCTGTTTTTTTAATTTTTATATAAATAAAAGATATTAAAATTAAAACTTATATTTTTATAAACTAAAATAAAAATAAAGAAACTTATAAAACTTAAATATTTACCAAAATCTTAAAAATACTTATATTTTTGTTTTTCTTTTTATATTTTTCGAATATTTAAAACGTATTTTTACAAAAGCGAATTTTAATAAAAGTAAACAAAAAATCTTTTTTTTTCTTTTTTTATATTAGCGTTGCGCTTCCGGCGTTTAAGAGTGTTCCCCGGCAGCGGCGCCAAAAATACTTAATGTCAAAGCAGAGGGGTATAAAATACTATTAAATTTTAGCAGGAAATACTATTAAATACGATACAATTTTACACAAGATATTTATTTATTTATAGAATGGATATACTTAAACCTTGCTACAACACTTATAGGCAGTGTACCTAATCGTACAGTAGTGTAGTTTTTAGTAAGTCCGGTTCGTTCCACAGGGAAATCTTTAAACAAAGCTCAACGCTATATTAGTTTACTTTTATTAAAAATACAAACATATATATAAGTAATATTATTATTATAAAGGGGGGTTTTTACCGTTTAATGACCGGTTTGTCGATTTTAAGATTTTAGTCGCAGTTAAAACCTAATGTAAAATATAAAATAAATACAAGACTTAAATTAAAACTTAAAGTAAATAACGATAATGAAATTGCGAATAATAAAAATGCGGTAAAATAAAATTACGATAATTAAAAAGTACGATAATTAAAAGTGCGATTAAATAACAATAAATAAAAGTGCGATAATTAGAAGTGCAATTAAATATAAAATAAAGGAAATTAAATATGAAATAAAAGAATTATGCTTATTTAAACTTCCGTAATCATGATGTTTGACGTGTTGATTTTAGTTTTATGCCCATGGGTTAATTGTCCTTTGTCCTGGATTATTCAATATGTCCGTCTGGTTTTTGTCCATAACAGTCCATCAGTCATAAATATAAAGTGCGAGTGTCCTCATCAAATTATTATTATACCCGAAGTTAAATATTCCAACTAATTGGGGATTCGAATTGTAACAAGGTTTTAATACTTTGTTTAATGAATACACCAGGTTATCGACTGCGTGTAAACCAAGGTTTTACCACTTTGTTAACAATTACACCAATTACCCTTGAATGTAATTTCACCCCTGTTTTGATTATTCTAGTGGCTATTAATCCATTCCCGTGTCCGGTTAAATGAACGATTATTCGTACATATAAATACCCCGCCCATCGTGTCCGATCGAGTGTATATGGTAATTTATAGGGACGCCCAATTGTAAATCTTTATATTAACATTAACAAACTTTCATTTAGTTAAACAAATATAAAGCCCATTAATAGCCCATAGTCTAATTTCCACAAGTGTCGTTCTTTTGTCCAAACCCCAATTATGGTACAAAGCCCAATTACCCAATTTTAGTAATTAGCCCAACATCATGATTACTTCGTTTTAAATAAGCATAATAATAACTTAGCTACGAGACATTAATGTAAAAAGGTTGAACATAACTTACAATGATTAAAAATAGCGTAGCGTTACACGGACAGAATTTCGACTTACACCCTTACAACATTCGCTAACATACCCTTATTATTAGAATTATAATTAAAATTAAAATTAAAATATAAATTATATATATATATATATATATCGTATATATTGAGAGATGAGAGAATTAGAATATGAAATTTGATCAGAATTCGGTTTGCTTTATAGCCAGAGTTGAATTTTGGGGCTCCGCGACTCGCGGCAAAATGCTCTTCAAACTCCGCGAGTCGCGGAGGTAGAAATTACAGCTCAGTCCTTGGAGTTTTCTCTGCCGACGGTTTTTAATATATATATATATAATATATATATAATTAATATAATTAATTATATATTATATTATATTTATATACATAGTTAACTTGTAATTTTTAGTCCGTTGCGTCGAGCGTTAAGAGTTGACTCTGGTCCCGGTTCCGGATTTTCGAACGTCCTCGCGTACAATTTAATATCTTGTACTTTGCGTTTTGAATCTTGTACTTTTGTAATTTCGAGACGTTTCTTATCAATAATTGGAACCTTTTTGATTGTCTTTTGTACTTTTGAGCTTTTTGGTCGTTTGCGTCTTCAATTCGTCGAATCTGTGTTTTGTCTTCACCTTTTATTATTTAAACGAATATCACTTGTCAATAGAACAATTGCAACTAAAAGCTTGTCTTTCTTGAGGAATAATGCTATGAAATATATGTTCGTTTTTAGCATTATCAAATACTTAATGTCAAAGCAGAGGGGTATAAAATACTATTAAATTTTAGCAGGAAATACTATTAAATACGATACAATTTTACACAAGATATTTATTTATTTATAGAATGGATATACTTAAACCTTGCTACAACACTTATAGGCAGTGTACCTAATCGTACAGTAGTGTAGTTTTTAGTAAGTCCGGTTCGTTCCACAGGGAAATCTTTAAACAAAGCTCAACGCTATATTAGTTTACTTTTATTAAAAATACAAACATATATATAAGTAATATTATTATTATAAAGGGGGGTTTTTACCGTTTAATGACCGGTTTGTCGATTTTAAGATTTTAGTCGCAGTTAAAACCTAATGTAAAATATAAAATAAATACAAGACTTAAATTAAAACTTAAAGTAAATAACGATAATGAAATTGCGAATAATAAAAATGCGGTAAAATAAAATTACGATAATTAAAAAGTACGATAATTAAAAAGTACGATAATTAAAAGTGCGATTAAATAACAATAAATAAAAGTGCGATAATTAGAAGTGCAATTAAATATAAAATAAAGGAAATTAAATATGAAATAAAAGAATTATGCTTATTTAAACTTCCGTAATCATGATGTTTGACGTGTTGATTTTAGTTTTATGCCCATGGGTTAATTGTCCTTTGTCCTGGATTATTCAATATGTCCGTCTGGTTTTTGTCCATAACAGTCCATCAGTCATAAATATAAAGTGCGAGTGTCCTCATCAAATTATTATTATACCCGAAGTTAAATATTCCAACTAATTGGGGATTCGAATTGTAACAAGGTTTTAATACTTTGTTTAATGAATACACCAGGTTATCGACTGCGTGTAAACCAAGGTTTTACCACTTTGTTAACAATTACACCAATTACCCTTGAATGTAATTTCACCCCTGTTTTGATTATTCTAGTGGCTATTAATCCATTCCCGTGTCCGGTTAAATGAACGATTATTCGTACATATAAATACCCCGCCCATCGTGTCCGATCGAGTGTATATGGTAATTTATAGGGACGCCCAATTGTAAATCTTTATATTAACATTAACAAACTTTCATTTAGTTAAACAAATATAAAGCCCATTAATAGCCCATAGTCTAATTTCCACAAGTGTCGTTCTTTTGTCCAAACCCCAATTATGGTACAAAGCCCAATTACCCAATTTTAGTAATTAGCCCAACATCATGATTACTTCGTTTTAAATAAGCATAATAATAACTTAGCTACGAGACATTAATGTAAAAAGGTTGAACATAACTTACAATGATTAAAAATAGCGTAGCGTTACACGGACAGAATTTCGACTTACACCCTTACAACATTCGCTAACATACCCTTATTATTAGAATTATAATTAAAATTAAAATTAAAATATAAATTATATATATATATATATATCGTATATATTGAGAGATGAGAGAATTAGAATATGAAATTTGATCAGAATTCGGTTTGCTTTATAGCCAGAGTTGAATTTTGGGGCTCCGCGACTCGCGGCAAAATGCTCTTCAAACTCCGCGAGTCGCGGAGGTAGAAATTACAGCTCAGTCCTTGGAGTTTTCTCTGCCGACGGTTTTTAATATATATATATATAATATATATATAATTAATATAATTAATTATATATTATATTATATTTATATACATAGTTAACTTGTAATTTTTAGTCCGTTGCGTCGAGCGTTAAGAGTTGACTCTGGTCCCGGTTCCGGATTTTCGAACGTCCTCGCGTACAATTTAATATCTTGTACTTTGCGTTTTGAATCTTGTACTTTTGTAATTTCGAGACGTTTCTTATCAATAATTGGAACCTTTTTGATTGTCTTTTGTACTTTTGAGCTTTTTGGTCGTTTGCGTCTTCAATTCGTCGAATCTGTCTTTTGTCTTCACCTTTTATTATTTAAACGAATATCACTTGTAAATAGAACAATTGCAACTAAAAGCTTGTCTTTCTTGAGGAATAATGCTATGAAATATATGTTCGTTTTTAGCATTATCAAATATTCCCACACTTGAGCGTTGCTTGTCCTCAAGCAATATCGTCTTGAAATACTAGAATTACTTCTTTATTCTTCACACTTTGTACATCAGTGATTTCTATACGGCGGTATAAACAATGGTAGTAACGATATGGTTTACAGTCCCACATGACTATAAAAATTTAGATCCATTAAGGAAATTGGATCTTTATGAAAACATTTGATCTTTTGAAATCTAGTTTTTACCCTAGATAAGTTTTCCGGAATAACCCTTTACCGGTGTTTGCAAAATATTTTTGTGGGTTTGGTGGGTTTTAGATTTGAAAATTTTAGCTCAAAACTTGCTGTTTTGTGTCACCCACTTGCTAACCTTGTATTTGGAAAGCAACACGTCCAGTTTACTTGTTCCGTATATTACCTTTCGGCAAACTACCGTCCGGTTGTAAAGGAAAGCGTTGAACAAGCAACTGTTAAGGCAATGTCCCGTGACATGCTTTTGATTATGGTCTATAACGTGTCGGACGCAATTACTATCCTTGGTAGGAGCAATAGTAAAGCTCACCCTTATAATTTTTCGGTCTGGCACAAGGTCCTGTCTTTGACCATGCTATGCAACCACCGTTCTTACGGTTGACACCCGATTTAGTTCAGGTGACCTAATGAATTCCAGGTGAATTCCTAGGATTTTACGTTCAATGGTAATGAACGCATTGAAAATAGGGTTTTCAGAAAACAAATCGGTTTGTAATTTTTGATCAAAATATTTTCTCGTTTAAGCTCGAGTTTAGATATCATTGAATTCCATGAGTTTGAATTCTCAATCTTTAAGGTCAATCTCTAGGATTGAGTAATATCAGTCTTAAAAGCTGATTTTTAATCTTTAAGGAGATTATCCTTTCTGGGGATCTGATTCATTAGTCTTATCCAGCTAATTTGCATGGTGCCCCCCCATTGTACGAGATAAATCCTTCTCATGGTTAGGATAAATCTGACCACTTGGCGACCCTGTTTAATGCTGAGGTCCGTGGATTTCCAGCCGATTTTAGTGATGACTTTTCTAGATTTTTCGTCAACCTACAGCTGGTCTGGACGACAACTTCATGACCTAAATCAAGAAGCGCGTTTCTTTTTCGGAAGACTTTACTTCCTTTTAATGATGGAATTGATTCATCGTGTAGATCCATCTCTTCTTTTCTTTCATCGGGTAAAACAGTTTAGTTTAGTCCAAAGCAAAAGTATTTTAGGTTATTTGTTACAGATATATGTGACATATGTTTAAAATAACTTGGTAAATTTTCCCACACTTGGCTTTTATTTTCCTTTTTATCGTCCTCTATTCTATTTTAAATGAATTTTAACATTTTAGTTTGTTTCTCAATTTATGTCCTTTCCGAGGTAACAATAATTTCGGTGTTAAAACCTAGTTTTATCGTTCATAAATATGTATAAACATGATTTGAATTCATTTAATTGAAAATTTTTACTAGAATTGGGTAGTCAGTATATAAGACTAGGGCTGTTCTTTTTTATTAGAGAGCACTAGATTCTAATACAACTACTGCTTTACTAGTATTTTTAATGGTAACCAAGTGTATAAAGTAAAAAATTTTTTAAAATCCGAAAGAATTTAACCCCTTCCCACACTTAAGATCTTGCAATGCCCTCATTTGCAAGAAATCAGTAACAATTTAAATTATTGAGGGTGATTTGTGTGAAAATGATTAAATTTTTACCAAAGTTTCCAAATATATTGGCGTTTGTTTGCTGAATGATAAATGGTGCACATCATTTGTTCATTCCGTCTTGTTGTTATTTCACATATATTTTGCATCTTGTCGTAAAGACATGTTACTGAGCCTGAGCCATGTCCAGTAAAGACATGTGAAATAACAACAAGACGGAATGAACAAATGATGTGCACCATTTATCATTCAGCAAACAAACGCCAATATATTTGGAAACTTTGGTAAAAATTTAATCATTTTCACACAAATCACCCTCAATAATTTAAATTGTTACTGATTTCTTGCAAATGAGGGCATTGCAAGATCTTAAGTGTGGGAAGGGGTTAAATTCTTTCGGATTTTAAAAAAATTTTTACTTTATACACTTGGTTACCATTAAAAATACTAGTAAAGCAGTAGTTGTATTAGAATCTAGTGCTCTCTGATAAAAAAGAACAGCCCTAGTCTTATATACTGACTACCCAATTCTAGTAAAATTTTTCAATTAAATGAATTCAAATCATGTTTATACATATTTATGAACGATAAAACTAGGTTTTAACACCGAAATTATTGTTACCTCGGAAAGGACATAAATTGAGAAACAAACTAAAATGTTAAAATTCATTTAAAATGGAATAGAGGACGATAAAAAGGAAAATAAAAGCCAAGTGTGGGAAAATTTACCAAGTTATTTTAAACATATGTCACATATATCTGTAACAAATAACCTAAAATACTTTTGCTTTGGACTAAACTAAACTGTTTTACCCGATGAAATAAAAGAAGAGATGGATCTACACGATGAATCAATTCCATCATTAAAAGGAAGTAAAGTCTTCCGAAAAAGAAACGCGCTTCTTGATTTAGGTCATGAAGTTGTCGTCCAGACCAGCTGTAGGTTGACGAAAAATCTAGAAAAGTCATCACTAAAATCGGCTGGAAATCCACGGACCTCAGCATTAAACAGGGTCGCCAAGTGGTCAGATTTATCCTAACCATGAGAAGGATTTATCTCGTACAATGGGGGGCACCATGCAAATTAGCTGGATAAGACTAATGAATCAGATCCCCAGAAAGGATAATCTCCTTAAAGATTAAAAATCAGCTTTTAAGACTGATATTACTCAATCCTAGAGATTGACCTTAAAGATTGAGAATTCAAACTCATGGAATTCAATGATATCTAAACTCGAGCTTAAACGAGAAAATATTTTGATCAAAAATTACAAACCGATTTGTTTTCTGAAAACCCTATTTTCAATGCGTTCATTACCATTGAACGTAAAATCCTAGGAATTCACCTGGAATTCATTAGGTCACCTGAACTAAATCGGGTGTCAACCGTAAGAACGGTGGTTGCATAGCATGGTCAAAGACAGGACCTTGTGCCAGACCGAAAAATTATAAGGGTGAGCTTTACTATTGCTCCTACCAAGAATAGTAATTACGTCCGACACGTTATAGACCATAATCAAAAGCATGTCACGGGACATTGCCTTAACAGTTGCTTGTTCAACGCTTTCCTTTACAACCGGACGGTAGTTTGCCGAAAGGTAATATACGGAACAAGTAAACTGGACGTGTTGCTTTCCAAATACAAGGTTAGCAAGTGGGTGACACAAAACAGCAAGTTTTGAGCTAAAATTTTCAAATCTAAAACCCACCAAACCCACAAAAATATTTTACAAACACCGGTAAAGGGTTATTCCGGAAAACTTATCTAGGGTAAAAACTAGATTTCAAAAGATCAAATGTTTTCATAAAGATCCAATTTCCTTAATGGATCTAAATTTTTATAGTCATGTGGGACTGTAAACCATATCGTTACTACCATTGTTTATACCGCCGTATAGAAATCACTGATGTACAAAGTGTGAAGAATAAAGAAGTGATTCTAGTATTTCAAGACGATATTGCTTGAGGACAAGCAACGCTCAAGTGTGGGAATATTTGATAATGCTAAAAATGAACATATATTTCATAGCATTATTCCTCAAGAAAGACAAGCTTTTAGTTGCAATTGTTCTATTTACAAGTGATATTCGTTTAAATAATAAAAGGTGAAGACAAAAGACAGATTCGACGAATTGAAGACGCAAACGACCAAAAAGCTCAAAAGTACAAAAGACAATCAAAAAGGTTCCAATTATTGATAAGAAACGTCTCGAAATTACAAAAGTACAAGATTCAAAACGCAAAGTACAAGATATTAAATTGTACGCGAGGACGTTCGAAAATCCGGAACCGGGACCAGAGTCAACTCTTAACGCTCGACGCAACGGACTAAAAATTACAAGTTAACTATGTATATAAATATAATATAATATATAATTAATTATATTAATTATATATATATTATATATATATATTAAAAACCGTCGGCAGAGAAAACTCCAAGGACTGAGCTGTAATTTCTACCTCCGCGACTCGCGGAGTTTGAAGAGCATTTTGCCGCGAGTAGCGGAGCCCCAAAATTCAACTCTGGCTATAAAGCAAACCGAATTCTGATCAAATTTCATATTCTAATTCTCTCATCTCTCAATATATACGATATATATATATATATATAATTTATATTTTAATTTTAATTTTAATTATAATTCTAATAATAAGGGTATGTTAGCGAATGTTGTAAGGGTGTAAGTCGAAATTCTGTCCGTGTAACGCTACGCTATTTTTAATCATTGTAAGTTATGTTCAACCTTTTTACATTAATGTCTCGTAGCTAAGTTATTATTATGCTTATTTAAAACGAAGTAATCATGATGTTGGGCTAATTACTAAAATTGGGTAATTGGGCTTTGTACCATAATTGGGGTTTGGACAAAAGAACGACACTTGTGGAAATTAGACTATGGGCTATTAATGGGCTTTATATTTGTTTAACTAAATGAAAGTTTGTTAATGTTAATATAAAGATTTACAATTGGGCGTCCCTATAAATTACCATATACACTCGATCGGACACGATGGGCGGGGTATTTATATGTACGAATAATCGTTCATTTAACCGGACACGGGAATGGATTAATAGCCACTAGAATAATCAAAACAGGGGTGAAATTACATTCAAGGGTAATTGGTGTAATTGTTAACAAAGTGGTAAAACCTTGGTTTACACGCAGTCGATAACCTGGTGTATTCATTAAACAAAGTATTAAAACCTTGTTACAATTCGAATCCCCAATTAGTTGGAATATTTAACTTCGGGTATAATAATAATTTGATGAGGACACTCGCACTTTATATTTATGACTGATGGACTGTTATGGACAAAAACCAGACGGACATATTGAATAATCCAGGACAAAGGACAATTAACCCATGGGCATAAAACTAAAATCAACACGTCAAACATCATGATTACGGAAGTTTAAATAAGCATAATTCTTTTATTTCATATTTAATTTCCTTTATTTTATATTTAATTGCACTTCTAATTATCGCACTTTTATTTATTGTTATTTAATCGCACTTTTAATTATCGTACTTTTTAATTATCGTAATTTTATTTTACCGCATTTTTATTATTCGCAATTTCATTATCGTTATTTACTTTAAGTTTTAATTTAAGTCTTGTATTTATTTTATATTTTACATTAGGTTTTAACTGCGACTAAAATCTTAAAATCGACAAACCGGTCATTAAACGGTAAAAACCCCCCTTTATAATAATAATATTACTTATATATATGTTTGTATTTTTAATAAAAGTAAACTAATATAGCGTTGAGCTTTGTTTAAAGATTTCCCTGTGGAACGAACCGGACTTACTAAAAACTACACTACTGTACGATTAGGTACACTGCCTATAAGTGTTGTAGCAAGGTTTAAGTATATCCATTCTATAAATAAATAAATATCTTGTGTAAAATTGTATCGTATTTAATAGTATTTCCTGCTAAAATTTAATAGTATTTTATACCCCTCTGCTTTGACATTAAGTATTTTTGGCGCCGCTGCCGGGGAACACTCTTAAACGCCGGAAGCGCAACGCTAATATAAAAAAAGAAAAAAAAAGATTTTTTGTTTACTTTTATTAAAATTCGCTTTTGTAAAAATACGTTTTAAATATTCGAAAAATATAAAAAGAAAAACAAAAATATAAGTATTTTTAAGATTTTGGTAAATATTTAAGTTTTATAAGTTTCTTTATTTTTATTTTAGTTTATAAAAATATAAGTTTTAATTTTAATATCTTTTATTTATATAAAAATTAAAAAAACAGAAAACAGAAAATAAAAAAAAATAAATAAATAAAAACGCATAAAAACTCAAAGCTGTCAACTGAATTTCTGAACCCCGCGACTCGCGGGGTTTTCTTCATTAATCACCGCAACTCGCGGAGCTTCTCTGACACGCGCACAGGAAGCCCTAATCGAGCATTAATTACGGTAATTATTAATTATTATTATTTTAACCTAATTATTATTATTATTATTATTATTAGTTTTATTTTAACTTTTACTTTTTATTTAATTTATGTATTTAGTTTAAATAAGTTTAATTAAAATTGTAAAATTAATAGTTTAATAAAATAAATAATATAAAAATAATATTTTTATAAAAATTGTACTTTTTACAACTTTTTGTATATTTTTATATTTTGTCCCTTTTTAATCGTTGTAGCGTAATATTTGTATTTTTAGCTCATTTTTAATTTTAAACTTAGTTTTTGCTATAGTTATTTTTACTCCTAGATTTTTAGGCTTTGCCGTAGAATTCCTTAAGTGCTTTTTCTTTAGACTAAGATTTAGGTGCTTTAGAATTTTGCGATGCCTTTTTAAGTTTTAGTTTCTTTTTAAGTTATTTCCATTTGAGATTTAGTTTTTCCTGTAAGCTTTAATATTTTTAGACCTTTTACTATGTATCAATTATCATTCCAATTAGTAATCTCAATTTGCGATTATAATTTTAAGTTAGTTGTAGTAATAAGGTTAGGTTAGTCAAGTATTTTTAAGTTTTTATAAGTTTCTTTTATTTTTTCCGTCACCTTTTATTTTTCAACCATTTTTTTTTCTTTTTCAACCTTTTTCGACGAACTCTTTTTCTCTCTTATTTCTCGCTATTCTAGTTTTTAGGACTTAGAATTTTTTCTACTTCTTATCTAAATTTCTTAAAATTACGAAAATTTATTTTAAGTGGTTAAATTGATAGACATCAAAATTTTCTGATTCGTAGTAATAGTTGGATTTGTACGTGGACCGGGTTATTGGAGCCAAACAGTCCTCAATTATATTGAGACCAAACGAATCCTGCCCCTCTGCTGCATCTTTTGGCTATTCGAAACGTGGGCAAAATCAGAAAAGTCTATTGATTGGATAACTTATTATAATTTTTCTTTCCTTTTAAAAACTAATAGGATATTCAGTGAATGCACCGAGCAAGACGTTCATCACCTTTTGTACGTTCACCACCTGTAACTCGATCAAGACATCGTTTAACGAATATCGCCGCCATTGATTTTTCTTTAGAATCGTCATCAAGTCGACCAAATCCTCAAACTCAAATTTCCGATAATCCAGTTTTTGAAACAAACCTCACAATTGAGAATCCAGAGAATATTCAGGAACGGTTCATAGATCCTGAACCACTAAACTTTCCTCCGGAACCACCAATCATTCAAACAGAGATTGTTGAGGAACGAACTATTAAATCAGAATCATCTAGTGATACCGATTCAACAAATTCAATTATGGAGAATCTGGAACCTTTAAGTATGGAAGACCGAATGAGAGCTAAACGCACTGGCCAAGGTCACGCAATTACTCATCCAGACATTAATGCGCCAGATTATGAAATCAAAGGACAAATTCTACACATGGTGACTAATCAATGCCAATTTAGTGGTGCGCCGAAGGAAGATCTACATGAACATCTACGTACCTTTAATAGGATCTGCACACTATTTAAAATCCGAGAAGTGGAGGATGAACAGATATATCTCATGTTATTTCCCTGGACTTTAAAGGGAGAAGCCAAAGATTGGTTGGAATCGTTACCTGAAGGGGCGATCGATACATGGGACGTTTTAATTGACAAATTTCTTAAACAATTCTTTCCTGCATCTAAAGCCGTAAGACTTCAAGCAGAAATTGTTTCGTTCACACAGAAGCCAAATGAAACTCTATATGAGGCGTGGACAAGATATGGAAAGTTATTAAGAGGATGTCCGCAACATGGTTTAGACACCTGTCAAATAGTATAAATATTCTACCGAGGATGCGACATCACTACAAGAAAAGACATAGATATAGCAGCTGGTGGTCCTATTATGAAGAAAACCGAAACTGATGCTTACAAAATTATTGATAACACTGCTTCCCACTCACATGAGTGGCACCAAGAAAAAGATATCATTAGATCATCTAAAGCAGCTAGAGCCGATTCTAGCCATGACTTAGATTCCATTTCCGCAAAGATAGATGCTTTCGAGAGACGAATGGAAAAGATGACTAAAGATATTCATGCTATACGAATTAGTTGTGAGCAGTGTGGAGGACCACATTTGACAAAAGATTGTCTCAGTATTGAATTAACAATGGAACAAAGAGAGAATATTTCATACATAAACCAAAGGCCTGGAAATAATTATCAGAATAATTATCAACCGCCAAGACCGATTTACAATCAAAACCAGAATTATAACCGAAATATTCCATACAACAACCAACAAGGTCCTAGCAATCAACAAGTATCCAATAATACTTACAATCAGCAAAGACCTAATTTTCAAAACAAACCACCACAACAAACCGATGATAAAAAGCCGAATTTAGAAGATATGATGACGAAGCTAGTTGAAACTCAAACGCAGTTTTTCACATCTCAAAAACAAACAAATGAACAAAATGCTCAAGCATTTAGAAATCAACAAGCTTCTATTCAAAATCTGGAACAAGAAGTAAGTAACCTAGCAAGGTTAATAGGTGAAAGAAAACCGGGAAGTCTACCTAGTGATACAAACGCTAACCCCCGGAATGAAACAGCTAAAGCTATTACCACAAGAAGTGGTACAACACTTAAACCACCTGAAATACCTGTAACTTCTGATGAAGCTATTCCTACTCCACAAGAACCACAACCTGATCAAGAAAAGGAAAAAGAACCGGTAGTTGAAAAGGTTAATGAAAATAACACAGTTAAGGATAAACCTTATGTTAAACCATACCAACCACCACTTCCTTATCCGAGTAAAATGAAGAAAGAAAAACTTGAAGCCGAGCAATCCAAATTCTTGGATATGTTTAAACAGATAAATGTAAATCTTCCTTTCATTGATGTGATTTCAGGAATGCCAAGATATGCTAAATTCTTGAAAGATCTAATCACAAATAGAAAGAAAATGGAAGAACTCTCGGCTGTTACTATGAATGCTAATTGTTCAGCAGTGCTGTTGAATAAGATACCAGAAAAACTATCTGATCCAGGAAGTTTCACAATTCCATGTTTTCTGGGTAGTCTTAGTTCAATAGAAGCATTGGCAGACTTAGGTGCTAGTATAAATCTAATGCCGTATTCACTATACGCTAAACTAGACCTTGGAGAATTGAAACCAACCAGAATAAGCATACAACTAGCCGATAGATCAATAAAATATCCTAGAGGGATAATGGAGAACATGCTAGTTAAAGTTGGTACTTTAGTATTTCCAGTAGATTTTGTTGTTTTCGACATGGAAGAAGATTCTCAAGTTCCTCTCATATTAGGAAGACCATTCTTAAACACGGCTAAAGCAATGATAGACGTGTTCGGTAAGAAACTGACCCTAAGTATAGAGGATGAGAGTGTTACCTTTTCAGTTGATAGAGCAATGCAACAACCACAATCTGCAGATGATACATGTTATTATATTCAAACTATAGATGCACATGCAGAATTATTAGAAGAATTTCCAGAATTACAAGGAACAGGAGAATGTTCTTTAGGAGAAGGTAATGAACCAATTGATGAAGCTGAAATGTTAGCTACACTTATAGCTAATGGATATGAACCAACAACAGAAGAAATTCAAATGCTAAAAGAAGAAGACAGATATCGATATAAATCATCGATAGAAGAACCTCCGAAATTAGAGTTAAAGCCACTTCCAAACCATTTGGAATACGCTTATTTACATGGTGAATCTGAATTACCTGTAATAATATCGTCTTCTCTTACTGAAAATGAGAAATCACAACTCATTTCTGTGTTGAAAGCTCATAAACCAGCCATTGCATGGAAGATTCATGATATTAAAGGAATAAGTCCTTCGTATTGCACACATAAAATCCTTATGGAAGAAGGTCATAAAACGTATGTGCAACGCCAACGAAGACTAAATCCTAATATGCAAGATGTAGTTAAGAAAGAGATTATTAAACTGCTAGATGCAGGTTTGATATATCCAATCTCTGATAGTCCATGGGTAAGCCCAGTTCAATGCGTACCTAAGAAGGGTGGCATGACTGTCATTACAAATGAAAAAAATGAGCTTATTCCTACTAGGACTGTAACAGGATGGCGTGTATGTATTGATTATAGAAAATTAAATGACGCCACCAGAAAAGATCACTTTCCCTTACCTTTCATAGATCAAATGTTGGAAAGATTAGCCGGAAATAGTTACTATTGTTTTCTAGATGGATTTTCCGGATATTTTCAAATTCCAATAGCACCCGAAGATCAAGAGAAAACCACATTCACGTGCCCTTATGGTACTTTTGCTTACAAACGCATGCCATTTGGACTTTGCAACGCCCCTGCAACCTTTCAAAGGTGTATGATGGCGATTTTTCACGACATGATAGAAGAATGCATGGAAGTATTCATGGATGACTTTTCAGTCTTCGGTGATACATTTAAATCATGTCTAGTTAATCTGGAACGAATGCTAATTAGATGCGAAAAATCAAATCTAGTACTTAATTGGGAGAAATGCCATTTCATGGTTAAAGAAGGCATCGTTCTTGGACATAAAATTTCAAAAGAAGGAATTGAAGTGGATAGAGCTAAAGTAGATGTAATTGCTAAACTTCCACATCCCACCAATGTTAGAGGAGTTAGGAGTTTTCTAGGGCATGCCGGTTTTTACCGACGTTTCATAAAAGATTTTTCTAAAATTGCCACTCCTATGAATAAACTCCTAGAAAAGGATGCGCCATTCATCTTTTCAGATGAGTGTATCAAATCTTTTAATATTCTTAAAGAGAAACTCACTAATGCACCGATCATGATAACACCAAATTGGAATCTACCATTTGAACTAATGTGCGATGCAAGTGATTTTGCAATGGGAGCCGTTTTAGGACAAAGGATTGAAAAACGATTTCAACCTATATATTATGCTAGTAAGACGTTACAAGGAGCACAAACAAACTATACAACTACTGAAAAAGAACTCCTTGCTATTGTCTTTGCTTTTGACAAATTTCGATCATATCTCGTTCTAGCAAAAACGGTGGTCTATACCGACCATTCTGCTCTTAGATACCTATTTTCAAAACAAGATGCTAAACCAAGATTAATACGTTGGATCTTACTCTTACAAGAGTTTGATATTGAAATCCGAGATAAAAGAGGAGCATAAAATCTCGCCGCTGATCATCTTTCTCGTCTTGAAAATCCCGAATTAGAAGTTCTAAATGAATCGGCCATACAAGACAACTTTCCTGATGAATATCTATTGAAGATAGATTATAAAGAAATCCCATGGTTTGCAGACTATGCAAACTACTTAGTTTGTGGATTCCTTGAAAAAGGATTATCGTACCAAAGACGAAAGAAATTCTTCAGTGATATAAAACACTATTTCTGGGAAGATCCACATCTGTTTAAAAGTTGTCCCGATGGAATAATACGCCGATGTGTATTTGGAGATGAAGCTAGTAAAATTTTAAACCATTGTCACACAGGACCAACAGGAGGGCATTATGGGCCTCAACTAACAGCAAGAAAAGTTTATGAAGCTGGATTCTATTGGCCTACAATTTACAAAGACGCACACCTTCTTTGCAAATCCTGTGATGCTTGTCAAAGGGCCGGAAAAATAAGTCAACGTGATGAAATGCCACAAAATGTCATCCAAGTATGTGAAGTATTTGACATTTGGGGTATTGACTTTATGGGTCCATTTCCAAAATCTCATAATAATCTATATATACTCGTAGCCATTGATTATGTATCTAAATGGGCGGAAGCACAAGCTCTCCCAACTAATGATGCACGAGTTGTAGTCAATTTTTTAAAACGTCTTTTTGCAAGGTTTGGAACACCGAAAGCTTTAATAAGTGATCGGGGTACTCATTTCTGTAATAATCAACTTGAGAAAGTTCTTAAAAGATATGGAGTAACTCATAAAATCTCCACCGCATATCATCCACAAATAAGTGGACAAGTTGAAAATACAAACCGAGCTTTAAAACGTATTCTAGAGAAAACCGTAGGATCAAATTCGAAGGAATGGTCCATTAAATTGGAGGATGCACTCTGGGCTTTTAGAACAGCCTACAAAACTCCAATTGGAACCACACCTTTTAGACTTGTTTATGGAAAAGCATGTCATCTTCCAGTAGAAATTGAACACAAAGCATTTTGGGCTTTGAAAACATGTAATCTTGATTTACATGAAGCCGGACGTCTACGATTAAGTCAACTAAATGAATTAGAAGAATTAAGACATGAAGCATACGAAAATTCGTTAATCTATAAAGAAAGAACGAAGAAATGGCATGATAAAAGAATCAGAAGTTCAAAAGAATTTAAAGAAGGAGACAGAGTTCTTCTTTTCAATTCACGATTCAAGCTATTTCCTGGAAAATTGAAATCAAGATGGTCTGGACCATTCATAGTCAAAAGAGTTTTCCCATACGGAACGATAGAATTGATAAATTCAAATGGGATTGAATTTAAAGTTAATGGTCACAGAGTTAAACATTACATACATGGTCCGATGGAAGTCGACAATGAAGTTAATCACAATTTCGACACCACAGCTAACTAAGTGTGGGGAGAATCAAGTCTTTAAAGGATAATATGTATTTCTGTTAGAGTTAGATTGTCTGTTTTCGTATAGTTCTCGAAAATGGAACCCGAATGGTCTTTCCCTAGCAGACCCTAAAGAACTAGTCTTCTCCCCCCATTCTGAATTTTTATTTTTTTTTAGGTTTTTACGAAATGAAGACTGCCTGTGAATTAAACCATGGTCTAATGCTACACGCTTTGATCACTAAACGTAATAATGACATACTACCGAGTGAATTAGTATCAGTAATCAGAGAAAGAATGGACGGAGTTAGAAAAGAATCCAGATGCGAAGATAATAAGTTACAATTTGGTAAAGGAAAATCAAAATCCGCAGCGAAAAGAAGAGCACGACACCTAGAACGATGTCACAAATGCGGAAAATGGTCACATGGAGGTAAATGTTCAAATAATCAAACCTATTCAAATACCGAATTTGTTACTTTATGCAGAGACGGACCGTTCATATGTTTAGAAGAAAAGACACTGAATGCTCGGGGTTACGCCTATGCAGCCATGGAAAATCAATTAAACCGACTATCTTATGAATGGAATAGATCATATAACTAAGAAATCTATTTCACAGGTATGTCTGTACAGTTTTTATTTTTATTTTTATTTTTAACCTTTTGATAATAAACGCTAATTTGTTCGCTAAAAAGTATTAAATTGGTATTAAATAAAATTAGGTTTGGCGACCGAAATTATTGATATCGTTCAAAAATTTATTACATCACTGCGAAATTTAACGTTTATTCTTAAGGTATAAATATCTTTAATCAATCAACCCAAAATATTTCAAAAATTCGTCATGAGTTAAATTAGGTCTTGGAACCGAAATTACTTTACCGAAAAGAGGGGCGCATATTTTTGATAATATTTGATTGATTAAAGTGGGATAAAAAGCCAAAAAGATTTTTTTTATTTTTACCATGTTTTTAAAATTAATATTTAAATCTTAAATTAATATTGTAAATTTTGTAAAAACAATATATTTAAAATTGTAAATATTTGAAAAATTAATATAAGTTTGGTGTGAATTTATAATATGAATTTTTAAATTAAGATTGGTGTGAATTTTTTTTTTTAAAATATGAATTTTTAATTTTATGCATTTCAAATTTTAAGTTTGGTGTGAATTTTTAATTTTTAATTTTTAATTTTGAATTTTATATTTAAGTTGTGTGAATTTAAAAACAAAAATTTACTTAATCTCATTAAGTTAAGAATATGATTTTTAAAATTCGTCGTAAGTTGAAGACTAGGTCTTTGAACCGAAATTGCTTTACCCAAGGGAGGGACGAGAACTTTTATTATCATTATTTTTAATCTTATTGATTTAAAGTATGCCAAAAACATTAAAAAACCCAAAAATCTTAGCTTTTAAAACAATCGCTACAAAAAGACAAATTTTAAAATTTTGTCGAGGGACGGACTAGGACATCGATCCGAAACGACCTCGTCCTAAATAACAAGGGAAACAAAATTTTAAAATTAATTTCTTAATTGTTTTATAAGTTAAAGATTATAAAAAAAAAAAAAAAAAAAAAAAAAAAAAAGCAAACTCCGCGACTCGCGGAGTTTGAAGTACAAAACCTCCGCGACTCGCGGAGGGACCCAAACCCAGAAAAAAAAATAAAAGAGCTGCACGATCAGTACACTCCACCACACAAAAACAACTCGAATTCTGTTGCGAAAAACCCCGAAAAACTACCCAAAAACACCCCAAAAATCCCAATTTTTAACCGTTAATCACCAAATTTTTTGCTAAAATCATGTTGAGAAGGATGCTATCTAAGAATTACTCAAGAAAAACGGTAAATTTCTACACCTAAACACCATTAATTCGAAATTATGTGTTCTTGAGCTATTTTTTCCCCAATTTGATTTTGATGCTTTTTAGTGTAATTAGACTTAAATTGTTTATGTATTATGCTTGTATAACCTAGATTGATGCTGTTTAACATGATTAGAAGCCTTAAACTTCAAATTTTGAATAATCTAGGGTTTGTGTTCTTGAGCAAATTTGGGGCTTTTTGATATAAACAGGTTATGGCCGATTTTTGTCGTGAATTGTTGCTAAATTGAGTAGTGTAACATGTCTAGGTAGTTAAATGATCCAAACTTTGAGCCTAAACATGATTTTGAGAATTAAAGTGGACTTTTTCAAGTCTAAAATTCATGAACTTGATTTTTGAAAGATAATGCCATTTGAGACTTGTTTAATTGCTAGTAATGATTATTTTGACATGTTATTTGAGTTGAATGCTTATGAACTTGGCGAAAATTTTCGTATATGCTTATTTGAAAAAGTGTAGATTTAATAAAAATGTGAAAATGAGCTTAAGTTTGATATAAATTGATAATGTCATTGTAATTATTTTGATTGATGATTTTGCTGACACTAATGCATATTTGGATGCACAAAATTTGTGTTTGATGTGTTTTGCAGAATGAAAGGGGTGAATCTTCATCCCAAGCCCGCAATGCTCCTGCTGAGAATTTGGAACAACAGGAGGTAGATAACTACTACAAGCAGGATGTACCTCATCCAGTCATGACCTTTTCCGATATGCATTTGGAAGAATTGCACCCGAACCTGAGATTTGACAGACTTTGGATAGATTATCCAAAATATCAACGGGGTTCGCATACTCTTCATTCCAAGGTTGTTGAGGTACCGAGGGTCATAGAATGGGGACCCTTAGAAGCTGTAGAATTGGCCGGGCCAATTAGGGAATTACTTGTACAGAGGTATGGTAATTCTTCTTTTAATGACTGGATATGTTTATTCACCATACGCAGACCTGTATATAAAGTATGGTGTGAAGAGTTGTTATGTAGTATAGAGTTGAATGATCGGGTAGCTAGTTTAACCGATCGTTCTTTTATTAGATTTTTGTTAGGCGGTTCGATGCGCCACATGTCTTTACTGGACATGGCTCAGGCTTTACGTATATATACGCCTGAGGAGTTAGCGTCTGCCGATTGTAGAGGATTGATACTAAACGGTAGAAAGATAGATGAGAATTTTGATACACACGGTGTGTGGAGTCAAATGACAAGCCATCACCGTTTCAAAGGGGGAAACTACTCTTATTTGGATATAGATAGAGCCGAATTAAGAGTAATACATAGGTTTTTAGCTAATTCGATTACACAAAGGGGTAAAAACAAAGAAAAGGTAAATGAACAAGATTTGTTTTACCATATGTGTATTCGAGACCCACAGAGCGCTGTAAGTATACCATATTGTGTGGGTTATTATTTATCAGCTATGGTTCGGGGGATGCGACCACATAGCATAATAGGAGGTGGTATTTTTATTACTTTGATTGGTGAATATCTCGGTGTGGATATAAGTCGGGGGGGATTATTACTAGAAGAGCCGGAACCCCGCGACACTATAGGTTTAAATGTATACCATGGTGCGAAAGTTTTGAAGAGGCGAAATAACGCCGCAGTACGATACCATGGTAGACATCCACAGGTGGAGAGAAACCAGGAACAAGGTAATGTAGGAGGGGAGAATGAGATGCAAGAAATGCATAGGTTTATAGCTTCTCAGGAATACGAAAATGCTAGACAGAGAGCATTTGAAGATTGGCAAGTTCATCAGAACCAGATCATAGCTCATTGCCAACATATAGGTAGAAACTATATTCCTACACCGAAACCCGTCTTCCCTCCTTGGTCGATAGAGATGCAGCCACTATATCCTACGTATGACCCTGCCGAAGCATTCTATAGCACTTATGGTTATGCCTGGAACCCCTATTGGTACCAATATCATCCTTAGTTTACTTATTTTTTATTTTGTAATTTGTAATTATTGATACATTTAATATTTTTGTTAATATTGTAATCATTTTTATAATTATCTAACTTTTATTCTTAGATTTTAATAATTTTTGAATGTGGGGTAATATACCAAACTTCAAAAATATGTATATATGTTTGCAGTTTATCTTATGTACACAACAGGGTAAAACAACACATTTTCAAATACTGGCATTAAGTTCAGCAAAAGCAACTAATTTTGACGACAAGATGCAAAATATATGTGAAATAACAACAAGACGGAATGAACAAATGATGTGCACCATTTATCATTCAGCAAACAAACGCCAATATATTTGGAAACTTTGGTAAAAATTTAATCATTTTCACACAAATCACCCTCAATAATTTAAATTGTTACTGATTTCTTGCAAATGAGGGCATTGCAAGATCTTAAGTGTGGGAAGGGGTTAAATTCTTTCAGATTTTAAAAAAATTTTTACTTTATACACTTGGTTACCATTAAAAATACTAGTAAAGCAGTAGTTGTATTAGAATCTAGTGCTCTCTGATAAAAAAGAACAGCCCTAGTCTTATATACTGACTACCCAATTCTAGTAAAATTTTTCAATTAAATGAATTCAAATCATGTTTATACATATTTATGAACGATAAAACTAGGTTTTAACACCGAAATTATTGTTACCTCGGAAAGGACATAAATTGAGAAACAAACTAAAATGTTAAAATTCATTTAAAATGGAATAGAGGACGATAAAAAGGAAAATAAAAGCCAAGTGTGGGAAAATTTACCAAGTTATTTTAAACATATGTCACATATATCTGTAACAAATAACCTAAAATACTTTTGCTTTGGACTAAACTAAACTGTTTTACCCGATGAAAGAAAAGAAGAGATGGATCTACACGATGAATCAATTCCATCATTAAAAGGAAGTAAAGTCTTCCGAAAAAGAAACGCGCTTCTTGATTTAGGTCATGAAGTTGTCGTCCAGACCAGCTGTAGGTTGACGAAAAATCTAGAAAAGTCATCACTAAAATCATATCGTTACTACCATTGTTTATACCGCCGTATAGAAATCACTGATGTACAAAGTGTGAAGAATAAAGAAGTGATTCTAGTATTTCAAGACGATATTGCTTGATGACAAGCAACGCTCAAGTGTGGGAATATTTGATAATGCTAAAAACGAACATATATTTCATAGCATTATTCCTCAAGAAAGACAAGCTTTTAGTTGCAATTGTTCTATTTACAAGTGATATTCGTTTAAATAATAAAAGGTGAAGACAAAAGACAGATTCGACGAATTGAAGACGCAAACGACCAAAAAGCTCAAAAGTACAAAAGACAATCAAAAAGGTTCCAATTATTGATAAGAAACGTCTCGAAATTACAAAAGTACAAGATTCAAAACGCAAAGTACAAGATATTAAATTGTACGCGAGGACGTTCGAAAATCCGGAACCGGGACCAGAGTCAACTCTTAACGCTCGACGCAACGGACTAAAAATTACAAGTTAACTATGTATATAAATATAATATAATATATAATTAATTATATTAATTATATATATATTATATATATATATATATATATTAAAAACCGTCGGCAGAGAAAACTCCAAGGACTGAGCTGTAATTTCTACCTCCGCGACTCGCGGAGTTTGAAGAGCATTTTGCCGCGAGTCGCGGAGCCCCAAAATTCAACTCTGGCTATAAAGCAAACCGAATTCTGATCAAATTTCATATTCTAATTCTCTCATCTCTCAATATATACGATATATATATATATAATTTATATTTTAATTTTAATTTTAATTATAATTCTAATAATAAGGGTATGTTAGCGAATGTTGTAAGGGTGTAAGTCGAAATTCTGTCCGTGTAACGCTACGCTATTTTTAATCATTGTAAGTTATGTTCAACCTTTTTACATTAATGTCTCGTAGCTAAGTTATTATTATGCTTATTTAAAACGAAGTAATCATGATGTTAGGCTAATTACTAAAATTGGGTAATTGGGCTTTGTACCATAATTGGGGTTTGGACAAAAGAACGACACTTGTGGAAATTAGACTATGGGCTATTAATGGGCTTTATATTTGTTTAACTAAATGAAAGTTTGTTAATGTTAATATAAAGATTTACAATTGGGCGTCCCTATAAATTACCATATACACTCGATCGGACACGATGGGCGGGGCATTTATATGTACGAATAATCGTTCATTTAACCGGACACGGGAATGGATTAATAGCCACTAGAATAATCAAAACAGGGGTGAAATTACATTCAAGGGTAATTGGTGTAATTGTTAACAAAGTGGTAAAACCTTGGTTTACACGCAGTCGATAACCTGGTGTATTCATTAAACAAAGTATTAAAACCTTGTTACAATTCGAATCCCCAATTAGTTGGAATATTTAACTTCGGGTATAATAATAATTTGATGAGGACACTCGCACTTTATATTTATGACTGATGGACTGTTATGGACAAAAACCAGACGGACATATTGAATAATCCAGGACAAAGGACAATTAACCCATGGGCATAAAACTAAAATCAACACGTCAAACATCATGATTACGGAAGTTTAAATAAGCATAATTCTTTTATTTCATATTTAATTTCCTTTATTTTATATTTAATTGCACTTCTAATTATCGCACTTTTATTTATTGTTATTTAATCGCACTTTTAATTATCGTACTTTTTAATTATCGTAATTTTATTTTACCGCATTTTTATTATTCGCAATTTCATTATCGTTATTTACTTTAAGTTTTAATTTAAGTCTTGTATTTATTTTATATTTTACATTAGGTTTTAACTGCGACTAAAATCTTAAAATCGACAAACCGGTCATTAAACGGTAAAAACCCCCCTTTATAATAATAATATTACTTATATATATGTTTGTATTTTTAATAAAAGTAAACTAATATAGCGTTGAGCTTTGTTTAAAGATTTCCCTGTGGAACGAACCGGACTTACTAAAAACTACACTACTGTACGATTAGGTACACTGCCTATAAGTGTTGTAGCAAGGTTTAAGTATATCCATTCTATAAATAAATAAATATCTTGTGTAAAATTGTATCGTATTTAATAGTATTTCCTGCTAAAATTTAATAGTATTTTATACCCCTCTGCTTTGACATCAAGTATTTTTGGCGCCGCTACCGGGGAACACTCTTAAACGCCGGAAGCGCAACGCTAATATAAAAAAAGAAAAAAAAAGATTTTTTGTTTACTTTTATTAAAATTCGCTTTTGTAAAAATACGTTTTAAATATTCGAAAAATATAAAAAGAAAAACAAAAATATAAGTATTTTTAAGATTTTGGTAAATATTTAAGTTTTATAAGTTTCTTTATTTTTATTTTAGTTTATAAAAATATAAGTTTTAATTTTAATATCTTTTATTTATATAAAAATTAAAAAAACAGAAAATAGAAAATAAAAAAAAAATAAATAAAAACGCGTAAAAACTCAAAGCTGTCAACTGAATTTCTGAACCCCGCGACTCGCGGGGTTTTCTTCATTAATCACCGCAACTCGCGGAGCTTCTCTGACACGCGCACGGGAAGCCCTAATCGAGCATTAATTACGGTAATTATTAATTATTATTATTTTAACCTAATTATTATTATTATTATTATTATTAGTTTTATTTTAACTTTTACTTTTTATTTAATTTATGTATTTAGTTTAAATAAGTTTAATTAAAATTGTAAAATTAATAGTTTAATAAAATAAATAATATAAAAATAATATTTTTATAAAAATTGTACTTTTTACAACTTTTTGTATATTTTTATATTTTGTCCCTTTTTAATCGTTGTAGCGTAATATTTGTATTTTTAGCTCATTTTTAATTTTAAACTTAGTTTTTGCTATAGTTATTTTTACTCCTAGATTTTTAGGCTTTGCCGTAGAATTCCTTAAGTGCTTTTTCTTTAGACTAAGATTTAGGTGCTTTAGAATTTTGCGACGCCTTTTTAAGTTTTAGTTTCTTTTTAAGTTATTTTCATTTGGGATTTAGTTTTTCCTGTAAGCTTTAATATTTTTAGACCTTTTACTATGTATCAATTATCATTCCAATTAGTAATCTCAATTTGCGATTATAATTTTAAGTTAGTTGTAGTAATAAGGTTAGGTTAGTCAAGTATTTTTAAGTTTTTATAAGTTTCTTTTATTTTTTCCGTCACCTTTTATTTTTCAACCATTTTTTTTTCTTTTTCAACCTTTTTCGACGAACTCTTTTTCTCTCTTATTTCTCGCTATTCTAGTTTTTAGGACTTAGAATTTTTTCTACTTCTTATCTAAATTTCTTAAAATTACGAAAATTTATTTTAAGTGGTTAAATTGATAGACATCAAAATTTTCTGATTCGTAGTAATAGTTGGATTTGTACGTGGACCGGGTTATTGGAGCCAAACAGTCCTCAATTATATTGAGACCAAACGAATCCTGCCCCTCTGCTGCATCTTTTGGCTATTCGAAACGTGGGCAAAATCAGAAAAGTCTATTGATTGGATAACTTATTATAATTTTTCTTTCCTTTTAAAAACTAATAGGATATTCAGTGAATGCACCGAGCAAGACGTTCATCACCTTTTGTACGTTCACCACCTGTAACTCGATCAAGACATCGTTTAACGAATATCGCCGCCATTGATTTTTCTTTAGAATCGTCATCAAGTCGACCAAATCCTCAAACTCAAATTTCCGATAATCCAGTTTTTGAAACAAACCTCACAATTGAGAATCCAGAGAATATTCAGGAACGGTTCATAGATCCTGAACCACTAAACTTTCCTCCGGAACCACCAATCATTCAAACAGAGATTGTTGAGGAACGAACTATTAAATCAGAATCATCTAGTGATACCGATTCAACAAATTCAATTATGGAGAATCTGGAACCTTTAAGTATGGAAGACCGAATGAGAGCTAAACGCACTGGCCAAGGTCACGCAATTACTCATCCAGACATTAATGCGCCAGATTATGAAATCAAAGGACAAATTCTACACATGGTGACTAATCAATGCCAATTTAGTGGTGCGTCGAAGGAAGATCCAAATGAACATCTACGTACCTTTAATAGGATCTGCACACTATTTAAAATCCGAGAAGTGGAGGATGAACAGATATATCTCATGTTATTTCCCTGGACTTTAAAGGGAGAAGCCAAAGATTGGTTGGAATCGTTACCTGAAGGGGCGATCGATACATGGGACGTTTTAATTGACAAATTTCTTAAACAATTCTTTCCTGCATCTAAAGTCGTAAGACTTCAAGCAGAAATTGTTACGTTCACACAGAAGCCAAATGAAACTCTATATGAGGCGTGGACAAGATATGGAAAGTTATTAAGAGGATGTCCGCAACATGGTTTAGACACCTGTCAAATAGTACAAATATTCTACCGAGGATGCGACATCACTACAAGAAAAGACATAGATATAGCAGCTGGTGGTTCTATTATGAAGAAAACCGAAACTGATGCTTACAAAATTATTGATAACACTGCTTCCCACTCACATGAGTGGCACCAAGAAAAAGATATCATTAGATCATCTAAAGCAGCTAGAGCCGATTCTAGCCATGACTTAGATTCCATTTCCGCAAAGATAGATGCTTTCGAGAGACGAATGGAAAAGATGACTAAAGATATTCATGCTATACGAATTAGTTGTGAGCAGTGTGGAGGACCACATTTTACAAAAGATTGTCTCAGTATTGAATTAACAATGGAACAAAGAGAGAATATTTCATACATAAACCAAAGGCCTGGAAATAATTATCAGAATAATTATCAACCGCCAAGACCGATTTACAATCAAAACCAGAATTATAACCGAAATATTCCATACAACAACCAACAAGGTCCTAGCAATCAACAAGTATCCAATAATACTTACAATCAGCAAAGACCTAATTTTCAAAACAAACCACCACAACAAACCGATGATAAAAAGCCGAATTTAGAAGATATGATGACGAAGCTAGTTGAAACTCAAACGCAGTTTTTCACATCTCAAAAACAAACAAATGAACAAAATGCTCAAGCATTTAGAAATCAACAAGCTTCTATTCAAAATCTGGAACAAGAAGTAAGTAACCTAGCAAGGTTAATAGGTGAAAGAAAACCGGGAAGTCTACCTAGTGATACAAACGCTAACCCCCGGAATGAAACAGCTAAAGCTATTACCACAAGAAGTGGTACAACACTTAAACCACCTGAAATACCTGTAACTTCTGATGAAGCTATTCCTACTCCACAAGAACCACAACCTGATCAAGAAAAGGAAAAAGAACCGGTAGTTGAAAAGGTTAATGAAAATAACACAGTTAAGGATAAACCTTATGTTAAACCATACCAACCACCACTTCCTTATCCGAGTAAAATGAAGAAAGAAAAACTTGAAGCCGAGCAATCCAAATTCTTGGATATGTTTAAACAGATAAATGTAAATCTTCCTTTCATTGATGTGATTTCAGGAATGCCAAGATATGCTAAATTCTTGAAAGATCTAATCACAAATAGAAAGAAAATGGAAGAACTCTCGGCTGTTACTATGAATGCTAATTGTTCAGCAGTGCTGTTGAATAAGATACCAGAAAAACTATCTGATCCAGGAAGTTTCACAATTCCATGTTTTCTGGGTAGTCTTAGTTCAATAGAAGCATTGGCAGACTTAGGTGCTAGTATAAATCTAATGCCGTATTCACTATACGCTAAACTAGACCTTGGAGAATTGAAACCAACCAGAATAAGCATACAACTAGCCGATAGATCAATAAAATATCCTAGAGGGATAATGGAGAACATGCTAGTTAAAGTTGGTACTTTAGTATTTCCAGTAGATTTTGTTGTTTTGGACATGGAAGAAGATTCTCAAGTTCCTCTCATATTAGGAAGACCATTCTTAAACACGGCTAAAGCAATGATAGACGTGTTCGGTAAGAAACTGACCCTAAGTATAGAGGATGAGAGTGTTACCTTTTCAGTTGATAGAGCAATGCAACAACCACAATCTGCAGATGATACATGTTATTATATTCAAACTATAGATGCACATGCAGAATTATTAGAAGAATTTCCAGAATTACAAGGAACAGGAGAATGTTCTTTAGGAGAAGGTAATGAACCAATTGATGAAGCTGAAATGTTAGCTACACTTATAGCTAATGGATATGAACCAACAACAGAAGAAATTCAAATGCTAAAAGAAGAAGACAGATATCGATATAAATCATCGATAGAAGAACCTCCGAAATTAGAGTTAAAGCCACTTCCAAACCATTTGGAATACGCTTATTTACATGGTGAATCTGAATTACCTGTAATAATATCGTCTTCTCTTACTGAAAATGAGAAATCACAACTCATTTCTGTGTTGAAAGCTCATAAACCAGCCATTGCATGGAAGATTCATGATATTAAAGGAATAAGTCCTTCGTATTGCACACATAAAATCCTTATGGAAGAAGGTCATAAAACGTATGTGCAACGCCAACGAAGACTAAATCCTAATATGCAAGATGTAGTTAAGAAAGAGATTATTAAACTGCTAGATGCAGGTTTGATATATGCAATCTCTGATAGTCCATGGGTAAGCCCAGTTCAATGCGTACCTAAGAAGGGTGGCATGACTGTCATTACAAATGAAAAAAATGAGCTTATTCCTACTAGGACTGTAACAGGATGGCGTGTATGTATTGATTATAGAAAATTAAATGACGCCACCAGAAAAGATCACTTTCCCTTACCTTTCATAGATCAAATGTTGGAAAGATTAGCCGGAAATAGTTACTATTGTTTTCTAGATGGATTTTCCGGATATTTTCAAATTCCAATAGCACCCGAAGATCAAGAGAAAACCACATTCACGTGCCCTTATGGTACTTTTGCTTACAAACGCATGCCATTTGGACTTTGCAACGCCCCTGCAACCTTTCAAAGGTGTATGATGGCGATTTTTCACGACATGATAGAAGAATGCATGGAAGTATTCATGGATGACTTTTCAGTCTTCGGTGATACATTTAAATCATGTCTAGTTAATCTGGAACGAATGCTAATTAGATGCGAAAAATCAAATCTAGTACTTAATTGGGAGAAATGCCATTTCATGGTTAAAGAAGGTATCGTTCTTGGACATAAAATTTCAAAAGAAGGAATTGAAGTGGATAGAGCTAAAGTAGATGTAATTGCTAAACTTCCACATCCCACCAATGTTAGAGGAGTTAGGAGTTTTCTAGGGCATGCCGGTTTTTACCGACGTTTCATAAAAGATTTTTCTAAAATTGCCACTCCTATGAATAAACTCCTAGAAAAGGATGCGCCATTCATCTTTTCAGATGAGTGTATCAAATCTTTTAATATTCTTAAAGAGAAACTCACTAATGCACCGATCATGATAACACCAAATTGGAATCTACCATTTGAACTAATGTGCGATGCAAGTGATTTTGCAATGGGAGCCGTTTTAGGACAAAGGATTGAAAAATGATTTCAACCTATATATTATGCTAGTAAGACGTTACAAGGAGCACAAACAAACTATACAACTACTGAAAAAGAACTCCTTGCTATTGTCTTTGCTTTTGACAAATTTCGATCATATCTCGTTCTAGCAAAAACGGTGGTCTATACCGACCATTCTGCTCTTAGATACCTATTTTCAAAACAAGATGCTAAACCAAGATTAATACGTTGGATCTTACTCTTACAAGAGTTTGATATTGAAATCCGAGATAAAAGAGGAGCAGAAAATCTCGCCGCTGATCATCTTTCTCGTCTTGAAAATCCCGAATTAGAAGTTCTAAATGAATCGGCCATACAAGACAACTTTCCTGATGAATATCTATTGAAGATAGATTATAAAGAAATCCCATGGTTTGCAGACTATGCAAACTACTTAGTTTGTGGATTCCTTGAAAAAGGATTATCGTACCAAAGACGAAAGAAATTCTTCAGTGATATAAAACACTATTTCTGGGAAGATCCACATCTGTTTAAAAGTTGTCCCGATGGAATAATACGCCGATGTGTATTTGGAGATGAAGCTAGTAAAATTTTAAACCATTGTCACACAGGACCAACAGGAGGGCATTATGGGCCTCAACTAACAGCAAGAAAAGTTTATGAAGCTGGATTCTATTGGCCTACAATTTACAAAGACGCACACCTTCTTTGCAAATCCTGTGATGCTTGTCAAAGGGCCGGAAAAATAAGTCAACGTGATGAAATGCCACAAAATGTCATCAAAGTAGGTGAAGTATTTGACATTAATAGTATAGTGGTTAGTATTCCCGCCTGTCACGCGGGTGACCCGGGTTCGTTCCCCGGCAGCGGCGCCAAAAATACTTAATGTCAAAGCAGAGGGGTATAAAATACTATTAAATTTTAGCAGGAAATACTATTAAATACGATACAATTTTACACAAGATATTTATTTATTTATAGAATGGATATACTTAAACCTTGCTACAACACTTATAGGCAGTGTACCTAATCGTACAGTAGTGTAGTTTTTAGTAAGTCCGGTTCGTTCCACAGGGAAATCTTTAAACAAAGCTCAACGCTATATTAGTTTACTTTTATTAAAAATACAAACATATATATAAGTAATATTATTATTATAAAGGGGAGTTTTTACCGTTTAATGACCGGTTTGTCGATTTTAAGATTTTAGTCGCAGTTAAAACCTAATGTAAAATATAAAATAAATACAAGACTTAAATTAAAACTTAAAGTAAATAACGATAATGAAATTGCGAATAATAAAAATGCGGTAAAATAAAATTACGATAATTAAAAAGTACGATAATTAAAAGTGCGATTAAATAACAATAAATAAAAGTGCGATAATTAGAAGTGCAATTAAATATAAAATAAAGGAAATTAAATATGAAATAAAAGAATTATGCTTATTTAAACTTCCGTAATCATGATGTTTGACGTGTTGATTTTAGTTTTATGCCCATGGGTTAATTGTCCTTTGTCCTGGATTATTCAATATGTCCGTATGGTTTTTGTCCATAACAGTCCATCAGTCATAAATATAAAGTGCGAGTGTCCTCATCAAATTATTATTATACCCGAAGTTAAATATTCCAACTAATTGGGGATTCGAATTGTAACAAGGTTTTAATACTTTGTTTAATGAATACACCAGGTTATCGACTGCGTGTAAACCAAGGTTTTACCACTTTGTTAACAATTACACCAATTACCCTTGAATGTAATTTCACCCCTGTTTTGATTATTCTAGTGGCTATTAATCCATTCCCGTGTCCGGTTAAATGAACGATTATTCGTACATATAAATACCCCGCCCATCGTGTCCGATCGAGTGTATATGGTAATTTATAGGGACGCCCAATTGTAAATCTTTATATTAACATTAACAAACTTTCATTTAGTTAAACAAATATAAAGCCCATTAATAGCCCATAGTCTAATTTCCACAAGTGTCGTTCTTTTGTCCAAACCCCAATTATGGTACAAAGCCCAATTACCCAATTTTAGTAATTAGCCCAACATCATGATTACTTCGTTTTAAATAAGCATAATAATAACTTAGCTACGAGACATTAATGTAAAAAGGTTGAACATAACTTACAATGATTAAAAATAGCGTAGCGTTACACGGACAGAATTTCGACTTACACCCTTACAACATTCGCTAACATACCCTTATTATTAGAATTATAATTAAAATTAAAATATAAATTATATATATATATATATCGTATATATTGAGAGATGAGAGAATTAGAATATGAAATTTGATCAGAATTCGGTTTGCTTTATAGCCAGAGTTGAATTTTGGGGCTCCGCGACTCGCGGCAAAATGCTCTTCAAACTCTGCGAGTCGCGGAGGTAGAAATTACAGCTCAGTCCTTGGAGTTTTCTCTGCCGACGGTTTTTAATATATATATATAATATATATATAATTAATATAATTAATTATATATTATATTATATTTATATACATAGTTAACTTGTAATTTTTAGTCCGTTGCGTCGAGCGTTAAGAGTTGACTCTGGTCCCGGTTCCGGATTTTCGAACGTCCTCGCGTACAATTTAATATCTTGTACTTTGCGTTTTGAATCTTGTACTTTTGTAATTTCGAGACGTTTCTTATCAATAATTGGAACCTTTTTGATTGTCTTTTGTACTTTTGAGCTTTTTGGTCGTTTGCGTCTTCAATTCGTCGAATCTGTCTTTTATCTTCACCTTTTATTATTTAAACGAATATCACTTGTAAATAGAACAATTGCAACTAAAAGCTTGTCTTTCTTGAGGAATAATGCTATGAAATATATGTTCGTTTTTAGTAATCACCTGAGAATAGACATGTTTTAAAAGGTCAACATAAAGTTGGTGAGATATAGGTTTAGTGCCGGCAGCAATATATATATATATAGACCACAAGATTTCGTATATAAACAGTTTAATAAAAATATTCTAAGTGGTTGAGCACTTGGTAACCATACTTAACAATTAATCACGTCGCATATTCCCTTTAATATGAAATCTTACTACACTGTACCAAGTGTAGTCACGAAACGAAGTACTGTGCAACCGTTGAATACTGGTCGTCCAGTCCGGTTGGGGTTGTCAGGCCCGATAGATCTATCAACAGGATTCGCGTTTACAATACCGCTGTAAATATTAGTTACCAAGCTACAGGGAAGTATGCCAGTGGTACAACTCAACGTAGAATATATTTTTCAGTTACTTGTGTCCATATCGTAAAACATAAAATACATGTATTCTCATCCCGAAATATTTAGAGTTTAAAAGTGGGACTATATACTCACTTTCGTCTTGAAGATATGTAATTTTGACTTGGTCTCCGATTGATATCACAAACCTAACCATATATAATATATCAATACCTTTTCTTTTTAAACAATCGTCACATATATATACTTATAATACTTTTAATAATTCCTTAGTCCGTAGTTAGCAGTTCGATGTTAGTAATTCAATTTTAAATGGTTCATTTTTAGGTGATTAATAAACCCCCAATGAAATAAATAAAAACCCCATCGTATATGTATTGGTCGAGATTAATCTTGACCCACGGTACCGGTGTTGTCAAATGACGTGTTGCGTACATAAAGTACCGGTGTTGTCAAATGACGTGTGGCGTACAATCATGGGATCTTATGATTAATCTTCTCGTATTGTTTACGGGTGATCCTGAACCATATAAAATTAAATTATGAGTACATATATATAAAATATCATGTTATTTTAGAAAGATGTGATTTATTTAATTTTTTTCCAATTAATCACGTAGCTAAATTAGTCTTGGATATCCGATTTCGTTTTGGTCATAGTTTCTTCGTTACAACTCCGTTTTCGTTGGTTCAACTTGCCACTTCCTTGGATCGAGTCCCTCTTTAAGAATATGAACTGTAAATACCTTAGTTTGTATTCGAAATCACAGGTCATAGGTCAAACTTTGGTGAAACTTATGAAGTTAATCATTTTCCATCATGTAAACAACCTTAAATGATTATTTTTCTAAAAATACTTATACTTTGAGTTAAATCATAAAATTTTTATGCGTTAACATATTCATAGTAAAAATCATTTTTCCAGAAAATAAACCTCCAATTCAAAGTTTAAGATGGTTTTTAATTATCCAACCCAAAACAGCCCCCGGTTACACTCCGACGTCGTAAAAACAGTTTTTAAGGTGTTCTTTGAAAAACCAAGTTAAACCTTGTTAAATTAGCATATATTTAAGATATATTACAGGTCTTGAAGTATTTTAAAAGTTAAGTTAGAAGGATCTATTTAGTTTGCAAACAAGTTTGAAAACATTCAAACTATGTTCTTGTTGTTAAAATTTTATACCACAAAATAAGATAGCTATATATATATGAATCGAATAAGGTTATGAACATAGTTACTACCTCAAGTTCCTTGGACAAGGTTGCTGTAAAAGAGGAGTAAGAACCTAGAACCAAAAGGGTGATGGAATTGGATGAAAGATTGGAAGTAAGTTTGTGTTCTTGGAAGGATTTCTTGAAGTGTTTTTGTATGGTTTTCTTATGGTGTTTAAGGCTTGTTTCTATGGCTAGATCTTCTTGGTTTCTTGCTGAATGGTTATGGAGTTTAAGGCTCTTGAGTGTGTGTGTGTTTTTAGCTAAAGACTTGAAGTAAAAATGAATCAAAATTTGGAAATGGATGCATGTACTTATGGTGGTGGTGGCGTGAATGATGGGGGAGACAAAGACAAAGATCACATGTTGTATTCTTGTATAATTATTGATGCTAGAGGTTAAAATGAGTTACCTCTTGGTGAGGGCAACAATAGGAGCTGATTAGGTGGTGATTTGATATGTATATACTAATAGTAAATACGTATAGAAGCTAGGTATGATACGAGTACTTATACTCTAGATATACGTATAGAAATTTTGTGAAAAATGGAATGAGTATTCAAATATAGCTATCTTTTGTGAATACACTTATATTGTTTTATGTATTTAAGTCTTTAAAAGTGATTAAATACATTACTTATACGATATATGTATAAACATTATAGGTCGTAAATATTTAAGTCAAATAACGTTACGTATGGTTATCGGTTTGAAAACTTAAGTTAGTAGTTTTAAAATATACTTATAACTTATTGTTATTGATACAAAATAAGATATTAAAACATTCTTTAATCATGTTAAATATGTATATATACATATATATGCACAAACGTATAATTATCATATATTTTATAGTTCGTGATATCATCGGTCAAACTAGACGGTCAAACGTTGTGTAAAACTCTTTTCGAAAACATAAGTCTCAACAATTTGGATTGCTTATCATGTTGGTAAGGTTTAATTTATATATATATTAATCTTATAAGTATAGAACGATCGAAAAAGTGCGGGTCATTACACCATCTATATATATATTTCGGAACAACCGTAGACACTCTATATGTGAAGGTGGGAGTTGGCAATACAGGGTCGGAGTTGATTCCAAAATATATATATACTTTGAGTTATGATCGACACTGAGACCGGTACACGGGTCACGATACGTATTAAGTAATTCAAATATTATATATCTAATTTATATATGAATTTATTGGACTATTGGACAATCGGACTATTGGACTGCTAACTTTGGACAATTAAAATGAATTAAAATATTGATTATAACATATGAAACTAAACAATTCTTCAAGTTTGCCACTTGATTCTATCTTAAACCTCATTCGTATCTTGGCGATTACAATTCGTATTCACAACTTTTCATGATTCTTGATTTCAAACGCCTCGATCGAGAAGTTGAACCAGTCGCACCTCGTCTACGGAAGAAAGATTCCTGCATATGGTTATGCACCTGAAAACTCTCGGAAACTGAATCAACACGTAGCAGTGTAAATTCCTTTAGTGTTATTATTACCCAAAAAACTTTGCAATTTCTTTCCAAATTAGCCACTTTTATCACAACTCCACTTTGACTTCTCAGTAAAACTAGTCTTATTATCATCTCGATATATACACGTTGTTCTTCCGCCATCGTTATCAGAGAACCTTTTATATCCCACGACATCATCAGCAGATATACCAGCAGCTCGTTATCTCTTCGGCGGAATCCGCAATTAGTATTTTGAAAATCTCGTAGCACTTCTCCAGTTATACCTATAATATTTATTCCCAAGAAATTCACACTTTGAATGTGAAGTTTCTGAAAACACCCTGAACTATGAAGTAGTTCTTAAAATGCTGATGAAGCAGCAAAAACTGTAAACGACTTTAACAGTCAAAAGTTTGACGATAAAGTACAGTATGTTGGTAAAGTTCAGAAAAAGAGAAGGTTGGAAACTGGAAAACGAATTGAGCAAAGTATGAAGGAGGCTGTGGATAAATCACAAAGAATAAGTTTGACTTCAAAGAATTCAAACGAGTCAGTGCCTGCTGAAACCGTTAGTAAGAACCCTACTCATTATTCTAAACCTTTCCAAATGATATTCTTCATCATCATCTTATCTTAGATATTATAAGATATCTTCATATCTTCCGTTATACATATTCTCCATATTTCTGGAGATATTTTCACAACTATTCTTATCTGGGATCATTTATCTCTCCATAACATATGCGTTACAACATAAAAGAAACTGTGTTAGTTTCTAAGTTCTAAAACCTTCAAATTTAAAATATGAATGTTTTGAAGTAGTGTTGGGAACTGATGCATGAATTAGTATAATATAATGAAACTTGATCAACTTCATTATATTACAGTAAGTCATGTTAAGTTTTTAATGGAATGTGATGATTTACAGTACCGTCATCATGTGCCATGTTACACGGCTCTTACATTCTGTCCAATTTCCAAACGTATTAGGAACATATCGTCTTGATAGTTCTATCTTTCCAAGATATTCTGGTAATTTGACAACTCAAAATCGTGACATTACCATTTCTTTCTAATAGCATTAGCTATGTTTATTTCAAATTTCATACCTACGAATTTCGGATCATTAATCGCTTGACATGAGGACGGGAAGAAGAAACGAAGGACAAAACCCCAAAATAGAAATTGGAGTATAAATAGCAGCAAATAGGAGAAAGCATTAACTGTGGATGACAATGATTATAGAAAACAAAAGCAAGGACATCGAAGTATAAGGGAAGATATAAAACCCAACAACCACTCAGAATTTACAAACCGTGTATATTGATGCAGCTAGCAATATAGAGACACGGGAGAACTAGAAACACTATGAACACAAGAGTATAGTAGAAGTAAATAGATTCTCTGGTGGTAGATGAAAAAGAAGAATGGCAGATGTGAAAATTAAGAGTATATCAAGGATCAGAATGGGATGGAGTATATTGGCAAATGTTTTAAGGTATGAGTTGAGGGAACAAGAATAGAAGATGTGAAGTATGGAAATAAGGAAGAGAAGGGGGTGAATTTATAGTGAAATATCCGACAAAGAAATTTACCGCATTAAATCAAAGGAGATCCTGAATCGTCGAAAAACCAAATCTTATTACATAAGATTTTCTTTAAATCCCTTAAATTCTGGAAAATCAATCCTAATCACGTTATCGGTTAAAACAATTCCATATTCACTCATTTCATTCTTTTGTGATAGCTTTACTCATGCGCTTCACATGATCAAATCGTTTTATCCATATCTTCCAATAATGATAAAACTCTGTTATCACCTCATATTCGTCATGAAAACATTCCTATTGTTGTTTATGACAACCTCCACCAAATTTCGGGGACGAAATTTCTTTAACGGGTGGGTACTGTAACGACCCAGGAATTTCCGACCAAATTTAAATCCTAATCTTTATATGTTTCCGACACGATAAGCAAAATCTGTAATGTTGAGTCTGGAAAGTTTGAAATCTGTATTTATGTAACCAATTACCCTTTAACTATTTTCTACGATTCACGAACCGTGTTTATAAATGCTAATAGTATTATCAAAGTAAATATATTAATATTAATATTAATAATAGCATGATATAAATATGTAACCAAATAAATATATATAAATAAGAGTATATAGAATTAATAACATTTAATTTAATTAATTGAGTTAAAAATATTAAATATTAAATTCTTAATAAATTTAAGATTATGATAAAAACCTTAAATATAAATATTACTATAAGAATGATTAAAATTATTATTTAGTTGTAATTTAAATATTATTGGTTATTATGAATAATAATTAATTACTTTTATAATTATAATTACAATTATTAGTAAAGTCATTATTGTTATTATCAAAATTATTACTAGTATTACTAGTATTAATATATTTATAATAATTAGTTTCAAAAATTAAGAAATTGACATATATATACATATATATATATATAATTACATATACAAATATTGATAAATATAAATATATATGGACATATATAACAGTTATAAAAATAATAGCTTTTATATATATAAAAATTCGTATATAGTATAGATAAAAATATAGATATAAATACGATTAGGATTCTATCTGTTTCAAATCCTTTTCCAACTATACCTAATTGATATTACTGTATCAAATTGATAGATTTACTCAATAATGTCCCAACACATGTTAAAACCCGTGATTTTCTTTTTATCTCTTCTCGTTGTCTTCTTTCCCTTCACAAAATTCCTGTCGAGTTCGTTTTCTATTATAAAAGCAATCGGGAACAACTTTTGTGATTCATTAATCATTTAAATCCATCTGATAATTATCCCTAATGCCAAAAATCGAATTAACAGGAAGATAAAAACTTATAACAGATATATCTCCATCACATCTCCCTCAAACCGCCGTCCACCATCGAGAACCCCACAACCCACAAACTTAACCATCATCGTGCTTGTAACTACCATATGTGAGCACTTGCTACTACTACTGTTTCTTTTTATATTTGTTCAACACCCAAACGAAACCCACTTGTTTTCTGTTTCAATCGAACACCATAATCTTCAAGTTTCGGTTTCATGTTGCAATATCATCGAGCTTTCACCTTACTTCATTGTGAACCACCACCTATCTTTTCTCCTATTTTTCTTCATGAATCCAAAACACCCACCAAATCACCGAATCTATTTTTTTTCCCCGCCTATTATAAATCATGAATCAAAACCCACCATTGTTGATACTCTTCACTGCTATGCGACGATGACAATTAAGTAATAATTGGCCAGCTAAAGTTTTGGAAACATGGGTGCAGTGATTATGAAATACTACCTTATTAATATTTTTATGCAAGTGGAGTTTGTTGATATTTAGTGGCCGACACATTTTAATAATTAGAACCCCACTTGAATTGATTAGGGCATGATATTATATTGTTGCTAAGTCGTTCATGTCCTCTCGCAATCCAGAAATAATTGTGGGCCGATGACAAATAGAATTGTTAATGGGCCGAGTAACTTTGTTGTTTCAATTGTCCGTTGGTTCTGGAAACTGGTATACGAACTAATTAAAATAGTTTATGTGCCAATTAAATCTTAAAGGAACGGATAGAGAGATGGTTGGAATGTTAGTGCGTCAGCCAAAGGTCGAGGGTTCGAAACCAGTCCCTGGCGGATTTTTTTTATCAACAATAAAAGCTACCACAATTAAATGGATATAGGTTTATTGCTGGGCCGAATAATTGTGTTTCGAGTTGGGCCGAGTAAATTCTACTTGTGTGTTGGACTGAAATATATGATCTGTTGGGCCACTAATTAATTAAGTGGTTAAATAATTTAACTCGGTATTTAAAACTGAAATTAGTAAGTAGAGCATGGGTATGGCGAGTTTGGTTTGTTCGAAAGGTCGAGGGTTCGAGTCTCGCTAGTGGTATCTTCTTATTTTTTTCAGCCTATTTTGAGAGGTAGTAATTTTTATCATTATTATTATTATTATTATTATAATTGTTATTATTGTTAATATTGTTAGCATTAATTATTATTATTGTTTCTAACACTATTATGATTATGAATTTTTCATTATAGGAATAATTATAACTAATAGTTATTATCATTAATATTATTTTTACTAAAATTATCCTTTTGTAATCTTTAAAAATTATTATTTTAACATTATCGTTAATATCCATATTATTATTACTAAAATAATTATAATTATAACAATAAAGGTTTTAATGACGTTGTTGAGACTATAAGTATGTCAAAAAAAAAAAAACTATATATATATAAAAGTATATACATATTTAAATTACAAAATCTAATTATATTAATATTTTCATATATAAAATGAAAATATACAAATAAATAATGAACTTATAAATTATTAATAATAAATAGATTTACTCGATTACAAATATACGTTTTAATATATATATATATACTAATGATTTAGGTTCGTGAATCCAAGGCCAACCCTACACTTGTTCACTGATGTTATATGTATTTTTACTACAAAATACAGTATGGTGAGTATATAGTCCCCTTTTAAACTCTAAATATTTTGGGCTGAGAATACATGCGCTGTTTTTATAAATGATTTAAATTATGGACACAAGTGATAAAACTAAATTCTCGGTTGAGTTGTACCATGGCATATCTCTTTATACTTGGTAACTGCTAATTACGTGAGAAGCGTAAACGCGAATCCTGTTGATAGATCTATCGGGCTGACATCCCCAACCGGGCTGGACGACCAGTATTTAACGGTTGCACAGTACTTCGTTCTCGTTACTACACTTGGTACGGTGTAGGGTTTATTTAAGAGTATGCTGCTGTGACTTTTAGTTAAGTATGGTTACCAAGTGCTCAACTGCTTTTCTATACACGAGGAGTGTATTATGTATAAACTTAAAATCTTGTGGTCCATAGTTATAACGCTGCTAGCATCAAACCTATATATCTCACCAACTTTATGTTGACGTTTTAAAGCATGTTATTCTCAGGTATGAAAGAAACCTTTCGCTGTGCATTAGCTCATATTAAGGACATTACTTGGAGTCGATCATCGCAATGGAACCAAATGTTGATGACATCGTCCAGGAGGATTAGGACGGGTTGTTAAAAATAAACACCAAAGAACTGACCAATATAAAGCACAACATCGGTTATAAATGAAGTAACTAAAAGTATAGTAACAACGGTTTACTAATTGTTCGAAACATAAAATTGACACTGCATAATAATTACATACGTAAAAGAACTGAACTGACCAATATAATTCGCAACTGATTCTAGTGTTATGTATTGAGTTGCTTGAATGGTCCGAGAGGTAACAGAATATCCAGAAGGTGATCGAAGCGAACCTGCAATATAAAAAAAAAAAAACCCAAGAATTTGTCATTGAAATTATATCGTTTTGCCTTATAAAAATCAACAACAAATATTTTATCATGAGTTATAAATTCTCAAAACAATAAATTGAATGTCGATAGTAAACAAATAGGGTTATGTGACGGGTACCAAACAAATAATAAAACAGACAATAAAGTAACGATAATCACATATATGTAACCAAATAAATGTAGAACTGAAAGTTTTGTAAAACAAATTCAATCAATTCTTTATTATTTGAGATAGATAAAAATTATTACTAACCATTGTTAGTAACATAAGGCAATGGCGTTCTGATCGAAGCTCCTTGCAGGTTCTCGAGCATGGTCATGTGAAGACGGTAACAGGGACAAACCGGTATTAGGCGAATGTAAAGATGAACAAATTTGATATGTGGGATCAAAATACATATTGTTAAAACCATAAATATACGATTCTTAACAATAAATACAATACACTTACTAATCTATACATTTCAACTTCTAAAGTAGGCTAAATGATACCTGTGATCACAAGATGACCAAAAAAATCTTCAACTGATATTCATACAATGAAATTTAAATTAAAGATAAAAGGGTACCACAAAATTAAATTAAATTGATAAAGCAAACATAGCAGAAAGCATATATAACTAACAAAGTTATTTATTAATTATAAAATGAATAAAAGAATGATTTCAGAATTAATTTTTTCATTACCTGAATTTGATGTTGGAATATGATTTTGAGTGACAACAACATTCGTTGCTGCGGTAGGTTGTTTTCCATATCCCCATCACAAACAAATTAACTTTTCCGTAGCAGGTTTAGCGTTCAATGAAACGTTAAAAGACATCGTATAATTGAAAGCTCTTCAGTTATCTCCGATCTGTAAGTGGTATAGTGAAAAGCTCTTCACTTAATTGAAATTGTAAGAAAGGAATAAAGCCTCTACGGTTTAAGAAATATACGATCTTAATAAATTAGAAACTGAAACTCCATTGTATTCCAATAGATGATGAACAAATCATACACAACTATAAAAAATTAATAACTGAAAATAGATGCGAATGAACCAAGCGAACAACCTTCAGATAATCGAACAAAATTAGGCACTGAATAAGAATATGGTGTCGAAAACTTGGATCCTTCATGAAGACAAAAATATGTAAAAAAGATGAGTGTAAACGATATTAAAAGCAAATAAAATGATTCATTAACATAGAATTTATACCGCAAGACCCATTATATTACTACCAGTAAGATACTTTATGTTATAGGTTGCTGCTTCATCTTCAAGATTGTTAGCACTACCATCTTCATCACTACCATCTTGTCCTGATTAACGGCTGGAAACCAAAACAATATATCTAAGCTTCATTGTCATTGTTCTAAAATTGTTCCTATATAAAATAAATATAAGTACTCTTGGGGACAAACGATCTTTCAAAATTACAAACAAACAATAGAAAATAAGAAAAATATATTAACTTAAAAAATGCTAATTATAGAGAAGATAGATTTGTTTTAAATAGTAGAGAAGATAGATATACAAAAATGTCTAACGTATTTAAGGTCCAAAGCGGCATCTAACACTAACTTAGCTTAGACATGGTCCATGTTAAGTAAGGATCAAATGATAAAACAAAGTTCATCTCATTAGCACGGTTAGAGTCAAATGTGAGACTTCAAAAAAGTTATTGTCACGCCATTCTATTTCAAGTCCTGATGATATTTTGTAGACTTAATTTCACGAAATTCCAGAATTTATGTACTAAAAGCATATCATAGTGTAGTTAATAGCGAGTCCCACAATTAAAAACGAAAAGGCGAGCATAAATACACTTGGAAACAATTGAAATCTGAAAAATCAAATCGGGGAATTTTATAACTATAAACTATGTAATAGAAGGTTGTATAAAGCTTACTTGGTTTAAAACATAAAAAGCACTTTGAACAGGGTAACGATCATCCATAAAGTCCAAAACACATAGAGCATTTACGTTCTAGGAGTCTACCTTGTATTCAGAAAAAAAAAGTAGAATAGATAAAACCCTTTTTTCAAGTACGTAATAACATTTTTTCATCATGAGCTAATTACTAATAGTATTGACATCCAAATACCCCAATTTTGAGGGTCAGTGAACCAAAAAATGAAGATTAACATCACATTGAATAAGATAGAGTTTGATACCAAACCATTTGATACCATTTGAAAAGAATTAAACGATACGTACATTTGCATCCTCCATCTTCAGTTGTAGAATTTTTTCTCCTGCCATTGTTAAGACCAAACTCTAATTCACAATTATGGGAAAAAAAAAATGTAATCTTTAAGTAAACACGTGAACAAATAATTTAATTAAAAATGAACTTTATCATTATATCAACCAACGCATGAACAACTGACTTAAAAATATAATGAATCGAATAATTACCTAAAATTAGTTGATCAATGTGTGAATCAAATTTGTAACGGAATTAGGCGTCAACTGCTAATGTAAGGCAATAGTTAACATTAAGACTTATAATTCTCTTCCTTAATCTCATATAATTGATAACACTGGATGTAGAAAATGAAAACGAATTGCGAAACGAATTAAGAATCAAATCATGTTACTGACTAATAAGAAACCCTAAATGTAATGACCCGCACTTTTTCGATCAATTTATACTTATAAGATTAATATTTACATAAATTAAACCTTACCAACATGATAAGCAATCCAAATTGTTGAGACTTATGTTTTCAAAGAGAGTTTTACACAACGATTGACCGTCTAGTTTGACCGATGATATCACGAACTATACAATATATGATAATTATACGTTTGTGTATATATATGTATATATACATATTTAACATGATCTAAGGATGTTTTAATACCTCATTTTGTATTAATAACAATAAGTTATAAGTATATTTTGAAACTACTAACTTAAGTTTTCAAAACAATAACCATACGTAACGTTATTTGATATAAATACTTATAACCTATAATGTTTATACATATATCGTATATATAATGTATTTAATCACTTTTTAAAGACTTAAGTACATAAAACAATATAAGTATATTCACAAAAGATAGCTATATTTGAATTCTCATTCCATTTTTCACAAAATTTCTATACGTATATCTAGAGTACATGTACTCGTATCATACCTAGCTTCTATACGTATTTACTATTGGTATATACACATCAAATCACCACCAACCAGCCCTTGTTCATGCCTTATGTATAAGGTAACTCTCTTGTTCATGCCTTATGTATAAGGTAACTACTTTTGATGTTTAGTATGACTAATTACATAAAAATACAACATGAAATTTTGTCCATGTTTTTCCATTAATCATGTTTTTATGGCCTTAAATACATCTTCCATTTTCAAATTTTACTACCTCATTTCTTTAACCAAAAACACACTCTTAAGAAACTCCATAACCATTCAGCTAAAATCCATGAAGATCTAGCCATAAAAACATCACTTAATCACCATAAGAAAACTCTTACAAAAACACTTCAAGAATCCTTCCAAGAACACAAGTTTACTTCCAATCTTTCATCCAATTCCATCACCCTTTTGGTTCTAGGTTCTTACTCCTCTTTTACAGAAATCTTGTCCAAGTAACTTGAGGTAGTAACTTTGTTCATAACCTTATTCGATTCATATATATATAGCTATCTTATTTTGTGGTATAAAATTTTAACAACAAGAACATAGTTTGAATGTTTTCAAACTTGTTTGCAAACTAAATAGATCCTTCTAACTTAACTTTTAAAATACTTCAAGACCTGTAATATAACATAAATATATGCTAATTTAACAAGGTATAACTTGGTTTTTCAAAGAACACCTTAAAAACTGTTTTTACGACGTCGGAGTGCAACCGGGGGCTGTTTGGGGTTGGATAATTAAAAACCATCTTGAACTTTGAATTGGAGGTTTATATTATGGAAAAATTATATTTCTTATGAATATGTTAACACATAAAAATTTCATGATTTAATTCAAAGTATAAGTGTTTTTAGAAAAATGGTCATTAAATGATATTTTTGTAACAAAAATGATTAACTTCATAAGTTTCACCAAAGTTTGACCTTTGACCTGTGATTTCGAATACAAACTAAGGTATTTACAGTTCATATTCTTAAAGAGGGACTCGATCCAAGGAAGTGGCAAGTTGAACCAACGAAAACGGAGTTGTAACGAAGAAACTATGACCAAAACAAAATCGGATATCCAAGACTTGTTTAGTCACGAAAATAATTGGAGAAAAATTAAATAAATCACATCTTTTTAAAATAACATGATATTTTATATATATGTACTCATAATTTAATTTTATATGGTTCAGGATCACCCGTAAACAATACGAGAAGATTAATCATAAGATCCCATGATTGTACGCAACACGTCATTTGACAACACCGGTACTTTATGTACGCAACACGTCATTTGACAACACCGGTACCGTGGGTCAAGATTAATCTCGACCAATACATATTCGATGGGGGTTTTATTTATTTCATTGGGGGTTTATTAAACACCTAAAAATGAACCATTAAAATTGAATTACTAACATCGAGCTGCTAACTACGGACTAAGGAATTATTAAAAGTATTAAAAGTATAACAAGTATATATATGTGACGATTTTTTAAAAAGAAAAGGTATTGATATATTATATATGGATAGGTTCGTGATATCAATCGGAGACCAAGTCGAAATTACATATCTTCAAGACAAAAGTGAGTATATAGTCCCACTTTTAAACTCTAAGTATTTCGGGATGAGAATACATGTATTTTATGTTTTACGTTATGGACACAAGTAACTGAAAAATATATTCTACGTTGAGTTGTACCACTGGCATACTTCCCTGTAGCTTGGTAACTACTATTTACAGCGGTATTGTAAACGCGAATCCTGTTGATAGATCTATCGGGCCTGACAACCCCAACCGGACTGGACGACCAGTATTCAACGGTTGCACAGTACTTCGTTTCGTAACTACACTTGGTACGGTGTAGTAAGATTTCATAATAAAGGGAATATGCGACGTGATTAAATGTTAAGTATGGTTATCAAGTGCTCAACCACTTAGAATATTTTTATTAAAATGTTTATATATGAAATCTTGTGGTCTATATATTTATATCGCTGCCGGCATTAAACCTATATCTCACCAACTTTATGTTGACGTTTTAAACATGTCTATTCTCAGGTGATAACTAAAAGCTTCCGTTGCAACATGTTGAATTTAAGCAAGATCTTGAGTATGCATATTTGTGTCAAAAATAAAACTGCATATCCGAGGAATTGTAATGTAAAATATGCTAGAAATCGTATTGTTATCATCACATGTAAAGTTTGTAAGTCTAAGATTATCGCTAAACGATAATCATCTTTATATTGTCTAAAGCTTGTATTAACATAAGAGTTATGGTTTGTAATGTAAAATAAATGCAGTTGTTCTTTTAAAAATGTCGCATATAGAGGTCAATACCTCGCAATGAAATCATACGTTATCTAACTCGTTCTTATGGTTAAGGACGGGTTATGACACTAAAAATCCTAAATTTTTAAATTTGATTATCATTAGCACTATAGAAACAAATTAAGAATCAGTACAATTACGTACCATGGATATATTGGTTCGAAGGTTGATCTCAAATAAACCTTCAATTACCTTCAATTGTAAAATCGTTATGGTTGATTCAAACAGAAACCTTCAATTACCTTCAACCTATATCATACGAACCTTAAAGCGGAATCGATAAAAATGACTTCTTTTCAAGCTTTAACACTCGAAATCTATAATCGGCGTTCTCCAGAGAAGCAGAAGTATCAGATGAATTGACTGGTTGGAATCGACTAACAGTGATGAGCGGAAAGGTTTTAGGGAATTTGAGGGTGATTAATGGTAAAGAGGAAGTTTAGAGAGAAACCGTAAAGAGGGAAGGAGGTAACTTTCGTTCATTATTTATCAAATTAACAAATAATAGGGTAACGGGGAAGTTATAAGAATAACTGTAAAGTTTTAAGAAGTTTAAGGGGAAGTTTTAAGGGTAAAATAGATAAATACAATTAGTCTTAACTAAGATACAATGATCCAAGGTAAATCTTAGCCATTAGATCATCTTTTTTAATGGTTGCGATTTAATTTGAAAGGGGATTTTTGAAAGTATTAGTTAATATAGGCTTTGTTTTAATAGTTAGAGAGGATTTTTACAAATGTTATATAAATCAAACAAAAATGTTAAATTCAAAATTAGAAAAAGAAAAAGATTTTTAAAAGTCAAAAAACAAAACAATAATTTTGAGACCGAAGTATACCATTGTTGTTGCAAAACATGTGTATCGGCAGGGACATGTTAGCCCTGTGTTGACTTTGTCAACTCATCCAGCGGTCCCCGGTAGCCCACTGGAGCCTGGCGAAACACCATCACCCATTTCCCCACAGCATACCATTTCCCCACAGCATACCATAGTGAGATAACCCACAAACTATGACAATGTAGGTTAAGTACTTATATATGCTCTTGATAATGCATATTAGTGATGCTCCATGAGTTATTGGCTTATTGCCATTTTAAAATTATAAAAAAGGAAAAAATAAAATAAAATTCTTCACTTATCAGACAATAAAAGTATCATATACTAATTACATTGACAAGTCCACAAGTTAGATTCAGGCTTAATGAACATCAACTTTTGTGATCACCATTTTCATCATCATCATCAAGACCACAATGATCTTTTGGATCACCACTAACCTCTGGTTCACCACTTTCAGAACCCGAGCTAGCTTCCATATCTTTTTCAGGTGAGTCGAGTTGTACACACTCAGCAACTGAGTCAAACGGTGAGTTACTCTCCGAGTCATCATGACTCCTATTCGTTGGCGTCAAATCACCTTTCTTAACAACATTAAACACAATCCCATTATGAATCCTTTCAGGTTGCAGTAAATCGCCCGCAGCAACCGTAATACTACCACTACTGCTACTATTACTGTTATTATTATGAACTCGATTAGGGCTATCTCGTTGATCCAACTCGGGATCGGGTGGCAACACTCGTAAATTCTGAAAAACTCTCATTTTCGAGTCGGTATCTAGATTCTGAACAAAGTCAACGAACTGGTCAGCGGACGTTGTTCTCATCAAGGGGCCACCGGATCTCGTCCACGTATTAACCTCGGTGGTTTCGGATTCACTATCGGAACCATCATGAGCACGGTGGGTCCGCCAATTCCGATGGAACGCTGACGTGGCGTCTGCCAGGTCATCTTCGAGGGACCCGGTTGAATTCTCGCGTGCGATACAGTTCCATGACGGGATTCGTTTTGAAGCGTTGAATCGAACTGAAGTTGTTGTACCGTGTGAAGCTGCAGCTGCTCGTTCTGCGCTGCGTTTTAACCGACGCATGTGATTTAAAATCGCGACGCACTCATCGAGTGCGAGTTCGATACCGCAATTTGCTTTTATTGCCGAGAGTTTTTCCCATGTGCATCTACGACCTTGATTAGCGGCTTTCTGAAGCTCCAAATGAGACGGATTTTGTATGATTTTTGAGTACTGGCAAAAAAAAAAAAAAAAACATTTGAGTTGCTTAACACATCGATAGCAAAGCCGATTAGGCAGCAAAAACATATAAGGAAACAGATTAAAGGTTTTTTTTAAGGTTACCTGTGCTAAGGTTGCAGGCATAACGACGGTAACGTCACCTTCCCAATCTTGAGCAAATAGTTTTGCGAGTCCACCTAACGGAAAACCGAGTTCTAATACTTGATTACATCTGTGTTTTACCTCCATTTCAACAAGATGTGCAAGCTGCATGATGAATAAACCAAAACAGAGATATTTTTAAACAGGTAGCAATTTCGACTAACGAAACGGGTCAATTAGTGTTATTTTTATGCCTAACAGGCCAAATGGGACAGAAACTTATACCCTTTTCCTGAATATCAAATGGGTCAAGTCTACTTTTTAAGAACAGCTCAATCAGTTCTTCCAAAATCCGTTTAATTATCGGTCAACGTTGGTTGATGGGTCAAATACGGATTTGTTGGTCAAAGTCAAAATTTGTCAACATATTAATATGAATTTAAACTAGAATTTTAGAGTTTTTGTACATATGAATAATGATGTTTATGTTTTTAGCCAATTATGTTAAAAATTATGTTTATGGTTTTCATCTATATTTACACATATAACTTTGAATAAAGTCATTCATGATTAATATTCGATTTCTAAAGTCCCAACCGAGTACTCCATGAGTTGCGAGTTTTGAAACCTTGGTGATTTCTACAACCGCATCTAACACACAACAGAGATATAATAAAATCCGGAAAAAGGTGTTTCAGGTCAACAGATCCAGTAAACCCGTTTCGACCTGTATCAGAAAATACCCATTATGATCCAAATAAGTTTTAACCCGTTACCCAACCCATCTGCCCATTTTGCCACCTTTAACGATTGAAAATGACAAAAATAAACCCTGCTGTTGCCTGACTGATGTTCACTCATTAACGGTTACAATATCATTTTCACTATATCGGTCACTAAGGAATATCTAATCTAATACCGATTAATAAACCAGGAAAAAATTAAAAATATACCTTTGCTGCAAAGTTGCCTCCGTACGCTCTTATAAACTCTTTGATCCGTAGTAAAGGTGCGATATGTGGATTCGCTTGACTTACAATAAAATGATTCACATTGAACAATTCTTTCAATTGAATCATCGGTAAATCGATCTCCAAACTACCGTCCCTCCATCGCCTAACCGATGTACCATTAGCTTCTTCCGGGCCCCAATGAAAAGGCGGGTGATACGGGACAATTTCACCACTCCTATCTTTCGCCATTAGTTCTTGAGCTTCAAAAAGGCCCGGGAACGCACAAGAAGCCGTCACCGCACTCCATATAACTACATTTGGTGATGTCAAGTAGTTCAAACATCTCGGGGGCTCGTGTTTTCTTGGAGAACATACAGTAATTCCCAAAACACGCCCCGTCATATCATACGCTTCTTGAAATGTAAGATTATTCGTTAAGTTTCTTAACATAACTTGCAAATGTCTAATGTCATGAAGGGCTCCTTGTGTCATGATCCTTTTAAAAACATTAAAAATTCCACCCATTTGATCAAAAAATTGCAACGAATGCCACGAATCTTCGAAGAAACTTTGAAGTTCGGGCCAAGATTTTGTAGCTACAACCGCACACATTATCGAACCAACGCTAGACCCCGCAATTATCCTAGGCATAAGTTTATGTTCTACTAATGTTTTCACGACACCCACGTGAAAAGCACCAAGAGATGCACCGCCACTTAAAAGTAAAGCCGTTCGACCAAAAGCATGTCTCGTTTCATGCATAAACGCGAGTTTTTCTTCCAAAAGTAACTCATCGGATTCAGAATCACAAACCATTCTCAACTGCATCGAAACCTCATCAATGTATTCTTTAATAAGTCTCGGTACTTGATGTCTACCCTTATGAAGCTCAGGATTACACATATTGCCTAAATTCCTAATCAAATCGGCTCGCATACAAAATATGATATCTCTAAGTGAACACTCTTGACGCCTATGTCTAAGTTCTAAAAGTTTATTCGTCACAAGCTCTTCATCGTAAAGATCACGTTCATTCAATTTAGGTGTTTCTTTATCCAACATTTTAGCAGCATGAGCCCATTCTTCATACGTTAACGCAGCCCTCATCATATTTCTCCAAAACTTACGTTTATATGCCATTTCGGCCTTCACTTTCACATTCGTATAACGTTTTAACAAAAACGCTATTAGTGTTATCATTACTAGTATCCCTTGAGGGTTTCGGGGATGTAACCATGATATAACAGGTGAAACAACATCTGATACATAAGTACTAATTCTATTGAAGTAAAATAACAACACATGGTATATTTGATGCCTTAAATGTATCATTGATTTGCAGAACAACACTCTGAAAGCAATTGTCCTGCCAAATATAGTGGATGGACCGATCGAAAACCGATCAACTGTAGCCTCATTACTAATATCCATTTCTTAAGTACAGCTTTTATCCAAAGATTAATGATCTCCAAATCACTATATCACAAAATTAGCCCTAATTTGAATCTGTTCCAATTTTCAAATCAAACTTCTTAAAATTGACTAAAATTAACTATGTTGCAGACTAAAGATCGATTGAATTCTACAAATCAAAATAAAGCTAACCTAGAAAAAATTCCAATTTCCTAAATTTGAGCTATTGTTGAATGAAATTCAAGGATCACGCAAAGATTGAAACTTTATTGAAAATTAAGGCAAATTACAACAAAACTAACCCCAAGAATTGATGATATGTGCTGAAATTGAAAGGGGATCGTGGGAGAGTGGGTAAGAATAAAACCCTAATTCAAAGTTCAGATTTTGATGAAGAGTGTGATAGAATTGAATGATTTGGCAGTGACGTTGAAGAAAGAATTGAAAATGAAGGTATGGGATGATCAAGATAACGATATATATGAATTATATATAAATAAAAATGTATGATAACGTGCACATGTATCTCGTCATTTGATTTTATTATATAAAAATGTGAGTGCGTATTCAAACAGAATATTATTCAAAGTTGTGGTTGCGGACAAGAGAAGAAATAATGTATGTCTCATCGGTGAGTGTGCAATAAGATAATAAATTTTTGGCATTGAATAAGAAATTTCGGGGTTGTGTCAAAATTAGGGCAAAATTAAATTAGGGGTTTTTTCGGAAACGGTTTGGTAGTTTTGGCGCCATTAAATATGCCTTACAACAAGTGTGCAAGTATGAACCGCATAATCGGATATTTATTGAACTCGAATTGAATCGAAATAGGATTATTTGATTTTGGTTACAAGTGTATACCATGTTGACATGAAATTGAGAATTTAAAATGTTTAAGGTTTAGAATTCTTGATCTTGGTTTATAACAAAATTGTGTAAACTAACGTTTTCATATTAATGAAAGGACTAAGTTGCAACTAAAAGACAGTGATCACGTGGATGAGAGAGTAGTTATGGTTCTTATGTTTGGGAATATAATCCCTCTCTTTTATGTTATTAGTTTCTAGCAATAGTTGTTGTATTTTGGTTTTCATGACCGAGAGTTTATCTCCGTCATTGTATGCTTCTCTTGATTGATTCATCGTTTTGATGAAGACATCGCTTCTAATATATTTTAATTTTTACGTCAAAAAAAAACATTCCATTTTAATTTTAAGATACACCCAACTTTTAATTTTTGAGAGTTCTATTTTTATTTTGCAAGTAGTGATGTAAATGAGCAATGAGGTGAGTCTTTTAGTTCAACAAATGCATTTAATCTATGTCACGGTTCTCGATTTCATATTTTGAATCTCTCGACTGTGACTCTACCCCCTCCAGTCACCAGCATCTCGTTGTTGGTCACGTAACGATGTTTTTTCTCTCCTGTTTCATTTTCATTTGTTTCCTTCTCGCCGTCTCGGTGTTTCTCAGGCGATTTCGTCTCCATTCCGGTCACAATAACTGATCTCAAGTGACGAAATCGATGGTGGCAACTGAGTATCGGGCTTCGTTGGAGATGTTCTTGGGTGATGAGTGTTAAATGTTTTTCCTCTAACCTGATTGGACAAAGGTCACCTTTTTCCAGAAGATTATTCCAATCCGCATTCAACACTAGCAAAGCAACATTCTTGGTAAAAAGAGAACCAAAAATGAGAGAGAAAGTGAGAGAGAGAGAGTGTGGAGAGAGAAAGTGAGGAGTGAGAACATTTCCGGGGGTGGCACGGAGGTAAAGCGAGGAAATTACAACGGGAAACTTCAAGATCGGTTAATGGACCTATTCGGAATCCATCTGACTTCCTTCATGTTTTTCAACTTTCCGGAAAGTTGGAATGTACCTGATTTATGGCGTTCGTTCAAGCCTCATGGGGATATTAGAGACATCTACATGGTTGGAAGAAGATTAAGAAACGGACAACGCTTTGCTTTTGCAAGATTTGGCAATGTTAGCAATGTCGATATGTTGCTTAAGTCGTTGGAAAAAATCAAATTCGACAACAATCAAATTAGGGTCTTCATAGCTACTGATCGGGACCAACAGAAAGATAATCATCATGTTCCCAACACTAAATGGTCAGACAACAATGGTCATAATGGTGTCAGCAATGCTTACCGGGATGAGAGAAAATACAATGAAGTAACACGAAAGTTCAATGGAGATTTGAGGGAGAAGTTGAAGAACAGATTTAATGAAGATTTGAGGGAAAAGTTGAAGAAAAGAGACCTTAGACACAATCATACAAAGAATAAGGATTTCAGGGATGAGAATGTCACGTTGGATAGGAAATTTAGATGGACGGTAAATGAGGCTGATCGGTCCACTCATCTATTCAAAAGAGCCATCATCGGTTCAGTAAAAGATTGGAAACTAATTCATCAAATCGTGTATCTTGGTAAAGCTGAAGGGCTAAATAATTGTATCATCAAATATGTGGGTGGTCTCGAATTACTATTTGTGTATTTGTCTACAGTCGAAGCTGAAAGGGATCTACATAACAAGAACCATATTATTCATAAATGGTGTCACAACGTTCGTCCGTTAGACAAGACATACAAACAGGAAGCTAGACTGGTGTGGATCGATATATTTGGGGTTCCAGTATTGGGGTGGAATGAAGGTGTATTCAAAAAGTGTGCATCCTTCTGGGGCGATGTTATTGACACTGACAATTGTGTTATTGATCACGACAACCAAAACCTTATATGTGGTAGTGTGCTAGTTCTTACGAAGGCTATGACTAACATTGATGATCAGGTGGATATCGATATTGGTTACGGTTTTATTCGTGCCCATGTTAAAGATGAAGATACTTTGGCAACTCGTTGAGGATAATTATGGCGAAAAGGAGGTCGGTTATGATAACCCTACAAACTCGGACAAAGAAGATCTTGAAGATGATGAGTTTATAGACGACACGTACGACAACTCCGATGATGACATTCAAAATTTCATTTATGATTCCGATGAGGATGATGATTTACCTCCGAAGAGTAACGAAAAAGGTGTTCCCAACCAACACACCGGAGATCTCAAATCCGGCAATTTCTCAGGTAACAATCAGCATAGTGGAATACCGTTAGTGGAAGACCAAGGATCCGAGATTTACGGGACAGACATTCTTTTTGAAAACTTTAATGATGATGAGTGCATTGGGCAGTCAAATGAGTCTTTCAAGGATACAACGGGTGAAAGCAACCCTAACCCCATTCAAAAAAAGTATGCCACGGTGGATTCCACAATACCAATTAATGATGAATCCTTGGTTAATTCTCCCCAGCAAAGGGCCCAAAATGGTAATAATCTTGATGGGCCATCAAAAGAAGAATTGGGCCTCAAAACAAATTTCGGTGTTGCAATGCCTGGTGGGCCAGAAAAATTTAAAGATAATATCTTGCCTAAAAGTGCAAGCCCATCCAAATTAAACTCAACTACTTCTACAGATAAAGTCGATTGTTCTGTGAGACACAGAAAGACTTCAAGGATACCTAATCGCAAGAAACATGGCGATAAGAAGAATGTTAATTGCTGTTGGACAAACATAAGAAGGTGGAAAACATCCTCACGCATGATGAAATTAAAGAGCTCGGCTAGGAAGTTGGACCCTGATCACCCAATCCGATCCAATTGCTCTTCTTGTGCAGCTAAATCTTCTTCTTCCAATGCCTGCTCAACTGAAAAAAAAGGTATCCCTTCAAACAGTCCATCTTTCGATTCTCTCAATTCTGTTGAGGTGCGTAATTACGGGCATAAACTAGGCCTTAAATGGAAGGAGAGAACTAAATCTCTCTGACTTCTCTCCCTTCCTATCTCGAATTTTCTGTCTTTAATGAAGATAATCTCTTACAACATCAGGAGTTTTAAAATTGGTAGTCGGGACAGTCGTTTCGGGTGGTGTAAAAATTTGATTCGTAAAGAAAAGCCTGATTTCTTTGCCTTACAAGAAACAAAATTACACCTTGTTGAGAAAAATTGGATCAATTCACTTTGGGGTTCATGTGATTGTGAGTTTATTCAGAGGGAGAGGATAGAAAAGTCAGGGGGTCAATTAATTATCTGGGATTCGAAAATTTTCGAGGCTATTAGTGTAATTAGTCTAGATTTTGCAATTGGCATTCGTGGCTTGTGGAAACCCTCTGGTACCAAACTAAATATTATCAACATCTACGGGCCACACAATGATCTTAACAAAAAGAAACTATGGGAAGATATCTCTGTTCTAATCGACTGCGGTATTGACGAAACGTGGCTACTATGTGGTGACTTCAACGAGGTAAGAGACAAAAGTGAACGAATTAACTGCGAGTTTGTTGATTATCGGGCACAGTGGTTCAATAATTTCATATCGAGCAACAGGTTACTAGAGATACCATTGGGCGGGAGAAACTACACTAGAGTTAGCGATGACGGGCTAAAGTTTAGTAAGCTAGATCGCTTCCTTGTTTCGGAAAATTTCTTCTCTTCTTGGCCAAATCAGTTGGCTATTGCTCTAGACAGAAATCTTTCCGATCATTGTCCAATTGTATTGAAAGATGGAGAGAAAAACTACGGGCCGAAACCATTTAAGATGTTCGACGCGTGGCTTGAAGAAGAGGATATTGATCAGGTCATCAAAGACGCATGGGCTATTCCGGTTGACAACATTAATCGAAAAGACTGCGTTTTTAGGAATAAACTCAAGAAAGTCAAGGAGGCCTTAAGAGTTTGGAGTAACAACAAGTATAAGCAGATTGAAGGGGAAATCAAACTATTGAAAACTACGGCTACTGAACTTGAATTGCAAGCAGAGACGGGTCCTTTGAATGAATCAGACTTTAATTTATGGAGGGAGTCACGAAAGCAGTGGCTTGACAAAGAGAGGATTAAAACGAACATGCTCAAACAAAAGGCGAGAATCAAGTGGGTACTCGAGGGCGACGAAAATTCAAAGTATTTCCACTCGGTCATCCGGATGAAAAATAATAGAAGCAACATCAGAGGACTGAAAATAAATGGGGTATGGAACGAGATTCCATTGGACATCAAATCCGCTGCTTTCAACCATTTCAAAACAATCTTCGAGGAACCAAGAATAGACAGACCATGTATTGAAGATCTTGTTTACCCTACTATTACCACCGAGGTCGCCGAGGCACTTGAATCAGTGTTTAGTGATAAGGAGATACATGAAGCAGCCCTTGATTGTGGTAGCACGAAAGCTCCTGGCCCGGACGGTTTCAACCTACGTTTCTACAAAAAATATTGGGAGCTCATCAAAGGCGAGCTCATTGAAGCCATTGAATGGTTTTGGGCAAATGCTGAATTCTCAAGAGGATGCAACGCATCGTTCGTGACACTTATTCCAAAAAAAGCCGATTCTCTAACTCTCGGTGACTATCGACCTATTAGCTTGATTTGTAGTTATTACAAGATCATTGCTAAGATACTGTCGAACCGTCTACGAAAGGTAATCCCTTCTCTTGTGGGCTTTGAGCAAAGTGCTTTTTTGAGAGGTAGATTCATCTTAGATGGAGCTCTTATTGTGAACGAGACTATCGACTTCTTAAAGGCTACCAAGCAAAAGGGTATACTTTTCAAAGTTGACTTCGAAAAGGCGTTTGATTGCTTAAATTGGAACTTCCTCATGGATGTGATGAAATGTATGGGATTCGGTGTTAGATGGAGAAAATGGATCTTTTCATGCCTTAGCTCATCCTCCATTTCGGTTCTTGTGAACGGGTCCCCCACACATGAATTCTCCACTAGTAGAGGGGTTAGGCAAGGCGATCCATTGTCCCCCTTCCTTTTTATTCTTGCGGCGGAAGGTTTAAATATTTTAGCAAAAGCGGCCACGGATAAAGGACTTTTCAAAGGGGTGGAGATTGGAAATGACAAAGTCCTAGTCTCGCATCTCCAATATGCGGACGACACCATTTTTATTGGCGAATGGAGTAGGGCCAATGCTTTTAGTCTTCGAAATTTGCTACAATGTTTTGAGCTCGCATCGGGTTTAAAGGTCAATTTTCATAAGAGTTGTTTGTATGGTATTGGGGTGCGTTTCGAAGAAGTCAACTTTGTAGCTAACCGCATTGGATGTCAAGTAGGGAATTTTCCTTTCATGTACCTCGGATTGCCAATAGGTACTAAAATGACGAAGCTCAAGGATTGGAACCCTATTGTTGATAAAATCAAAAGTCGACTTTCGGATTGGAAAATGCGTTCGATGTCTTTTGGAGGAAGATTAGTGCTCATCAAATCGGTTCTTAATAGTCTCCCGTTGTACTACTTCTCGCTTTTTCGTGCCCCTCCTTGTGTGTTGAAATTACTTGAGAGTGTGAGGCGCAAATTCTTTTGGGGCGGGTCGTTTTCGGGGTCAAATATTCATTGGGTTAAATGGGATAACATTATTACATCTTATGGGAATGGGGGGTTAAATATTGGTTCGTTAAAAAGTAAAAACTTATCTCTTCTGGGAAAATGGTGGTGGAGGTTTAAAACCGAAACCGATGCTTTTTGGGTCAAAATTGTTCGTAGCATTTATGGTTCGAGTGGAGGCTTGGAGTTAGGGAGTGACAATAGTCATTCCATAGCTCCGGGGCTCTCGGGTTTGTGGCGTAATATTATCAATGCAGGTGCTGAGATCGATAGTTTAAATGTTCCCTTCCGGGCATCCTTCATCAAACACATAGGCAACGGGTCTTCCACCTCTTTTTGGGGCGATCGGTGGCTTGGCGACTTCAAACTCAGGGACAAGTTTCATAGGCTGTTCAGATTGGATCGAGACAAAGAGGCTGCGGTCAGTGACAGGCTAATTATGCAGGATGATGGGCTGTCTACAACTTGGGATTGGTTACGTTCTCCATCGGGTCGAACTAACAGCGAATTACTTGAACTAATGGAACTTCTTGCAGGGTTCAGACTTAAAATCGATGAAGCAGACGGGTGGCGTTGGGCGCTTAGCTCTAACAGCAGGTTCAATGTAAAAGACCTCACGAAAGTAATTGATGAACAGGTAATCTCGGTCAGTGGTACACCTCAAGAAACGATGCGAAACAACTTCGTGCCAAAGAAAGTCGAAATTTTTGTGTGGCGTGCATCGAAGAAGCGTCTTCCGGTGAAAACTGAACTCGACAAAAGAGGTATCGATTTGCACTCTGTTAGATGCCCTCTTTGTGACGATGATCTAGAGTCGGTAGACCATTCTTTAATTTTTTGCAAACACTCCTTGGAACTATGGAATCGGGTATTTGGTTGGTGGAAATTGGGAAGCTTCTCAAATTATAGTGTTGGTGAATTACTTCGAGGTAATGCTCCGGTCTCAATGTCGGAAGTTGGGAAAAAGATTTGGCAAGGGATCGAGTGGATTTGTGCGTATTATATATGGAAAAACCGAAACAACAAAGTATTTCGTGACAAATCTTGGACATCTCCAATCGCGTTGAACGAAATTCAAGTAAAATCTTTCGAGTGGATTTCTCAAAGATCAAAAGGAAGGAAATTTGATTAGCTAACGTGGTTGAGCGACCCCAGTGTTTACCTTCATTCCTTGTAATTCGTTTGCTTGTAAATCGTTCTTATAGTTCGGTTTGCATACTCGCGAACCTCTGTGTGGTTGTGCTTTCTTTCTGTTTGTAATTCTGGGGGATTGACAAACCATCCCCAAACTGTGTAACTCTTTTGTTGAGTAATATATAGCCTTGCATTTCAAAAAAAAAAAAAAATGTTTTTCCTCTTTTTTTTCCCCGGTCCAGTTTTTCGACGATCTCACACGAGTTCAATTGCGTTGCACCGATGCTCCTACTCGTGTCTTTGAGGTTTTTGTTGTTTCTCTCGTGGCTTCATCATCGGTATCTATTACTGCGGAAGTGTTGTAGATCTCAACAGACTGACAGAGATCCTTGATTTCAAATGTTGGTGGTGGTTTTGGTTATAGGTTGTTCTTTGATTGTTTAGTTTCACAATGAGTTCACAAGTTTCATAGGTAGTTGTGTTGTTGGTGTGTCTGGTTCATTGGTTGTTAATTTTCATTTTGTTTGCCATTGTTGAATCCATTAGTTTGTAAATGTGTTTAGTTTCAAATTTGTGTTTATAAATAATGCATCTCTTTGCTGTTCAAAAAAAAAGTTTTAAACTAGGTCAAATAAATCGGTGAATCTATCAATCAATGTGGACGGGTCTAAATCAATAGCATAATACTTTTAGATCATGTTGATTTGTTTAACTTTTTTTTTTTTTTTTTTGATCATGCATATTTTTACCGTTGGATTTAATATGTCTGCTCAATATATAAGGAGGGGTTTAAGGATCTTAAAACGTGGCTCTCCGGTCCGGCTACCGTAAATAACCCTGGCCGACATGATGATGTCGGCGGGGTGGCCAAGTGATTAAGTCCACCTCTGATAACGGTCGTCGATCAAGAGGCCCCAAATAAGGTCGTAGGTACTAGCTTACGAAAGACTAACCTGTTAACCTTGAAAAGATGCTGAATGATGCTGTTTTGCGTAATGTATCTCGTGTGCAATAGTTACGTAATATGCCGTGTCTGGTAAATGATGATTAGGGTTGTATTTATAGGCAAACCCTAATTCTAGAACCGTCACAGATCACGTTAATCTCATCCATAACTGACTCCCCCGAATCACGGATATAATTATGGAAAAGATATTTACTTGACAGCTAAGCAACCGCCGTACCGGGAACAAAGGAATCAGATACAATCCGCATACCGCATAGCGCACACAAGCACACGCATACGCACACTATTAAGCGCCCGCATGCATATGAGGTGCGCATGCGGGTTGCGGTATCATTATGTCCCCCCAGTTTGATGTTATATGACGCAAGACACATGACATCAAACTATTAAGCGGAAAAAACAAGAAAACGGCTAGCATTTAATATTCCGCGTGCTCCTCGATGCCATTAAATGCCTGTCACAATCGCAGAAGCCCATTCGGCGGACATGACATAAAGTGGCAGTGTGTCAGGCGCGTGACAACCACGCGCGTACATGTAATCATACCCAACTGGCATCCACGCGCATCAATAAAGTGCTGGCCGTCGATTGCGTAACACGTGTACAGCCACGATCACACCACTCCATCCCATGACTCCCAATCTTCCCTATAAATACCCCATTTTGCAGCTCATTTCCACTTTCCTGCTTCAAGCTTCCTCGTTACGCTGCCAATTTGAATTCCGATCAAAAATCAAACATTCCAGCCACCATTTAAAGGTTAGTATTCATCCGATTACTCCTAGAAAATGACTAAAGCTAACGAGACGTATGTAGATAGCGTAGAGTCTGTTATAGAGCAGAAGCACATAGATTACTTAGTGAAACAGTATCCTCCCTTAGCCAAGTACAATCCGGTGCCACCCCTACCCCATCAGCGTGCTCACGAGCCACCGGAGAAGAAAGTGGCCATCTATGAACATGCGTTCAAGCATGGTAACTTTAGGGTTCCTCCTTCTGACTTCTTCTTAGGCGTATTAGATCACTTCAGAGTGGGATTAGGGCAACTACACCAGTATGCCATAGGCAAAATAGTTCTGTTTGAAATGTGGTGTGCCGCAATCGACAGGGTACCGTTGGTTAAAGTTTTCTGTCATCTATACCGCCTAGCCAATCACCACAAATCCTGGTTCACCTTCTTCGCCCGACAAAATTTCACCAAAACCCCAAAGTCGAATGCGGGTAACTGGAAAGAATCTTTCTTTTTCATTGACCAAACTGTAGTTGGTACCGCTTTTCCGCAAACGCTTATATGGTGCGAGAAGGTGGAAAAGGATGTGAACAAAACCCCGGTCCTTGATGACGAGGAAACAAAGCTGTTAGCGGAGTGCGCTAACGCACAGCTGGTGCACCGGTCATACGGGAACGTGATGTTGCGGCTAGGGAAGATATCCGCACACTGGCCATGGGAGGAAGTGCGTCCAGCCATAGTCGGACCGGATGGAAAGGGTAGGAATAGTATAATCACGTACTAACAACAGTTTGCTATTTATGTGTTCTAACGCATGCGTGCATGTTTGCAGAGATGAAGATGAAGAGTGTACTGACTGCGGAGGAGATTGCGGGCATCGCCTTCCGCAAACAGAATGTGAACCAGCCGTTAGAGCAGGAGAAGACTGGCGAGAATGCACCTGCCACCTCCGGCAATAAGCGCAAGGCCGCCGAAGCCTCCCAATCCCAACAGAAGAAGAAGAAACTCACTCCCAAACAGAGGGAGGACAAGCGGAACGATAACTTCGTTCCCATCGAACCCCGTTCTGCGGATCTACCTCCCCCATCCTCTGGTAAGAGTTCAGCTTTCGCGCATACCGCACATTTAAGTTTGCATTTATATAACCACTTATTAATACGCAGGGCATGCGGAAGAAACTCATCACACCCCACCGCGGGTCAATCCGAACCTCGAAGCTACTGCCGAGTCAAAGGATAAGACGATACACCTGGACTCCGAGTCCACACCAACCCCGCCACACGGTAGCTTCCGATTGGCAAACCTGGCGCAGCTCACCCAGTCATCGGCGGAAAACGCCGCAGAGCAGTCCGCCTTCCTCCAACAAATCTTCCCGGCTGAGTTCCGCAACCAACTAGCCGCACTGCCTTTTAATCAGGCGCTCAACGCCTTCGTCCAAAACGGCCTTGTCTTTTTTGGCATGGTTGTAGATCAAGCCCACCGTTCGACTAACTTGTATCAAGTGGCCTTGCAGAAAGAAACAGAGCTAGGGCTGCTGCAAGCGGGGGTTGATCAGGTGTAGAAAGACAGGGACGCCGCAGAAGAAGCGCGCAAGGCGGTGGAGTTAACCGCGGCGGAAACCAAAACTGCGCTGTTTGAAGAGAGAAAGAAAAACCGCGAGCTGGTTGGTGCGTTGACCAGTCCAAGGGGGAGGCAGAGCGTCTGCGGGTGGAGCTGGAAAGGGTGACGAGGGAAAGGGATGACGCGGTAACCAACCGCGAGCTGGCAGAGGCGGATCTGGCGAAGCTGCGCACTGCACTCCCCACCATTGCGCAAAAGGTGATGGATTCTGGGCCAGTTACCGATAAGTTCAATGCCTATGTTGACGCGGTGAAAGACCACGAAGTCAACAAGGCAGTCGTAGAGGTGATTCAAGCCTGCAGCCTCACACCACCGTACCCTGACGCTGTGCAGAAGAAATTGAAGGAGGGTACGGCTGCGGCATTGCTGGAAGCGGAGAATGCTACCACCACCATTCCTATCCCTCTAATCGATGCGTTTGCGGCGGACCCAAACATGCCGATTGATGGGTTTCTCAAGGAGGATTTTTAGTTTGTGTTTGTGATGGTTTGCGCCGTAAGTCCTATGCTTAGGCAGGCAATTGTAAATGTATTTTTGAGCCCTAAGTCCCGTGTCGGGCAGGCATTTGAAACAATTACCACTTATGTAATAACTTAATTCAATGTATATGTATCTTACTGTTATGCATGTGTAGTTTGTTTGTTTATATATCGCGAATCAAAACAAAAGGTGAACCGCATGCCCATGCGCATAGTTAACCAAAACTCATGCGTATGCGGGTATTACTGCGTAAAATAAACCAATACTTTAACAATTACCCTTTAATAATTTAGACTCGAAAGCTACTGCGTTATCGCTTTGTCATGTACTAGAGGTGCACTATAGCTGTATGGTAAGCAACGCAACTAAAAACAAGCCAATGTTTTTATGCTTTGAGTTCCTCAAGCAAACCAATGCGAGAGTAATTACGCACAAGCAAACCAATGCTTGTAATTTTTTAAGTCGACTTTGCAGCCATCTAGTCTGCGTGGCGCTTGGCTAGGGGAAAACCAATTCCCTTTGCCTGCCGTTAGCGTCTAGCCTTGTAACCAAACAGGCTTCTGCCGCACGGGGGCTAGAGGACACCCCTTAAGTAGGCAGCAACCGCATACAAAAAAGATTTAAACAACAAAAGTATGCGCGAGTAAATATTTAATTGGCATTAATCACAATTACAACTGCGACACATCCAAACGGACGGAAAATACATAGAAAAAATAACGTGCTACAATAAACTGGAGTGATCAGGTCCACCTAGCTACATATAACATTTTTTCAATAACGTCGCATGCCAAGTGCGTTTCACAGGTTTTCCATCTAATGTCTCGAGATGGTACGCCCCGGTATTGTTTGCCTTCGCTACCCTGTATGGACCTTCCCAACGGGGGCCCAATTTCCCAGTATCCTCCGCATGACTTGCGTCGTTCTGACGCCAAACCAAGTCACCGCACTTGTAAGAGCACGAACGCACACGCTGATTATAGTACTTTACAATTTTTTGCTTGTTATTTGCTTCGTTGACAGCCGCAGAGAGTCTGCGCTCTTCCAGCAAATTAAGATTTTCCCGCAAAGCTTCAGAGTTATTTTGCTCATCAAAATTTTGTATGCGGAACGTTGGTACCCCAATTTCTGCGGGTACAACAGCTTCTGATCCATAGACCAAACTGAACGGGGTCTCACCAGTGCTTGCTTTGGGTGTTGTTCTATGCGCCCATAAAACCTTCGGTAGTTCATCCACCCAACCAACGCGACCATGACCCAACCTAGCTTTGATTCCAGCTACTATATCCCGGTTGGTGACTTCGCACTGGCCATTCACCTGCGGATGCGCAACAGATGTAAAAGTTTGCTTAATATTAAGCTCCGCGCACCAGCTGCGAAAAGGGTCACCCGCGAACTGCGTACCGTTATCGCTAACAATTTCGTTTGGTATACCAAATCGACAGACGATGTCTTCCCATACAAAATTTCGCACCCTTTTTCCTGAGATTGCTGCCAGCGGTCTCGCTTCGACCCACTTTGTGAAATAGTCGATTGCAACAATCAAGAATTTGATGTTTCCTCGGCCTTTTGGGAATGGTCGGACTATGTCGATTGCCCATTTGCAGAATGGCCATGGTGAGGAGACTGGTATCATTGGATGCGCAGGTGCTCTGCTAATAGGTGCATGTATTTGGCATGATTCACATTGCTTAACTATGTGCGCAGTATCCGCGTACATGGTGGGCCAATAATATCCTAGCCACATTATTTTTGACACAATGGACCTGTGCCCCGAATGGAGTGCGCATGCACCTTCATGCACCTCGCGTACAACTTCCTCTGCCTCTTTTGGGCCAATGCACCTTAAGTGCGGTCCTAAATAATTCTTTCGATATAGGACGTCACCCTCAAGGGCATACAGCGGTGCCTTAACGCGGACTTTCTTTGCATCAGCGGAATCCGCAGGAGATGTGCCATCCCGCAGAAAAGCCACAATGGGCGTCATCCATGTTGAGTTTGATTCCTCAACTGGTGCCACTAAAGGCATCATAACAATGGATTTCGCATTGAGTTCTTCTATTAGAACTTTCTTTCCCATATGATCAAAAGCCAAGGCAGCCAGTTTGCTTAGCGCATCCGCCTTCTTATTTTGCCCACGCATTACGTGGGAGATTTGAAAAGCTTCAAATTGGTCAGCGAGGTTGTGAACAAGCGATAGATATTGCTGCATGGCTATGTCATGCGCTTCGAAATCTCCGCTGACCTGACTGCATACTAGCTTTGAATCCACATATGCGTGCAAAATTTTAACATTTAACCTATGCGCAATGCGCATACCTGCTAACAGAGCCTCATACTTTGCTTCGTTGTTCGTAACAGCAAAATTAAACCGCAGTGCGTATGTATGCTCTTCGCCATCTGGGCCTGTTAAAATTATACCCGCACCTGCACCAGATGCGCTGCACGCACCATCGGTGTACAATTCCCATGGTGACAAAGTTGGTGCAGGTGGATCCTGATGTTCTGCTGACGCCTCGGCATCCGCAGGTAATTCTGCTAGGTAATCAGCAAGTATTTGACCCTTAACCGCACTGCGCGAAGAGAAATTTATTTCATGTTCACCTAATTCAACTGCCCACTTAGCCATTCGGCCAGAAATCTCAGGCTTGTATAACACCTGAAAGAAAAATGATTGCGTTAGTCAATGCGGTAACCCCGGTCATTGCCGCAAAGTAGGCGTTTACCAACCTGTTTGATTGGTTGATCAGTTAGAACCATGATTGGATGTGCTTGAAAATATCGGCGCAAACGCCGCGCCGTATGGACCAGCGCATATACAAGCTTTTCTATCGGTGAGTAGTTTACTTCGCTTGATGTCAGCGTCTTGCTTACGAAGTAGACCGGCATTTGCATCTGAGAAAAACCTCAGTCGTTAAGTTTCTGCGATATAAATAAAGCATGTAAATTAATGGATTACCTTTCCGCGATCCGCGATGAGGACTGAGCTGACAGCTTCCTTCGATGCCGCGAGGTACAGTGTTAGCGTTTCTCCTGATACTGGCGCAGTAAGTGTTGGTAATTCTGCAAGCACCTTTTTCATCTCCTGAAAGGCTGATTCTGCTTCCTGAGTCCATACGAAGTCTTTTTTCTTCAAACAATTTTTCAAAGTATTGAAGAATGGTAACTGTCGTTCTGCGGCTTTCGACAGAAACCGCGTGATAGCCGCAAGCTTCCCCGTTAGACTCTGCACATCTTTCTTTGTCTTCGGAGATGGCAAATTATCAATGGCTTCAATCTTTTTGGGATTGGCCTTGATACCCCGCGCTGTCACCACATGACCTAAAAACTTGCCTTCCTCTTCCCCAAAACTACATTTAAGCGGGTTAAGCTTCATGTTGATCCTGCACAGAGATGCAAACGTTTCTAGGGTGTCCGTGAGCATGTCTTCTTCAGTGTTACTTTTAATTACCAAGTCGTTGACGTACGCTTCAAGATTTCTACCGATTTGGTGCTTGAATGCTGCGTTAATTACACGCTGATAGGTCGTGCCAGCATTCTTTAAACCGAAAGGCATCTTCGTGTAACAATAAATACCCTGCGGCGTATGAAAAGCAGTCTTGTCCTCATCTTCCGCAGCCATTAAGATTTGGTGATAACCCTTGTATGCGTCCAGAAAACACTTGTACCTAAATCCCGATAGTGATTCTACCTTCCAGTCTATCTCCGGGAGAGGGTAATTGTCCTTGGGACATGCCTTATTAATATCTTTGAAATCAACGCACATCCTCCAGTTACCATCGGCCTTACCAATACAGGATTTGCAACCCATGTCTGATAACGCACTTCCCGCAGAATGCTTGCTTTGATAAGGTTGTCCACCTCTGCGCACAACCAATCACTGCGGTCTAGAGCCATATGCCGCTTCTTTTGCCTAACGGGTGTCAATGATGGATTAACATTTAACTTATGTTCCGCAATATCACGCGGAACCCCAGTCATGTCTGACTCACGCCACGCGAAAACATCTACGTTTGCGGACAAAATTCCATACAATTTGGCCTTTGTTTCGGCTGACAAGCCTGCGCCGATTTTAATTCGCTTATCCGGATGCAAGCGATTTGCTATGACTGTACAATTTGCCAGTTGTTCTCCCACGCTAGGAGTGCTTATAGGCGCAACTGAGCCACACAACTCAGTTGTTTGATGTGACGCAACCGTGGCAACGCCTCCTACTGTGGGAAACTTGATCAAACCATGCACTACCGATGGTATGATGTTGAAACGCCGTATGAAGTTTCTCCCTAGCAGTGCGTTATATCGTGAAGTTGAACGAACCACATAAAAATCGACCAATTCATGCCTGATCATCTGCGGGTTCCTGTCATCCGCAAGCTCTACCATTAATTCTATTCGGCCTAGCGGCCACGAGTTTTCTCCGGAAAACCCTGATAGCGTAATATCAGGCTGGCGTAACTGCGCTTCGACTTCTGCCGGAAGGAAACGATAACAATGCTCATACATAATATCGACACCGCTGCCAGTGTCAACATGCATGCGCTTAACCTGGATTCCGCAATCAGGGATGCGACACTTGATGAAAATGGGCTCATTAATAGAATCAATTGACATTACAGGAGGGAAAGTGATTGGGAGAAGCTCCCAATCTTGGTGATCATTGTACTTTCTCCGCTGGCTGATTTTCTCTGCGTCAACCATGTTAATGGTTAAGTCGGCATTTTTCGCTTTGTCAACTTTCTGCCACGTGAAAGTCTTAGACTTCGAAGCCTCTTCTGCGGCCTTTCCCTTATCCTTCTTAGGTGGTTTTAGATGATCCAATTTGCCCGCGCGAAGCGCCTCCAGAACCCGTTCCATCAAGTTTTTACACCGATTGGTGTCGTGACCATAATCGTCATGAAATTCACAATACTTTGTTTTGTCCCGCTTACCAAATTCCGTAAGCGGAGTTGGGACCGCAAAGGTCGCGCACACCGGTTCGGTTGCCAAAATTTCTTTTGGCGTTTTGGACAAACTTTTAAGCAGCGCATAGTTCTGATTATTGATGCCGCGCTGATTATTGTTTCGATAATTGCCACTTGATTTCCCTTTATCATTCCTGATGGGACCACCGCTAGGATACCTTCCACGAGAGTTGTTTCCACGATTTTGATCGCGCGAACGATCATCATCGTCCTTCCTCTCGTTGCGTGAGCTAGCTGTTGGAATGTCATTATCTTCGCCACTCCGCATATAGTCGTGGCATTCATTAAGCGCCTCAGCATAAGTTGTTGGGACTGTATGGCGCAGACGCCTTACCAGTGTTGGATGACGTTCTGAGTTTATACCATGTATGAGTCCGGAAATCTGTTGCTCTGGTTTGAGATCTGGTATACGCAGGCACTCATTAGTATACCTTGTGAGAAATTCGCCCAAAGATTCCTTGGACTTCTGCACGATGTCATGGCATTCAATGTGAGTGCGCTTGCGTGGTCTCTGATTCTGATATTGCAGCAAAAACTTTGTCCGCAGATCCATAAACCTGGCAATACTACCCGCCGGCAACTTATTAAACCACTCACGAGCAATACCCTGTAGTGTCATAGGAAATATCTGACACGCAACCGGATCCACCCAGCCTTGAGTGAGCATTGCGCCTTCGAAACGCTGTAAAAAATCATCTGGATCGGTCAGGCCATTGTAAGTACCCAACGTGCTAGGTATCTTTGGTGCTGATGGAAACGGGTATGCGGATATATGCGGAGGAAACTTGTCAAAGGTAGTCGGTAGCTCGAAGGGTGGTTTAACAGGATCCCCTTTCAAGTTTGCAAAGAAACGCTTCATCATGTCCTGAACAAAGTCAGGTTGTGAAAATAAGTGAACCATATCAGGAGGTGCGGCCTGCATGAATTGACTTACAAGATTTGCCTGCCCTTAAACATTTTGCCAAGGTTGACCTTGCGTCTGCGGATATAACCAAGGCTGCTGCGTTAGAAAAGAGGGATAACTTGAAGACGCAGAGTACACAGGTGGCTGTAAAGGAAGCGAAACCTGTGGCGCAGATATCTGCGAAAGTTGAGGATACACAAAAGCCCAACTGTATGCGCTGTGCTTTGCTGTTGCGCTGTTATCGGCGCCCAATGAGAGTTTGCATCTGGGATGACACCAAATCCCCAACTATTAAGTAACGCCTGCGCATCCGCAGGAGTTAAAAATTGTGAAACTGGGCGCGGTGGTTGCCAAGGTTGCAACGGTGTAAATGACGAATTCTGCTGAATGCTCTGCGTATGCAGAGGTATTGAAACAGTGGTACTGTAAATAGGTACCTGGCCGCAGCAAACCACATGCGGCCCCGTTGTTCCACCACTAGTACCTGCAAAGATGACCCTTGGATCCACTGACGAAAAGTCCAGCCGCGTGGTTGTGACTGGTGAGTTTGCTCTTGGCGGTGTAACCCCGTCTGAATATATCGGCTTGTACCTCTGAAAGGGTTCGCCGGATATAGGTGGAGGGTATATCGTGTACCCCGCCTGAATAGCGGCCCCCGTAGTCATAACCGGTGTATGTTGACTACCAGACGGTGCGTTCTGAACATCTGTTTGGGTATGTTCCGATGATTCCTCGGAAGTCATGATACTGTTAAAGAAAAAATTCAAAAATTTTGTAAATAACGAGTCATACAATTCAAAACCTTAGAAGAAAAAGCAATTAAACAGTCTTGAATTAATTCGACTCTCAATGAAAGCACCACTTGATCATGCATATTTTAACCGTGGGGTTTAATATGCCTGCTCAATATATAAGGAGGGGTTTAAGGATCTTAGAACGTGGCTCTCCGATCCGGCTACCGTGAATAACCCTGGCCGACATGATGATGTCGGTGGGGTGGCTAAGTGATTAAGTCCACCTCTGATAATGGTCGTCGATCAAGAGGCCCCAAATAAGGTCGTAGGTACTAGCTTACGAAAGACTAACCTGTTAACCTTGAAGAGATGCTGAATGATGCTGTTTTGCGTAATGTATCTCGTGTGCAATAGTTACGTAATATGCCGTGTCTGGTAAATGATGATTAGGGTTGTATTTATAGGCAAACCCTAATTCTAGAACCGTCTCAGATCACGTTAATCTCATCCATAACTGACTCCCCCGAATCACGGATATAATTATGGAAAAGATATTTACTTGACAGCTAAGCAACTGCCGTACCGGGAACAAAGGAATCAGATACAATCCGCATACCGCATAGCGCACACAAGCACACGCATACGCACACTATTAAGCGCCCGCATGCATATGAGGTGCGCATGCGGGTTGCGGTATCATTATTTTTTTGTAATAATAAAAAAGAAAAACTTGGAACATACATATACTTCACTATTTTATAACTTTTTCACTTTACATTTCTCATGTTTTTGAATTCTTTAGCTACTTGTCACTCTTTTATTTTTTTTACTCCTTACCTATTAAAATGACTTTTTCTATGGTAGCAGAAAGATTGTTTACAACGTACTATTCACATAACTATTCACATACTTCATTTTCGTGAGATTGTGTATTGTTATTTTTGTTATTATTTGTATTATATAATATTTGTTAAAAATTATACTAAACACATTTTTCATCGAATCCATTTAATCAAATATTACATATCATAATAAAAATATATTAAGTAAAAATATAAGAAGAAAGATATTGAAAAGTCATACATGACAGTTATTTTGGAACGCTGAGAGTATTTTATTATGTTGACGTTACAAGCGAGCAACCGTACCAATGATAGTCTACCGGATCACTATCCAGAATACGTAACTTATTAGAAGAAAGTCATTCAAATACGGTATACCGTACCCGTTATGCCATAATTGGTCTAAACCATGTTTTTGTCAACAATACCAAACTCATCAACGGTTTGTAACCGGTGTACGAAGTACGAAGATGTTATCAGGCTACAAGCAATGCGTAAGCCTTTAAGGATATGTTTACACTTAATTCATTCACATGACAATGTGCATACGTTAGAGTTATGCCACGTAAGCCTAACATGTGCTAACATGTGAGTTTTAAAAGGTTTTGACCAAATTCCCAATGTTTGTAAACATATCATAGAATGACATTTCACCATGCTTAGGTCTATGATAGTACAAACCATAATATTTGTCAATAAATAGTATAATGCTTTTGTCATTCAACACACATAGTGACAGTCATTTATTGAGACTAATACTTTTCTCTATAAATACTATCTTTATGTTATAATATATAAATATATATATAAATGGATAGTCAATTATTGATACACAAAAGTAATATTATTGTATTACCTAAACTTGTGATATTTTTGCTATAAATAGCCATGAATGCAAGCATTAAACTTGCACCATTTCTCACACTTACAAATTGTTTCTTTCTTTTTCTCCATTATCATCTTTGTTCTTACACTTCATTATTAGCATTCTTAATCAAGAATCAAACCACAAAAGGTAGTTATAAGCCTACTGAATTATAACATCAAGAATCAAACCAATAAAGGTAGTTATAAGCCTACTGAATTATAACACGTTATCAGCACGATAATCTTAGTACTAATTATGGTTGGCTCTGCCACCTAAATGATATATGGTCGGTTATACCACCTGAATAATATATGGTCGACACTGTCGCCTAATTATCATTTATGTTACTAACATTTATATTTCTATTATCTAACATTTATATGGTCGACACTGTCACCTAATTATCATTTATATTATATAACATTTATTTATGATTGCTTACATATGGTCGACACTGTCGCCTACTTATCATTTATGTTATATTAAATTTATGTTTAATGTTTATATAATTATGAATATAAATTGACTCTAATTTATCATGTTATTTGTTTTAATTTTTGATAATAGAAAATGTCGAATCTGGAAAAGCTTAAATTTACTCCTTTAGAATCAACTGGAAACAACTACACGCCATGGGTTATAAAAGTAAAAATGCATCTTAAATCAATGGGCATTCTTGAAACCATAAATGAAAACAACACTTGTTCTGAAAAAGAACAAGCAACGGCATGTTGCTTTATTCATCAACATATTGATGAATGCTTACAAAATAATTATGTGACTGTAGAAGATCCCCATGTTTTATGAGATGGTCTCAAAAGCAGATTCAATAATCAAAGAGAAATTTTACTTCTAGCTGCTATGGATCAATGGAGAACATTAAGGTTCCAAGACTTTAAGAAAGTAAATGAATACAGCTCAGCTCTGTATAATACAGTCTCACAACTTAAATTCTGTGGACATGAAATAAGTGATGCAGACATGTTGGAGAAAACTTTCTCCACAATGAATGCTGCCAACATCACAGTGCAAAGAAATTTGAGAATGCTAAAGTTCAACACATATCCTGAACTTAATTCATATCTCTTGGTTGCAGAGCAAAATGATGAGCTATTAATGAAAAATCAGCAATCCCGTCCTACTGGTACACTTGCAATCCCTGAAGTAAATACTGCAAATAATTATAAACAGGGACAAGGACGCGGGCAAGGTCGTGGTTATAATAACCATCGCCATCATCATGCCAAAAGCCATAACTATGATATAAACCATCCTTATGGTAATGGGAATGGGCGTGGGCGTGGACGTGGACGTGGTAGTGGCCGTGGTGGTCAAAGAAATAATAATTCACGAAAATATAAATATCAACCACAAAACAAGCCCACTAAACAAGATATTGAAGAAAATTCTTATAAAAATTCTGAAGAATCTTGTTACAGATGTGGTAGAATGGGCCACTGGGCTAATACTTGCCGAACATCTTAACATCTTGTTAAGATGTATCAGGATTCGCTGAAAGGTAAAGAAAAGGAAGTAAATTTTGTGGATAATATTGATCCAACAGTCACTGAGCAACCATCTGATTTATATGAAGATTTCTTGAATTAAATTAATATGTTTCTTTTATAAATAAACGATTTAACCTTTGTCATTATGTTTTCTCAAATGTTTCAGTTCTCTATGTTTTATCAAATGTTCCAGTTCTATGTTTGATGTTTCAATTCTATGTATGTCAAATGTTTCAGTCTTATCTATTTGTGTGTAATAAACATTTTGTGTAACATTTATATACTTACTGTTTGTTTCTTATATATGAAGTTCAATATGAATTTTGCTGGAATACAACATCAATCAAGTAGTGGAGATCTCTGTATAGCAGATAGTGGTACTACACACACTATACTTAAATCTGAAAAATATTTCATTGATTTAAAACCAACGGAAGGAACTATACATACAATATCAGGTGCTGCTAACTTGATAGAAGGGATAGGAAAGGCAAAATTCATATTACCAAACGGTACAACATTTTTAATTAATAATGCCCTATTCTCTCCGAAGTCAAGCAGAAATTTATTGAGTTTTTCTGACATATACCTTAATGTGTATGATTATCAGTCAGTAACGGCAGAAAATGAGAAATATTTAAGTATCACTAACAAGAATCACGTGATTGAAAAACTGCCAAGACTTAATTCTGGATTACATTATACACATATAAATGTACTAGAAGCACATATGGTGATTAAAGAAAAGTATATTGATCCTGGTGTATTTAATTTATGGCATAACATATTGGGCCATCCAGGATCAACAATGATGAAAAGAATTATTGAATGTACACATGGACATCCACTGAAGGATAGAAAAATCCTTCATGATACAATGGTTCCCTGTATATCTTGCTCTCTTGGAAAATTGATAACTAGACCCTCACCACTTAAGGTTGAGAAAGAATCACCAATATTTCTTGAAAGAATTCAAGGTGATATTTGTGGACCAATTCATCCACCATGTGGACCATTTAGATATTTCATGATCCTAATAGACGCATCTAGCAGATGGTCTCATGTTTGTCTGTTATCAAGCCGTAATGTGGCATTTGCAAAATTTCTTGCCGAAATTATTAAATTGAGAGCATATTTTCCTGATTACATCATTAAAAAGATGAGACTTGATAATGCTGGTGAGTTTACATCTCAAGCATTTAATGACTATTGCATGTCTATAGGAATTGTTGTTGAACATTCTGTTGCTCATGTGCATACACAAAATAGTTTAGCCGAGTCACTGATTAAACATTTACAGTTAATCGCTAGACCATTGATAATGAGAACAAAACTCCCTGTATCTATATGGGGTCATGCAATTTTACATGCTGCTGCATTGATTCGCATCAGACCAAGTGCAAGTCATAAATATTCCCCCTACAACTTGCTTTTGGTCAAGAGCCAAATATTTCCCACCTTAGAACATTTGGTTGTGCAGTATATGTTCCAATTGCGCCACCACAACATACAAAAATGGGTCCTCAAAGGAGGTTGGAAATATATGTTGGATATGAAACATTTTTTAATCATAAGGTATATTGAACCTATGACAGGTGATGTTTTTACAGCACGTTTTGCTGATTGTCATTTTAATGAAACATTGTTTCCTAGATTAGGGGGAGAAATAAAAAATAAAGAAAATGATATTTCATGGTGTGAACCTCAATTAAAGTATCTTGATCCTCGCACAAAAGAATGCGAGACAGAAGTTCAAAAGATAATGCATATACAAGAACTTGCAAATCAATTGCCTGATGCATTCATAGATACAAAAAGGGTGACTAAATCATATATACCAGCAGTTAATACTCCAGCTCGAGTTGAGATTCCAAATCGGAAAACTGATAATGTAGTCACTCAAGTATCTATGCCACGTCTGAAACGTGGGAGACCAGTTGGTTCCAAAGATAAAAATTCTCGAAAAAGAAAATCAGCTGATAATAAGGTAAAAGAAAGTGTTCAAGAAGAACCACAAATCAGTACTCCTACTGCAGAGGAGATTGATTATAATACAGAAATTGCAATCAATTATGCATATTCAAAAATATTACGGAACCGAAATGAAATGAAAAATCTTGATGAGAAATTTTCATTTAATGTTGCATATGACATCATGAATAATGATGATGATCCAGAACTAACATCTATGGTTGAATGTCAAAATAGACATGATTGGGCTCAATGGAAAGAAGCAATACGAGCTGAATTAGAATCACTCAATAAAAGAAAAGTTTTCGGATCCATCATTCTCACTAATAAAGATGTGAAACCTGTAGGATACAGATGGATTTTTGTCCAAAAAAGAAATGAGAAAAATGAAGTTACAAGGTATAAAGCTAGACTTGTAGCTCAAGTTTTTTCTCAAAGACCGGGAATTGATTATGAAGAAACTTATTTCCCTGTTATGGATGCAATTACTTTTAGATACTTAATCAGCCTGCCATTTTCTAAAAATTTAGAAATGCATCTCATGGATGTTGTGACTGCTTATCTATATGGATCACTTGATAGTGATATATATATGAAGATACCTGAAGGATTTAAGGTACCAGAAGCATCAAATGCAAAACCCAAAGAAATGTATTCGATTAAATTACAAAGATCTTTATATGGGTTAAAACAATCGAGACGTATGTGGTATAACCGATTAAGTGATTACTTGATAAGCAAAGGGTATACAAATAACCTTATTTGCCCTTGTGTTTTCATTAAGAAAACAACATCCGGATATGTGATCATAGCTGTTTATGTTGATGATTTTAACATCATAGGTACAAATAAAGAGATCCATGAAGCCATTCAACTTCTAAAGAAAGAATTTGAAATGAAAGATCTCGAAAAAACCAAGTATTGCCTTGGTTTACAAATTGAGCATATGCCTAATGGTTTACTTGTACATCAAACAACATATACTGAAAAGATTTTGAAACGTTTCAATATGGACAAGGCAAACCATTAAGTACTCCTATGGTTGTTAGATCACTCAATGTTGAAGCTGATCCATTTCGTCCATGTGAAGATCATGAAGATATTCTTGGACCAGAAGTACCATATCTCAGTGCAATTGGAGCTCTTATGTATCTTACAAATTGTACAAGACCTGACATTTCTTTTGCAGTTAATTTGTTGGCAAGGTTCAGCTCTGCTCCTACCAAAAGACACTGGAATGGGATCAAACACATATTTCGATACCTTCGAGGAACTACTAATTTAGGATTATTTTATTCTAACGAATCAAAACGAGATTTGGTTGGTTATGCAGATGCAGGTTATTTATCTGATCCACATAAAGCTAAATCTCAAACTGGATATGTATTTCTAAATGGAGGTACTGCAATATCATGGCATTCTCAAAAACAAACACTTGTAGCTACATCATCAAATCATGCCGAAGTAATTGCATTACATGAAGCTACTCGGGAATGTTTTTGGTTGAGATCAATGACACAAATCATTACTGATTCTTGTGGACTAGAACGCAATAAAAGTCCAACAATTATCTATGAAGATAATGCAGCTTGCATAACACAGATAAAAGAAGAGTATATCAAAAGTGACCGAACAAAACACATTCCTCCTAGATTTTTCTCATATACTCAAAATCTCATTAAGGACAACGAGATTGAAATGAGATATGTTCAATTCAGCAAAAACTCTGCTGATCTTTTCACGAAAGCACTTCCAACTGCTATTTTCAGAACACACGTTCATAACATTGGCATGAGACATGTTCAAAAGATGTAACAACTGAAGCGATGTCTACTTGAGGGGGAGTCAACTCCATGCTGCACTCTTTTTCCCTTAGCTAAAGTTTTTTCCCACTGGATTTTCTTTAGTAAGGTTTTTAACGAGGCAGTAACTTACAGTTGATCTTCAATAAACAAAATTGCTATCCAAGGGGGAGTGTTATAATATATAAATATATATATAAATGGATAGTCAATTATTGATACACAAAAGTAATATTATTGTATTACCTAAACTTGTGATATTTTTGCTATAAATAGCCATGAATGCAAGCATTAAACTTGCACCATTTCTCACACTTACAAATTGTTTCTTTCTTTCTCTCCATTATCATCTTTGTTCTTACACTTCATTATTAGCACTCTTAATCAAGAATCAAACCACTAAAGGTAGTTATAAGCCTACTGAATTATAACATCAAGAATCAAACCAATAAAGGTAGTTATAAGCCTACTGAATTATAACACTTTAGAGAAAAAGTATTAGTGTTTGAAAAATACTATCTCTGAATTATCAATTGTTTATAAATTTGTGTGTGAAAAATATGCCTCAACTTCCCTCTCCCAACCTTTACCCTACCCCACCTCTTCCATTTCCACCTCCACCCCCTCCATCGCCACCGCCAGCTCATCTTCAGGTATCTTCATCTACTACCCCTGCTCTTTCCCCTAATCGTTCACATACCATTAATCACACTACAATTCCTAACCCACGATCTATTTCTAATCCACGATCTGTCACCAAAATCACCACGATATTTATCGGAGGATTAAATTCACATGTTATTCCTTTTTATTTATCAAATACTTTCAGCAAATTTGGTCTTATCCAACGAATATCGTTGAGAAGAGACCGCAATTTCGCTTTTATCAAATTCATTTATCGTTATCAGGCTGAAGAAGCCGAACGTAATATGAACAGAAAACTTTTTTACGATAAACGTATTTTTGTGGGGTACGCCAAAACAGAGATGCGTTTAGACCTCTCCCTATGGTACTATCTTAATTCGTTACCGGGACTACGTGGCTTCATTATCCTTCATTATGTGTTGGTTGCCATAGTCACACATTCATTATACATATTCATTATACACATTCACCATGAATATAACGAATGGATTATAAGATATATGAGCCCCCTAAATCACTTTTTGAATTAAAACTCCCCTTTCATTAGATATACAAGTTAATATGCATGTTGTACAAGTTAATATTTATAAAAATATTAGTTTTATGTTATTTAATATAAATATAAAAATAAATTAAATAATGACATGGCAGTTAAGAGGAAGATGTTTTAACCATGATAGGCAGTGTTTAGTTATAGAATTTTATGAGTTAGTTATAAGATTTAGGTGTTGATGTGGCGCTAATGTGGCAGTTAAGAGGATGAATAGTGTTAGCCACGATAGGGAGTGGCCTTAGCAAACAATACTAACAACGTTAAGAAAGTTATTAATTCTCGACAACCTGGGACTAGTTTTTAAAATTCCGACGACGAATTAAATTAGAAATTAAGAGCGTCCGTTATGTTAATTGATCGCAAGACAATATGCAAGGAGAAAGTTCTTCGGTGGCTGAAAAATAGGAATATCCTTATTAATTCTATTAGCTTATGGGGTGTTTACGCTTGTGTTGTTCATTTTAAAGACTCTGAAGGTTTTTCTAGGGCTATGCAAGGGCCAGCTTTGGATGGTGATGAGTTCTTGTCTGTTCAGTCAATGGAAGAGAGAAAAGGCATTTTCTCAAAATTCACATGGTTGAAAATACAAGGATTGCCTTATGAATGTGGCATGGTCGACAATGTCATTGCTATTACTAATAAGTATGGAACTATGTTGTGTGTAGATAGTTCAACACACAAAAAAGTTCAGTCCTGCTATTCTTACATCTTTTTGGAGTGCACAGATCCTGGTAGAATCCATGAATATCAAACTATAAGGTTTAAAAATTCAAAGACGCATAGGGTGTGGGTTGAGGAAGACATGTCACACTCTATCAATGAAGCTCTGTTTTCGGATTTGGATGTGGAATATTATAATTTTGAATTGGAACATCTACTGATTGGGAAAAACTCTTCCGAATGCTTGTCGGAAGTAGTCGTTGATGTCCCGGCTCAATCTGGTATACCCTCTCTCCGTGTCGGTCTTAATTCGAATTTAGAAAATGAAAGCGTGGTTAATCGTGAAGGGGGGAGGGGGGAGGGGGAATGTGGATGGGAAAAGGGTTGATTTTTTACCAACATCAATAAATGAAGCTGACTTTGCTGCAGACGTGTATTCCAATGTACTAAATATTTTTAATACCTTTCAATCCCATCCAAATTCAACTAGTTGTTCAAAAAGAGATCATTTGGAGCCAACTTTATCTAATCAAGTACAAAACAAGTACCTTTCTGGTAAGACTTTTTTGCTCCGCCGGTCCTTCAATTATACACGAAATTGCAATCCGAGTCCCTCAAGTTTTTTTTTGGATTTTCGAGTCCTTCAATTTGCAAAATTTTGCAATCCGAGTCCCTCTGTCTAACTTCCGTCTAAATCGGCCGTTAACCTTTGACATGTGCCAGGCATGTGAGGGTAAAACCATCTTTTTACTCTTTTCTTTGACTTTTTTGCTTCGTTGGTCCTTCATTTATACACAAAATTGCAATCCGAGTCCCTCAACTTTTTAATTCGATTTTTTATCTTTTTTTTTTATCTTTCATTCATACTTATTATTTTTTATTCGAATTTTTATCATCATCATCTCTCATCTTCTTCTTCTAACTTTCTTCCGCACTTTGCATCGCCGTCAAGGAATGGGTAGGGCTTGTCCGATTTAAAACGCTTGTTAGTTCATGTTCTTCAACATCTTGTTTGTTCACCATCGTCATCATCTTCATTGAATTATCTTTAAATCATCATCGACAGATCTGAAGTTCATTCGGATTCGAAATCAGGAAGCAAAATTTTTTTTCCTAGGTGGTTTATCCGTAAATTTTATTTTTATTCGATTTATCTATTAATTAAACAATTTCGGTATATAACTAAATAAAGAATAAATATTTCAAATAATGTATAAATTATATTTTCGATTCTAATAATTATTATAAGTTAATTACATTCTGTAAAAATTATTTTTACTGTATTAAAGGTGTACAACAATTTATATAGATTTTTCATTATATATATACTAGCCGATTCAATAATTAATACATAATAATTATTTAATTGATCAAATAAATTTATAAAAATTATGTTTTCATTAGATCTATTATATTACAAATTTTCATCAGTTAATGATAATAAAAATCGATTTTTAACTATTTATTCTTCATTTATCCTAGTTTCGGTTAATAAATAATAATAATAATTAATGAATTGTAATATAACTATATAAATTAAGTTTTGATCAGAAAAATACTTATAAACATGTTATTAAACTGATATAAAACTTTGATAAATTAATTCTCAATATTTGGAATTATTAACTAATAATTAAACCGTATAGATATAATATTGTTAAATTTTAGTTTTTAATTGTTAATAAATATAAATTCGACTTTAAAAATTATAAAATTAATATTTCATCAGATTTTGATATAAAATACTAATTGTAAACCATAAATATAAAAAGTATGAATTAAAGATAAAAATTCGAATTAAAAAGTTGAGGGACTCGGAATGCAATTTTGTGTATAAATGAAGGACCAGCGAAGCAAAAAGTCAAAGAAAAGAGTAAAAAGATGATTTTACCCTCACATGCATGGCACATGTCAAAGGTTAACGGCCGATTTAGACGGAAGTTAGACGGAGGGACTCGGATTGCAAAATTTTGCAAATTGAAGGACTCGAAAATCCAAAAAAAAACTTGAGGGACTCGAATTGCAATTTCGTGTATAATTGAAGGACCAACGGAGCAAAAAAGTCTTCTGGTAATAAATTTAAGGGTTTATTTATTTGGACCTGCACTGTTTGCTAATCGGACAACGTGCCTATTTTTATTTTTTTTTACAGTAAACATGAAAATACATTGTCATCATTTTATAATTATCCAAAATTTAGTCACCACCCTCTCTCTTTATTATCACTCCAACCCAATACAAGTAGGGATGACGCCCGCGGGTAACGAGCACGGGTTTTATATACCCGCGACCCGTCCGTCGGATTTCTTTTTTGCACATTGAGACCCGTTACCCACCCACGGGTAAAAACTATTCGTCCATACCCGTGACCCGCGGGTAACAATAATATACAACTTTTTATTAGAAAATCCAAAAAAATTTATTAATTACAAAACCATATGTACAAGCTATAATATATAATGAAGTGAAAATTAAGTTTTTTTACTTGTATATAATATTATATTTTTAATCATTATTCAAATACTAGTAAAATAGCTTTTAAAATTAATAATTGTAAGTATTAATTCGTTCGTAAATTAAAAAAAATCTCATGTATTCACGGGTCGGGTTTACCCGCTACGGGTAATATATACCCGCGATCCGCCCGCAACCCGTCGGCGGGTATAAACTTTTACCAGTACCCATGTCCGCGGGTATAAACTTTTACCAGTACCCGTGTCCGCGGGTAAGATTTAATGATTTTACCCGCCCATCACGAATCGAGTACCCGCGGGTCACGGGTGTTTTCTCACCCATTACCATCCATAAATCTTATAACTTCATCTGCCATTATTTTGAAACTCTTTCAACCACCACCACCGCACCTCTGTCACCACCTATGCCACGCCTCCGTCACCACCTCCATCCAACTCCAGTCACCACCTTCATCACCACAACTCGTTTTATATGGCCTATATGCAACCCTTTAAGCACTATGTACAAGTGTTTATGCACAATTGTACATTAGTGTGTACAAGTTTTAAACACTATATACAACCCTTAAGAATAACGCACAAGTACAAGTTTTAAGGACTATATACAACCCTTTAAGCACTATGTACAAGTGTTTATGCACATTGTACAATTTTTAAGAATAATGAAGGGAGAAATGGGTGGGGCAGGAGAGAGGGGTCAGGTATTTACACATATGATGTGAGATGTTGATGGTTTGTTCACATTGTTCAATAAGAAGAAAAATGTCACTCTAAGACCATTCACAGTGGTGATGGGTGATGGGGGCGTGATGGAGTGTTTTTGTGGGCTATAGTGTTGATTTGGCAAAGGTGATGGCGTGATGACGTGATGCAGTTTGTAGTGGTGGGCGTGATGGTTATGTGATGAGTTAAATTGGTCCCACCATTTTAATTTAATTTTCATTTAGTTTGATTTATTTTTTTTAATTTGTTTGTTCTTTATATAAAAATAATACATATTAAATAATAAAAATTTATAAAAACACACTTAAATTAATAAAATGCAAACGTTTACAATTTATTAAAGTCCTAAAAATTAAAAAGTACGATAATTTAAAAATCTTAATACAATTACTTTATTAAATTCCTAAAACTTAAAACGTAGTTCATAACATAAATTACTCGTCGTCACTTGAAAGCTCGATATAATCTTTATATTTCTCGGCCATCTTTTTCTTGAACTTTAAAGCGGATTTCCTTTCTTTCGAATCGGCGATATCTTCTAAATTAAGTTTAAATAATTTTATGACCTCCACTGCAGATCGTGTTCGTTCTTCCTCTACAATTTGATTCATAATGTTGTTTCGCCTCTCCACTTCTTTTTCCTTATTGTCTGACCATCTCGAACACAACTCGTCGTATCTTGAAGAGTTGGAAGAGTTCGTACCACGTGATGAAGTACCCGCATCAGACGAACCAGATTTTTTAGCAGCCTTCTTTGATCGTTCTCTTCCCATTGGCCGTTGAATTGCATCGGGTCCAAATAGCTCATGAAGGTTGGTTAACCGATCTTCCCCGAGATTGACTGTCTGGTTTTCTCCAACCACATCATCGTCTTTATCTTCGATTTGAAGTTGTGAACCTCTTCTTCTATGCACACCACTTCCACCAATTGCAGGTGGTGAATACCACTTCGGCTTCCTCTTCAAGAATTCCCAAACATCCTTGTAACCCCACGGCTTTGATGCTCGTTCTTGCATTTTTTCACGGTTAAATTATACACGTCATCTTCGTTTCGACCACTACGCCTTGGGTTACGTTCTTCTTCATTGTATAAGGCAGTAAAATCTTTGCACGCCTTATCCAAATGATGCCATTTTTCACTTAACTGATCGTCATTTCGTAAAAAACCTTGATCGTTATCGTTAAACTTATTACGAATTCTAGTCCAAAATTTTGGGCCTCTTTGTGAGTTACCATGAGCACCATCTTCCGAGCAATCAATCCAACATGACGCCAATCAAATTTCTTCGTTTGGAGTCCACAATTTTTTATGTTGTGGTTCTTTCGCAACCTCTTTTCCTTTTCGTTTATGACTCGAACGCACCCGAACTTGTGGTACTTGACTTACACCACGAACTTCTTCTACTTCTTCGTTATCTAAAGGTGTAAAAGTTTGTTGTGTTTGTGTCCATGGTTGCGTATTTGGAAGTTGAAATGGTATAACACCGGGTTGCGAGTAATTGGAAAATTGTGATGGTAATTGTTGTTGATAAGGTTGTCGAAATTGTTGTTGGAAGTTTTGGTTTTGTTGTTGAAGCTGTTGTTGAAGTTGTTGGTGTTGTTGTTGTTGTAGAAATTGAGTAAAAAATAATGGATTATTGAAATCATTAAAAAGATTATGTTGTGAAACATTACCAACGGGTCGAGTACCCCGAACATTTTGTGGGGAATTTGAGCTCGAACCGGGAGTATTAGGTAACCTGAAGTTGTATAAATTACCGGAACCGGGCTCATTATTTTCGGGATGTTGAGACATTATTTAAGAAAGTGGATGTATTAGAGAGTGTTTAGTAATTATAAGGTTAAAAGTTTTGTGAAGTGTTGTGATAAAATGAGATGAATATTTATAGAGATGGGTAAATATTTTTATTTACAAAATTTATGTTTTAAAAAAATTAAAATTGGGCAACGGTTGGCAACAGATATATTTGCTGTTTGGGACCGTTGCTGCAGCTTTTACCCCTCAAACACCAATCAGCATCGATCACCAGCTCCATCACCTCCCGTGATCCCTCCATCGCGCCACCACCATCACCCCGCACAGGGGCGCGATGGAGGCGCCGTACAAGCCATCACCTCCCCACCACGCTGCAATAATAATGGTCTAAAGTTAACTCTTTATCCAAGGTCATTGTCCCACCCTCTGGTTTTAATGAAATTTCAACACCCAATGGTATCACCCCACCCACTGCTGTCCCATTGGTTAAGGAAAAGAATATTTTACCCAATGAAACACCTCGTCATGTTACTACCTGCAAACGCCCTTGTTCAACTTTCCATTCTAATTTTCGAAAAGTTAAAGAATTAGAAGCACAAGAAGCTTATCCAAAACTACAAGCTGCAAATTTAACTAAAAGTGCAAAACTGAAACTAAGTAAGGCTAAGTCGGGTAACCTTAATAAAGACCCATTTGCTTCGTCAACATCAGTTGAGTCAGTCGATGACAGGTCTGATGGGTTCACTGATGTCTTGCCCTCTCACAAACAAACAAAGCCAATTGTTAAACTTATTAACCCCAATAAACAAGCCATTCAATTGAAAACATACAACGAATTCTTTAGTGTCATGAGTCACTATAATGAGCCACCCAAGTCTCTTAATAACAAACAAATTTGAGATTGGCAACTTGGATTACGTGAGACCATCTCAGGAGAAAAATTGGGGTTGTATGATTGGTCATTTGGTTGCTAGATATCATAAGAATAATAAGTGTGCAGAAATTCTTGTTCAACCTTTTCGATATAGTTCCAAATGTCAGAAATTTTGAAGGCAAAGATGTAACTCAAAATGCTAGGAAAAGTAATCTGAATTCTAAAGGTGGCAATCAAATAAAGAGGCTTTTTGATTATTCTGACCTTATTGACTTTAAAGATGATGGCCTTAATGGTTTCACCGATTACATAATGCTCCACAAATCCAAAACATGTTGTCATGTTAGTTACCATGAAGATATAATTTTTCGAGTGCGAAGAGCATGTACGGTGAGCCTCCAACACTTTCTATCAAATAGCAATAACGAGGTTAGCCTCATGGAATACGAGGGGCCTCGGTTGTAAGGAACGAAGACAATGGTTAGATGAGTGGTGATCTAATTCTAAGTACTATTATTTTGTGGCTATTCAAGATTCGTAAGTTAGGGAAGTAAAGGTCCCTATTATGAACGAAATACGGAATCAGCATGTGTATCGTTCGTTGGTGATAATGATTTATCCGATCACAAACCGCTACAAGAAGGATAGTATTCACGTTTGTTGTATGGGTGTTTTGCAACTCTAATGCTCACCTTCAACTATCGGAAAAAAATGAATTTTCTCTCTCTCCTGGAGGCGATTTGGGTGGGAATGGCGGTTTCGCCATTTGAGCCCTAATTTCGTCGTTCTTTTCATCGATCTCTCTGATTTTTCATAGATTATTGTTAGCAATTTAGCAATTAGTAAGGATCTCGTGTAGATTTGTTCTGTGATTTGTACTATGACGCCAAATAAGCGAACATCGAAACGGAGAGTAAGGCTTCCTAAAAAGTTTGGCGACTCCGTTTTGACGGCTACAGTTAAGAATAGGAATCAAACATCGGCTGAGCTAGTGAATGAATTTGAAGCTGATCAAGCTGCTAGTGGCTCCTCTTCTGAGGAGGAAATAGGTGATTTGAGATCTGTGAATGATAAACAGGAAACTGAAGTGAATATGACTGCATCTGTGAAAGATAATCAGAGTTCTAGCTCTATTAGTTTTGATTCATCTAATGAAGGTAATTCTAAGGCTAATTCTGATAATGTTTGCAATATTGATGGTAATAAATCTGCTATTCATGATATACTTGTGAATGATAGTAATAAGAAGGAGTTTGTGCATACTGTGAATACTGAGAAAGCTGATAATGATATGAATAATAGTCAAGGCTCATATGCTACTGTCGTTGGTAATACTGGTGCTAAACTGGATAGGAAATTGAACTATGTTCCTACATGTATTGACAATGATGCTAATGAATTTGTTATTTTTGAAGAGGATTTTGTGAATGAAAGTTGTCTTAAGTGGGAATTAACTGTGTGTGGGTTTTTTGTGGGATATAATATTGATAATGCTAAAAACGAACATATATTTCATAGCATTATTCCTCAAGAAAGACAAGCTTTTAGTTGCAACTGTTCTATTTACAAGTGATATTCGTTTAAATAATAAAAGGTGAAGACAAAAGACAAATTCGACGAATTGAAGACGCAAACGACCAAAAAGCTCAAAAGTACAAAATACAATCAAAGAGGTTCCAATTATTGATAAGAAACGTCTCGAAATTACAAGAGTACAAGATTCAAAACGCAAAGTACAAGATATTAAATTGTACGCAAGGACGTTCGAAAATCCGGAACCGGGACCAGAGTCAACTCTCAACGCTCGACGCAACGGACTAAAAATTACAAGTTAACTATGTATATAAATATAATATAATATATAATTAATTATATTAATTATATATATATTATATTTATAAAATAAATCGTCGGCAAACAAAGAGCCAAATGTGGGTGAGCTGTGAAAACGATCTCCGCGACTCGCGGAGTTTGAAGAAGGAATGGGCCGCGAGTCGCGGAGCCCCAAAAACTGAAACTCCCTATAAAGCCCAACGAATTCTGATCAATTTTTCATCCATAATTCAATCTCTCTCTATATATGTATATGTAAATATATTTATATTTATATTTTAATTTTAATTTTAATTATAATTCTAATAATAAGGGTATGTTAGCGAATGTTGTAAGGGTGTAAGTCGAAATTCTGTCCGTGTAACGCTACGCTATTTTTAATCATTGTAAGTTATGTTCAACCTTTTTAATTTAATGTCTTGTAGCTAAGTTATTATTATGCTTATTTAATCCGAAGTAATCATGATGTTGGGCTAATTACTAAAATTGGGTAATTGGGCCTTGTACCATAATTGGGGTTTGGATAAAAGAACGACACTTGTGGAAATTAGACTATGGGCTATTAATGGGTTTTATATTAACTAAACAATACCTTGTTAATTTAATATACAAACTTATAATTCGACGTATTTATATATAACCACATACGCTTGACTGGGTACGGTGGGCGGGATATCTATAAATACCAATAATTATTCATTTTACCGGACACGGAACTGGATTAATAGTTAATAGACTTGTTGAAACAGGGGTGAATTACATTCAAGGGTAATTGGTGTAATTGTTAATAAAGTAGTAAAACCTTGGTTTACACGCAGTCGATAACCTGGTGTATTCATTAAACAAAGTATTAAAACCTTGTTACAATTCGAATCCCCAATTAGTTGGAATATTTGACTTCGGGAATAAGAATAATTTGACGAAGGCTTTCGCTCTTTATATTTATGACTGATGGACTATTATGGACAAATCCGTATGGACATATTAAATAATCCAGGACAAAGGACAATTAACCCATTGGCATAAAACTAAAATCAACACGTCAAACATCATGATTACGGAAGTTTAAATAAGCATAATTCTTTTATTTCATATTTAATTTCCTTTATTTTATATTTAATTGCACTTCTAATTATCGCATTTTATTTATTGTTATTGTATTTAATTGCACTTTAATTTTCGTACTTTTTAATTATCGCAAGTTTATTTTATTGCACTTTTATTATTCGCAATTTCATTATCGTTATTTACTATACGTTTTAAATTAAGTCTTTTATTTATTTAATATTTTACATTTGGTTTTAACTGCGACTAAAGTTTTAAAATCGACAAACCGGTCATTAAACGGTAAAAACCCCCCTTTATAATAATAATATTACTTATATATATATTTGTATTTTTATAAAAGTAAACTAATATAGCGTTAAGCTTTGTTTAAAGATTTTTCCTGTGGAACGAACCGGACTTACTAAAAACTACACTACTGTACGATTAGGTACACTACCTATAAGTGTTGTAGCAAGGTTTAAGTATATCCATTCTATAAATAAATAAATAACTTGTGTAAAATTGTATCGTATTTAATAGTATTTCCTGCTAAAATTTTATAGTATTTTATACCCCTTAGCTCTAACTATCAAGTATTTTTGGCGCCGCTGCCGGGGAACTCTTAAACGCCGAAAGCGCAACGCTAAATATATAAAAAAAAAGATTTTTATTTTTAGTTTACTTTTATTAAAATTCACTTTTGTAAAAATACGTTTTTAATTATTCAAAAACATAAAAAGAAAACAAAAATATAAATATTTTTAAGAATTTATTAAATATTTAAGTTTTGTAAAGTTTCTTTATTTGAATTTTATAAAAATATAAGTTTTATTTAAATATTTTGTGTTTATTTAGAACATAAAAAAAAACCGAAAAAAAATAAATCTATTTTTAAGATATTTTTAAAATTATAAAGTAGTTCTATTTTTATTTTAGTTTTTAAATATAAGTTTTTATTATATAAATATTTTTATTTAAACAGAAAATATAAAACAGAATAAAAAAAACGAGTCGAATTTTAATCAACCTGTCATTTGAATTTTGGAACCCCGCGACTCGCGGAGTTTGCAGCCTCGAATACCGCAACTCGCGGAGCCTCCCTGACACACGTGATAGAACCCTAATTTCGCATTAATTACGGATTTTATTATTATTATTATTATTAATAAACCCTAATTACTTAATTATTATTATAATTAGTTTAAGTTTTTAAATTAAATTGTATTTTAAATTTTAATTAGTTTTATTATATATAAAAATTAATAGTTTTATAAAATAAATAATATAAAAATAATATTTTTATAAAAATTGTAATTTTTACAACTTTTTGTATATTTTTATATTTTGTCCATTTTTAATTGTTTTAGCGTAATATTTGTATTTTTCGCTAGTTTTTAGTTTTAAACTTAGTTTTTGCCATAGTTATTTTTAGTTCTAGATTTTTAGGCTTTGCCGTAAAATCCCTTAAGTGCTTTTTCTTTAGACTAAGATTTAGGTACTTTAGAATTTTGCGACGCCTTTTTAAGTTTTAGTTTCTTTTTAAGTTATTGCCATTTGGGATATAGTTTTTCTTGTAAGCTTTAATATTTGTAGACACCTTTTACCTATGTATCCATTATCATTCCAATTAGTAATCTCAATTTGCGATTATAATTTTAAGTTACTAATAGTAATAAGGTTGGGTTAGTCTAGTGTTTTTAAGTTCTATAAGTCACTCTTTTTCTTTCTTATTTTTATTTTTCGATCTTTTTCCGACACGCTCTTTTTCTTTCTTATTTCTCGTCATTCTAGTTTTTAGGACATAGATTTTTATTCTACTTCTTATCTAAATTTCTTAAAATTACGAAAATTTATTTTAAGTGGTTAAATTGATAGACATCAAAATTTTCTGGTTCGTAGTAATAGTTGGATTTGTACGTGGACCGGGTTATTGGAGCCAAACAGTCCTCAATTATATTGAGACCAAACGAATCCTGCCCCTCTGCTGCATCTTTTGGCTATTCGAAACGTGGGCAAAATCAGAAAAGTCTATTGATTGGATAACTTATATAATTTTTCTTTCTTTTTTTAAAAAAAACTAATAGGATATTCAGTGAATGCACCGAGCAAGACGTTCACCACCTTTTGTACGTTCACCACCTGTAACTAGATCAAGACATTTAGCAAATATTACCGCCGTTGATTTTTCTTTAGAATCATCATCCAGTCGACCAAGTACTCTAGTTCAAATATCCGATAATCCATTTTTTGAACCCGACCTCACAATTGAGAATCCGGAGAATATTCAGGGACGCTTCATAGATCCTGAACCATTAAATTTTTCTCCGGAACCACCAATCATTCAAACAGAGATTGTTGAGGAACGAACCATTAAATCAGAATCCTCTAGTGATTCCGATTCAACAAATTCAATTATGGAGAATCTGGAACCTTTAAGTATGAAAGACCGAATGAGAGCTAAACGCACTGGCCAAGGTCACGCAATTACTCATCCTGACATTAATGCGCCAGATTATGAAATCAAAGGACAAATTCTACACATGGTGACTAATCAATGCCAATTTAGTGGTGCGCCAAAGGAAGATCCAAATGAACATCTTCGTACCTTTAATAGGATCTGCACACTATTTAAAATCCGAGAAGTGGAGGATGAACAGATATATCTCATGTTATTTCCCTGGACTTTAAAGGGAGAAGCCAAAGATTGGTTGGAATCGTTACCTGAAGGGGCGATTGATACATGGGACGTTTTAGTTGAAAAATTTCTTAAACAATTCTTTCCTGCATCTAAAGCCGTAAGACTTCAAGCAGAAATTGTTACGTTTACACAGAAGCCGAATGAAACTCTATATGAGGCGTGGACTAGATTTGGAAAGTTGTTGAGAGGATGTCCGCAACATGGTTTAGACACCTGTCAAATAGTACAAATATTCTACCAAGGATGCGACATCACTACAAGGAAAGACATAGATATAGCAGCTGGTGGTTCTATTATGAAGAAAACAGAAACTGATGCTTACAAAATTATTGATAACACTGCTTCCCACTCACATGAGTGGCACCAAGAAAAAGATATCGTTAGATCATCTAAAGCAGCTAGAGCCGATTCTAGCCATGACTTAGATTCCATTTTCGCAAAGATAGATGCTGTCGAGAGACGAATGGAAAAGATGACTAAAGATATTCACTCAATACGAATTAGTTGTGAGCAGTGTGGAGGACCACATTTGATAAAAGATTGTCTCAGTATTGAATTAACAATGGAACAAAGAGAGAATATTTCATACATAAACCAAAGGCCTGGAAATAATTATCAAAATAATTATCAACCGCCAAGACCTATTTACAATCAAAATCAGAATTATAACCGAAATATTCCATACAACAACCAACAAGGTCCTAGCAATCAACAAGTATCCAATAATACTTACAATCAGCAAAGACCTAATTTTCAAAACAACCCACCACAACCCAATGATAAAAAGCCGAATTTAGAAGATATGATGACGAAGCTAGTTGAAACTCAAACGCAGTTTTTCACATCTCAGAAACAAACTAATGAGCAAAATGCTCAAGCATTTAGAAATCAACAAGCTTCTATTCAAAACTTGGAACAAGAAGTAAGTAACCTAGCAAGGTTAATAGGTGAAAGAAAACCGGGAAGTTTACCTAGTGATACAAATGCTAACCCCCGGAATGAAACAGCTAAAGCCATTACCACAAGAAGTGGTACAACATTTAAACCACCTGAAATACCTGTAACTTCTGATGAAGCTATTCCTACTCCACAAGAACCACAACCTGATCAAGATAAGGAAAAAGAACCGGTAGTTGAAAAGGTTAATGAAGATAACACAGTTAAGGCTAAACCTTATGTTAAACCATACCAACCACCACTTCCTTACCCGAGTAAAATGAAGAAAGAGAAACTTGAAGCCGAGCAATCCAAATTCTTGGATATGTTTAAACAGATAAATGTAAATCTTCCTTTCATTGATGTGATTTCAGGAATGCCTAGATATGCTAAATTCTTGAAAGATCTAATCTCAAATAGAAAGAAAATGGAAGAACTCTCGGCTGTTACCATGAATGCTAATTGTTCAGCAGTGCTGTTGAATAAGATACCAGAAAAACTATCTGATCCAGGAAGTTTCACAATTCCATGTTTTCTGGGCAGTCTTAGTTCAATAGAAGCATTGGCAGACTTAGGTGCTAGTATAAATCTAATGTCGTATTCACTATACGCTAAACTAGACCTTGGAGAATTGAAACCAACTAGAATAAGTATACAACTAGCCGATCGATCAATAAAATATCCTAGAGGGATAATGGAGAACATGCTAGTTAAAGTTGGTACTTTAGTATTTCCAGTAGATTTTGTTGTTCTGGACATGGAAGAAGATTCTCAAGTTCCTCTCATATTAGGAAGACCATTCTTAAACACGGCTAAAGCAATGATAGACGTGTTCGGTAAGAAATTGACCCTAAGTATAGAGGATGAGAGTGTTACCTTTTCAGTTGATAGAGCAATGCAACAACCACAATCTGCAGATGATACATGTTATTATATTCAAACTATAGATGCACATGCAGAATTGTTAGAAGAATTTCCAGAATTACAAGGAACAGGAGAATGTTCTTTAGGAGAAGGTAATGAACCAATTGATGAAGCTGAAATGTTAGCTACACTTATAGCTAATGGATATGAACCAACAACAGAAGAAATTCAAATGCTAAAAGAAGAAGACAAATATCGATATAAATCATCGATAGAAGAACCTCCGAAATTAGAGCTAAAGCCACTTCCAAACCATTTGGAATACGCTTATTTACATGGTGAATCTAAATTACCTGTAATAATATCGTCTTCTCTTACTGAAAATGAGAAATCACAACTCATTTCTGTGTTGAAAGCTCATAAACCAGCCATTGCATGGAAAATTCATGATATTAAAGGAATAAGTCCTTCGTATTGCACACATAAAATCCTTATGGAAGATGGTCATAAAACATATGTGCAACGCCAACGAAGACTAAATCCTAATATGCAAGATGTAGTTAAGAAAGAGATTATTAAACTGCTAGATGCAGGTTTAATATATCCAATTTCTGATAGTCCATGGGTAAGCCCAGTTCAATGCGTGCCTAAGAAGGGTGGCATGACTGTCATTACAAATGAAAAAAATGAGCTTATTTCTACTAGGACTGTAACAGGATGGCGTGTATGTATTGATTATAGAAAATTACATGACGCCACCAGAAAAGATCACTTTCCCTTACCTTTCATTGATCAAATGTTGGAAAGATTAGCCGAAAATAGTTACTATTATTTTCTAGATGGATTTTTCGGATATTTTCAAATTCCAATAGCACCCGAGGACCAAGAGAAAACCACATTCACGTGCCCTTATGGTACTTTTGCTTACAAACGCATGCCATTTGGACTTTGCAACGCCCCTGCAACCTTTCAAAGGTGTATGATGGCGATTTTTCACGACGTGATAGAAGAATGCATGGAAGTTTTCATGGATGACTTTTCAGTCTTCGGTGATACATTTGAATCATGTCTAGCTAATCTTGAACGAATGCTTATTAGATGCGAACAATCAAATCTAGTACTTAATTGGGAGAAATGCCATTTCATGGTTAAAGAAGGCATCGTTCTTGGACATAAAATTTCAAAAGAAGGAATTGAAGTGGATAGAGCTAAAGTAGATGTAATTGCTAAACTTCCACATCCCACCAATGTTAGAGGAGTTAGGAGTTTTCTAGGGCATGCCGGTTTTTACCGACGTTTCATAAAAGATTTTTCTAAAATTGCCACTCCTATGAATAAACTCCTAGAAAAGGATGCTCCATTCATCTTTTCAGATGAATGTATCAAATCTTTTAATATTCTTAAAGAGAAACTCACTAATGCGCCGATCATGGTAACACCAAATTGGAATCTACCATTTGAACTAATGTGCGATGCAAGTGATTTTGCAATGGGAGCCGTTTTAGGACAAAGGATTGAAAAACGATTTCAACCTATATATTATGCTAGTAAGACGTTACAAGGAGCACAAACAAATTACACAACTACTGAAAAAGAACTCCTTGCTATTGTCTTTGCTTTTGACAAATTTAGTTCATATCTCGTTCTAGCAAAAACGGTGGTCTATACCGATCATTCTGCTCTTAGATACCTATTTTCGAAACAAGATGCCAAACCAAGATTAATCCGTTGGATCTTACTCTTACAAGAGTTTGATATTGAAATCCTAGATAAAAGAGGAGCAATAAATCTCGCCGCTGATCATCTTTCTCGTCTTGAAAATCCCGAATTAGAAGTTCTAAATGAATCGGCCATACAAGACAACTTTCCTGATGAATATCTATTGAAGATAGATTATAATGAAATACCATGGTTTGCAGACTATGCAAACTACTTAGTTTGTGGATTCCTTGAAAAAGGATTATCGTACCAAAAACGAAAGAAATTCTTCAGTGATATAAAACACTTTTTTTGGGAAGATCCACATCTGTTTAAAAGTTGTCTCGATGGAATAATACGCCGATGTATATTTGGAGATGAAGCTAGTAAAATTTTAAACCATTGTCACACAGGACCAACATGAGGGCATTATGGGCCTCAACTAACAGTAAGAAAAATTTATGAAGCCGGATTCTATTGGCCTACAATTTACAAAGACGCACACCTTCTTTGCAAATCCTGTGATGCTTGTCAAAGGGCCGGAAAAATAAGTCAACGTGATGAAATGCCACAAAATGTCATTCAAGTATGTGAAGTATTTGACATTTGGGGTATTGACTTTATGGGTCCATTTCCAAAATCTCATAATAATCTCTATATTCTCGTAGCCATTGATTATGTATCTAAATGGGCGGAAGCACAAGCTCTCCCAACTAACGATGCACGAGTTGTAGTCAACTTTTTAAAATGTCTTTTTGCAAGGTTTGGAACACCGAAAGCTTTAATAAGTGATCGGGGTACTCATTTCTGTAATAATCAACTTGAGAAAGTTCTTAAAAGATATGGAGTAACTCATAAAATCTCCACCGCATATCATCCACAAACAAGTGGACAAGTTGAAAATACCAACCGAGCTTTAAAACGTATTCTAGAGAAAACCGTAGGATCAAATCCGAAGGAATGGTCCATTAAATTGGAGGATGCACTCTGGGCTTTTAGAACAGCCTACAAAACTCCAATTGGAACCACACCTTTTAGACTTGTTTATGGAAAAGCATGTCATCTTCCAGTAGAAATTGAACACAAAGCATTTTGGGCTTTGAAGACATGTAATCTTGATATACATGAAGCTGGACGTCTACGATTAAGTCAACTAAATGAATTAGAAGAGTTAAGACATGAAGCGTACGAAAATTAGTTAATCTATAAAGAAAGAACGAAGAAATGGCATGATAAAAGAATCAGAAGTTCAAAAGAATTTAAAGAAGGAGACAGAGTTCTTCTTTTCAATTCACGATTCAAGCTATTTCCTGAAAAATTGAAATCAAGATGGTCTGGACCATTCATAGTCAAAAGAGTTTTCCCATACGGAATGATAGAATAAATAAATTCAAATGGGATTGAATTTAAAGTTAATGGTCACAGAGTTAAACATTACATACATGGTCCGATGGAAGTTGACAATGAAGTTAATCACAATTTCAATACCACAGCTAACTAAGTGTGGGGAGAATCAAGTCTTTTAAGGATAATATGTATTTCTGTTAGAGTTAGATTGTCTGTTTTCATGTAGTTCTCGAAAATGGAACTCGAATGGTCTTTCCCTAGCAGACCCTAAAGAACTAGTCTTCTCCCCCCATTCTGAATTTTTATTTTTTTTAGGAAATGAAGACTGCCTGTGAACTAAACCATGGTCTAATGCTACACGCTTTGATCACTAAACATAATAATGACACAATTCCAAGTGAAATAGTATCAGTAATCAGAGAAAGATTGGACGTAGTCAGAAAAGAATCCAGATGCGAAGATAATAAGTTACAATTTGGTAAAGGAAAATCAAAATTCGCAGCGAAAAGAAGAGCATGACACCTAGAAAGATGTCACAAATGCGGAAAATGGTCACATGGAGGTAAATGTTCAAATAATCAAACCTATTCAAACACCGAATTTGTTACTTTATGCAGAGACGGACCGTTCATATATTTAGAAGAAAAAACACTGAATGCTCGAGGTTACGCCTATGTAGCCATGGAAAACCAATTAAACCGACTATCTTATGAATGGGATAGATCATATAACTAAGAATACTATCTCACAGGTAAGTCTGTACAGTTTTTATTTTTATTTTTAACCTTTTGATAATAAACGCTAATTTGTTCGCTATAAAGTATTAAATTGGTATTAAATGAAATTAGGTTTGGCGACCGAAATTATTGATATCATACAAAAATTTATTACATCACTGCGAAATTTAACGTTTATTCTTAAGGTATAAATATCTTTAATCAATCAACCCAAAATATTTCAAAAATTCGTCATGAGTTAAATTAGGTCTTGGAACCGAAATTACTTTACCGAAAAGAGGGGCGCATATTTTTGATAATATTTGATTGATTAAATTAGGAAAAAAAGCCAAAAAGATTTTTAATTTTATTTTTACCATGTTTTTAAAATTAATATATAAATCTTAAATTAATATTGTAAACTTTGTAAAATCAATATATTTAAAATTGTAAATATTTGAAAAATTAATATAAGTTTGGTGTGAATTTATAATATGAATTTTTAAATTAAGTTTGGTGTGAATTTTTAATTTTTAAAATATGAATTTTTAATTTTATGCATTTTAAATTTTAAGTTTGGTGCGAATTTTTAATATTAAATTTGAATTTTATGTATTTTTATTTTAAGTTTGGTGTGAATTTAAAAACAAAAATTTACTTTATATCATTAAGTTAAAAATATGATTTTTAAAATTCGTCGTAAGTTGAAGACTAGGTCGTTGAACCGAAATTGCTTTACCCGAGGGAGGGACGAGAACTTTTATTATCATTATTTTTAATCTTATTGAATTAAAGTATGCCAAAAACATTAAAAAACTAAAAAAATCTAAGCTTTTAAAACAATCGCTTGAAAAAGACAAATTTTAAAATTTTGTCGAAGGACGGACTAGGACATCGATCCGAAACGACCTCGTCCTAAATAACAAGGGAAACAAAATTTTAAAATTAATTACTTAATTGTTTTAATTAGAATAAGATATATTTATAAAAAAAAAAATACAAACTCCGCGACTCGCGGAGTTTGATGGGTCAAACACCGCGACTCACGGAGGGACCGAAATACAGAAAAAAAAATAAAACGCAAAAAACTGATCAGTTGAACACCACAACACACAAAACACTGCGATAAAACCCGCAAAAACCCGAAAAAACACCCCCAAATTCACAATTTTTGACCGTTAATCATCAAATCTTTTACTAAAATCATGTTGAGAAGGATGCTATCAAGGAATTACTCAAGAAAAACGGTAAATTTCTACACCTAAACACCATTTAATCCGAAAATTAGTGTTCTTGAGCAATTTTTTCTCCAATTTGATTTTGGTGCTTTTTAGTGTAATTATGCTTAAATTGTTTATGTATTATGCTTGTATAACCTAGATTGATGCTATTTAACATGATTAGAAGCCTTAAACTTCAAATTTTGAGTAATCTAGGGTTTGTGTTCTTGAGCAATTTGGGGCTTTTTTTGATATAAACAGGTTATGGCCGATTTTTGTCATGAATTGTTGCTAAATTAAGTAGTGTAACATGTTTAGGTAGTTAAATGATCCAAACTTTGAGCCTAAACATGATTTTGAGAATTAAAGTGGACTTTTTCATGTCTAAAATTCATGAACTTGATTTTTGAAAGATAATGCCATTTGAAACTTGTTTAATTGCTAGTAATGATTATTTTGACATGTTATTTGAGTTGAATGCTTATGAACTTGGCGAACATTTTCGTATATGCTTATTTGAAAAAGTGTAGATTTGATGAAAATATGAAAATGAGCTTATGTTTGATATAAATTGATCATGTCATTGTAATTATTTTGATTGATGATTTTGCTGACACTAATGCATATTTGGATGCACAAAAATTGTGTTTGATGTGTTTTGCAGACTGAAAGGGGTGAATCTTCATCCCAATCTCGCAATGCTCTGGCTGAGAATGCGGAACAACAGGAGGTGGATAACTACTACAAACAAGATATACCTCATCCAGTCATGACATTTTCTGATATGCACTTGAAAGATTTGCACCCGAACCTGAGATTTGACAGACTTTGGATAGATTATCCAAAATACCAAAGGGGTTTGCATACTCTTCATTCTAAAGTTGTTGAGGTACCTAGGGTCATAGAATGGGGACCATTAGAAGCTGTAGAATTGGCCGGGCCAATTAGGGAATTACTTGCACAGAGGTATGATAATTCTACTTTTAACGACTGGGTACGTTTATTCACCATGCGTAGACCTGTATATAAAGTATGGTGTGAAGAATTGTTGTGTAGTATAGAATTAAATGATCGGGTAGCTAGTTTAACCGATCGATCTTTTATTAGATTTTTGTTAGGAGGTTCGATGCGCCACATGTCTTTACTAGACATGGCTCAGGCTTTACGTATATATACGCCTGAGGAGTTAGCATCTGCCGATTGTAGAGGGTTGATACTAAATGGTAGAAAGATAGACGAAAATTTTGATACGCATGGTGTATGGAGTCAAATGACTAGCCATCACCGATTTAAAGAGGGAAATTACTCTTATTTGGATATAGATAGAGCTGAATTAAGAGTAATTCATAGGTTTTTAGCTAATTCGATTACACAAAGAGGTAAGAACAAGGAAAAGGTAAATGAACAGGATTTGTTTTACCATATGTGTATTCGAGACCCACAAAGTGCTGTAAGTATACCTTATTGTGTGGGTTATTATTTATCAGCTATGGTTAGGGGGATGAGACCGCATAGCATAATAGGAGGTGGTATATTTATTACTTTGATTTCTGAATATCTCGGTGTGGATGTAAGTCGGGGGGGGATTACTAATCGAAGAACCAGAACCCCGCGATACAATAGGTTTAAATGTATACCATGGTGCGAAAGTTTTGAAGAGGCGAAATAACGCCGCAGTACAATACCATGGTAGACATCCACAGGTTGAGAGAAACCAACAGCAAGGTAATGTAGGAGGGGGAAATGAAATGGCAGAAATGCAAAGGTTTATAGCTTCACAAGAGTTTGAAAATGCTAGACATAGAGCATTTGAAGATTGGCAAATTCATCAAAACCAAATCATAGCTTATTGCCAACATATAGGTAGAAACTATATTCCTACTCCATCGCCCATATTCCCTCCCTGGTCTATAGAGATTCAACCACCGTATCCTACGTATAACCCAGCCGAAGCATTTTATAGCACCTATGGTTATGCATGGAACCCCTACTGGTATCAGTATCATCCCTAGTCTACTTAGTTTTATTTATTTTGTAATTTGTAATGTTGATACATTTAATACTTTTTTAATATTGTAATAGTTTTTATAATTTTCTAACTTTTATTCTTAGATTTTAATAATTTTTGAATGTGGGGTAATATACCAAACTTCAAAAAATATGTATATATGTATGCAGTTTATCTTATGTACACAACAGGGTAAAACAACACATTTTCAAAGACTGGCATTAAGTTCAGCAAAAGCAACTAATTTTGACGACAAGATGCAAAATATATGTGAAATAACAACAAGACGGAATGAACAAATGATATGCACCATTTATCATTCAGCAAGCAAACACAAATATGTTTGGAAACTTTGGTAAAATTTAATCATTTTCACACAAATCACCCTCAATAATTTAAATTGTTACTGATTTCTTGCAAATGAGGGCATTGCAAGATCTTAAGTGTGGGAAGGGGTTAAATTCTTTCGGATTTTAAAATTTTTATCTTAAACACTTGGTTACCATTAAAAATACTAGTAAAGCAGTAGTTGTATTAGAACCTAGTGCTCTCTGATAATAAAGAACAGCCCTAGTCTTATATACTGACTACCCAATTCTAGTAAAATTTTTCAAAATTTTCAACTAAATGAACTCAAAATCATGTTTATACATATTTATGAACGATAAAACTAGGTTTTAACACCGAAATTATTGTTACCTCGGAAAGGACATAAATTGAGAAACAAACCAAAATGTTAAAATTCATTTAAAATGGAATAGAGGACAATAAAAAGGAAAATAAAAGCCAAGTGTGGGAAAATTTACCAAGTTATCTTAAACATATGTCACATATATCTGTAACAAATAACTGAAAATACTTTTGCTTTGGACTAAACTAAACTGTTTTACCCGATGAAAGAAAAGAAGAGATGGATCTACACGATGAATCAATTCCATCATTAAAAGAAAGTAAAGTCTTCCGAAAAAGAAACGCGCTTCTTGATTTAGGTCAGGAAGTTGTCGTCCAGACCAGTTGTAGAGTCTACGAAAAACCTTGAAAAGTTTTCTCGAAAATCAGCTGGAAATCCACGGACCTCAGCATCAAACACGGTCGCCAAGTGGTCAGACTTATCCTAACCATGAGAGGATCTTTCTTGTAAAATGGGGAGGGCACCGTGCAAATTAGCTGGATAAGACTAATGAATCAGATCCCCAGAAAGGATAATCTCCTTAAAGATTAAAAATCAGCTTTTAAGCCTGATATTACTCAATCCTAGAGATTGACCTTAAAGATTGAGAATTCAAACTCATGGAATTCAATGATATCTAAACTCGAGCTTGAACGAGAAAATATTTTGATCAAATTATAAACCGATTTGTTTTCTGAAAACCCATTTTCAATGCGTTCATTACCATTGAACGTAAAATCCTAGGAATTCACCTGGAGTTCATTAGGTCACCTGAACCAAATCGGGTGTCAACCGTAAGAACGGTGGTTGCATAGCATGGTCAAAGACAGAACCTTGTGCCAGACCGAAAAATCATAAGGGTGAGCTTTACTATTGCTCCTACAAAGGATAGTAATTGCGTTCGACACTTTATAGACCATAATTAAATGCATGTCAGGGGACATTGCCTTAATAGTTGCTTGTTCAACGCTTTCCTTTATAATCGGACGGTAGTTTACCGAAAGGTAATATACGGGACAAGTAAACTGGACGTGTTGCTTTCCAAATACAAGGTTAGCAAGTGGGTGACACAAAACCATAAGTTTTGAGCTAAAATTTTCAAATCTGAAACCCACCAAACCCACAAAAATATTTCGCAAACACCGGTGAAGGGTTATACCGGAAAATTTATCTAGGGTAAAAACTAGATTTAATTTTCAAAAGATCAAATGTTTTCATAAAGATCCAATTTCCTTAATGGATCTAAATTTTTATAGTCATGTGGGACTGTAAACCATATCGTTACTACCATTGTTTATACCGCCGTATAGAAATCACTGATGTACAAAGTGTGAAGAATAAAGAAGTGATTCTAGTATTTCAAGACGATATTGCTTGAGGACAAGCAACGCTCAAGTGTGGGAATATTTGATAATGCTAAAAACGAACATATATTTCATAGCATTATTCCTCAAGAAAGACAAGCTTTTAGTTGCAACTGTTCTATTTACAAGTGATATTCGTTTAAATAATAAAAGGTGAAGACAAAAGACAGATTCAACGAATTGAAGACGTAAACGACCAAAAAGCTCAAAAGTACAAAATACAATCAAAGAGGTTCCAATTATTGATAAGAAACGTCTCGAAATTACAAGAGTACAAGATTCAAAATGCAAAGTACAAGATATTAAATTGTACGCAAGGACGTTCGAAAATCCGGAACCGGGACCAGAGTCAACTCTCAACGCTCGACGCAACGGACTAAAAATTACAAGTTAACTATGTATATAAATATAATATAATATATAATTAATTATATATATATATATATATATATATATATATATATATATATATATATATATATATATATATATATATATATTATATTTATAAAATAAATCGTCGGCAAACAAAGAGCCAAATGTGGGTGAGCTGTGAAAACGGTCTCCGCGACTCGCGGAGTTTGAAGAAGGAATGGGCCGCGAGTCGCGGAGCCCCAAAAACTGAAACTCCCTATAAAGCCCAACGAATTCTGATCAATTTTTCATCCATAATTCAATCTCTCTCTATATATGTATACGTAAATATATTTATATTTATATTTTAATTTTAATTTTAATTATAATTCTAATAATAAGGGTATGTTAGCGAATGTTGTAAGGGTGTAAGTCGAAATTCTGTCCGTGTAACGCTACGCTATTTTTAATCATTGTAAGTTATGTTCAACCTTTTTAATTTAATGTCTCGTAGCTAAGTTATTATTATGCTTATTTAATCCGAAGTAATCATGATGTTGGGCTAATTACTAAAATTGGATAATTGGGCCTTGTACCATAATTGGGGTTTGGATAAAAGAACGACACTTGTGGAAATTAGACTATGGGCTATTAATGGGTTTTATATTAACTAAACAATACCTTGTTAATTTAATATACAAACTTATAATTCGACGTATTTATATATAACCACATACGCTTGACTGGGTACGGTGGGCGGGATATCTATAAATACCAATAATTATTCATTTTACTGGACAAGGAACTGGATTAATAGTTAATAGACTTGTTGAAACAGGGGTGAATTACATTCAAGGGTAATTGGTGTAATTGTTAACAAAGTAGTAAAACCTTGGTTTACACGCAGTCGATAACCTGGTGTATTCATTAAATAAAGTATTAAAACCTTGTTACAATTCGAATCCCCAATTAGTTGGAATATTTGACTTCGGGAATAAGAATAATTTGACGAAGGCTTTCGCTCTTTATATTTATGACTGATGGACTATTATGGACAAATCCGTATGGACATATTAAATAATCCAGGACAAAGGACAATTAACCCATGGGCATAAAACTAAAATCAACACGTCAAACATCATGATTACGGAAGTTTAAATAAGCATAATTCTTTTATTTCATATTTAATTTCCTTTATTTTATATTTAATTGCACTTTTAATTATTGCATTTTATTTATTGTTATTGTATTTAATTGCACTTTAATTTTCGTACTTTTTAATTATCGCAAGTTTATTTTATCGCACTTTTATTATTCGCAATTTTATTATCGTTATTTACTGTACGTTTTAAATTAAGTCTTTTATTTATTTAATATTTTACATTTGGTTTTAACTGCGACTAAAGTTTTAAAATCGACAAACCGGTCATTAAACGGTAAAAACCCCCCTTTATAATAATAATATTACTTATATATATATATTTGCATTTTTATAAAAGTAAACTAATATAGCGTTAAGCTTTGTTTAAAGATTTTCCCTGTGGAACGAACCGGACTTACTAAAAACTACACTACTGTACGATTAGGTACACTGCCTATAAGTGTTGTAGCAAGGTTTAAGTATATCCATTCTATAAATAAATAAATAACTTGTGTAAAATTGTATCGTATTTAATAGTATTTCCTGCTAAAATTTTATAGTATTTTATACCCCTTAGCTCTAACTATCAAATATGTCCTATAATGCATTACAGTACAATTTGAGGAGAATGTGGGCTAGGTATGGGTTGAGAGATATTATTGTAGATAATAACCAAATGTGCTACTTCAAGTTTAATAATGCAATTGGTATGAATCAAGTGATTGAACAAAGTCCATGGATGGTTAATGGCAAACCTATGCTTGTATACAAATGGAGTCCTGAGGTGTGTATTGAAAAGACTGACCCAGTTAAGGTGCCTGTTTGGGTCAAGTTGAGTAATATTCCTTTGGAGGCCTGGAATGTTAAAGGTATTAGCACCATAGCAAGTAGATTAGGAAAACCATTGGTTATGGATAATATGACTGCTAGTATGTGCCATAAGGGTGTTGGTAGGGCAGGATATGCTAGAGTAATGGTGGAAATAGAGGCAAATAAAGGTTTTGTGGATGAAGTTGATATTCAGTACCAAGATAAGCAGGGTAATGTGAAAGGTAGCAAGAAGGTTAAGGTGGAATATCCATGGAAGCCAAGTTTGTGCAGTCCCTGTATGGTGTTTGGCCATAGTCATGGGGAATGTAAGGTGAGACCTAGATCTGAGCAGGAGCTAAAGGGTAGGAATGTTGAAAGGCATGAGAGAAAAAGATAATGATGGGTTTGAAAAATTGAAGAGTAAGAAGGTTGGTTTTAAGGAGAATGAATATAAAAGGAAGGATACTCAAGTGTATAGACAAAAGGTGAATACTGAGCCTGCTGCAGGCTTTAAAAAAGCTTGGCATCTAAATAAAGAAAATGCAAATACCTTTAAGGAAAGTGCCAACAAGTTTGCAGTTTTGTCTGATAAGGGGGAGGATGAGGATTTAGCTAATCCATTGATTGATAATAGACTTATTGTGGACAAATATATTGCTAAGAATGTGCAACCTTCTTCTGATGTTACTAAAAATGGTCCTATGATATGATTCACTATTTTAAACTGTAATGGGAGGAAAAGTTAAGGAAAAAAAATAGACATCAGGAGGAAGATGTTGTTGATAATAATAGTATGGATGAAGGGAATGTAGGTGCAGATGAGGTGCAGGGTTTAGACCCTGACATCCTTATTTGACTCTGATTTATTATAATGTTTTCCTCATGGAGTTCAAATGTGCAACATGGAATATTAGGGGGATGAATAATGAGGATAAACAAAAGGAATTCAGGTTATTTTTGAAGAATGAAAAGTTGAGTGTGTGTGCTGCTTTGGAGACTCATCTTAAAATGAATACTATTGTTGATGTATGTAATAAAGTGTTTGATAAGTGGGAATGGGTATCAAATGTTAGGTTTAGTCCTAATAGTTGCAGGATAGTATTGGGATGGGATCCTGATAAAGTGAATATGATGATTTTACATGTAGATAGGCAGTTAATTCTATGCCAGGTGGAAACATGTGATAGGAGGATTAAATTCTCGTGTAGTATTGTGTATGCTAGTAACTCTGGAAGGGAAAGGAAGATCCTATGGAATGAACTGAAGACACAAAACAGGATCACTAATCAACAACCTTGGGTTATAATGGGAGATTTTAATGTCACATTGAAGCTTGATGAGCATACTGCTGGTGGTTCTAGTGTTTCTGAAGATATGCAGGACTTCATTAACTGCACTAATGAGATTGAAGTTGAGGACATTGGTAGTAGTGGTTTTCATTATACATGGACTAAATCATTCAAGAATCCAAGATGTGGTGTGCTAAAGAAACTTGATAAGATTTTAATCAATGATGAATTCATGATCAAGTATGCTAATGCTTATGGGTTATTCTTGCCATACTTGGTATCTGATCATAGCCCTACAGTTCTAGGGTTTCCTAAGGGGTTAGAACTGAAGTCAAGAGCTTTTAGATTTATGAATTACATAGCTGATAAGGAGAGCTTTCTTCCTATTGTTGCACAGAAAATGGGCTACTCAGCTGGAAGGTCATAATATGTTTAAAGTGGTTCAAAAATTGAAAGTTCTTAAAAAAGACTTGAAGCATTTAAACTAGAGTCATGGTAACCTGTTTGATAATGTAAGAATTTTGAGAACTAAGCTCCAAAAGGCTCAAGAAGATATTGATAAGGACCCCTATAATCCTCAAGTTAGGGGCATTGCTGTTAAAATCTTGGAAGAATATGAAATTGCTAAACATGATGAAGTTAAATTGCTACAGCAGCAAGCTAGGATTAAATGGCTTACTGAAGGTGATAAGAACACAAGTTTTTTCCATGGGATTTTGAGAAGTAGAAGGCAAAAGTCCAAGGTTGAGAGTATATGTGATGAACATGGGATTAGGTATTATGGGGATCAAGTGGCTGTGCAGATTGTGAAACATTTTGAGCAATTTTTGGGTATTACTACTAATGTCAGACCATTGGAAGATCTTGGTGATATTTTCACTAATACATTATCTTATGGTGATGCATTGGCAATGACTGTTGATGTTACTGATAATGAAATTAAAGATGCTATATTTGCCATTGATATTAACAAAGCTGCTGGCTCAGATGGGTATTCTTCTCATTTTTTCAAAAAAAAAGCCTGGAGTATTGTAGGCCCAGATGTATGTGCAGCTGTCAGGGATTTCTTCAGAAATGGGAAATTGCTTGGAGAAGTTAATGCTACTCTAATTGCTTTAGTTCCAAAAATTGATACACCAAATAAAGTTTCAGATTTTCGCCCCATAGCTTGTTGTAATGTACTTTATAAGTGCATTAGTAAGATCTTAACTAGCAAGATTAAGGATGGATTGGGAAAAGTTGTTAATATCAATCAGATTGCTTTTATCCCTGGTAGGCATATACAGGACAACATATTGGTAACTCAAGAGCTCTTAAAAGGCTATAATAGATCAAGTGGTCCTAGAAGATGTGCACTCAAGATTGATATTCAAAAAGCGTATGATACTGTTAGTTGGGAATTTTTGGAGAAGGTCTGTATAAATTTGGCTTTCACCCAATGATGATTAAGTGGATCATGACATGTGTTAGCACTACTAGATTTTCTATTTGTGTTAATGGGGAATCCCAAGGGTATTTCAAAGGTGGGAGGGGGTTGAGACAAGGTGACACTATTTCACCATATCTCTTCACTATTGTAATGGAGGTCTTAACCCTTATTATTAATAATAAGATTAGACAGAATGCAGGGTTTAAATATCATTATGGTTGTAAAAAGATGGATATCTCTCACTTATATTTTGCTGATGACCTTATGGTCTTGTGTCATGGTGACTTGAATTCTGTCAATATTATTAAGGGTGCTCTTGATGACTTCAGCAGTGTATCTGGTCTTCATCCTAATCTTGGTAAGAGTACTGTATTTTTTGGTAATGTGCCAGAGGAGATTAGAAGTAGCATACTGCAGGTTCTTCCATTTTCAATTGGGAAGCTTCCTGTTAGGTATTTGGGTGTTCCTTTACTGGCAAAAAGGTTAAGTGTTGGTGATTGCAAATGCCTTGTTGATAAAGTCAAAACAAAAGTGCATAGTTGGAGGAACAAAAAATTGTCTTATGCTGGAAGGGTGCAACTTATTGCATCTGTTTTGTCATCAATGCAGATCTACTGGGCTTCTGTTTACATGCTTCCTGTTGGTATTATAAATGAGATTGAGAAATTATTGAAGGAATTTCTGTGGAGTCAAGGTGTTAGTGCTAAAGGCAAGGCTAAAGTGGCATGGAAAAATGTTTGTATGCCTAAAACTCAAGGTGGCCTTGGTATTAAGCCTTTAAAAAGATGGAATGAGGTTCTTTTAATCAAACAATTGTGGAAGATTATTGTTCAGGAAGAATCCGTCTGGTCTAAATGGGTTAATATTGTAAAATTAAAGGGTAGAAGTATATGGGATGTTGCTGAGGAGCATTCTGATAGCTGGGGTTGGAAACAGATACTTGCATTGAGAGATAGAATTAGGCCTCATGTGTTTCATGTTATTGGGAATGGTTTAAACACTTATGCTTGGTTTGATAACTGGTGTTCTATTGGTTATTTAGATCAATATGTGTCAAGAAGAGAAAGATACCAAGCAAGGTTGGGAGATGATATGAAAGTTGCACAGATAGTTCAAGACAATCATTGGACATGGCCTGCAGACTGGAGTATTAAGTTTCCAATCTTAAACTCTATTGGTGTTCCTGTTTTAAATGACCAAAGTGATAGAGTAATCTGGGTTGCAAATGATGGTAGCAGGAATGAGTTTCATACCAGGTTAATATGGGAGGATTTGAGGGATACAAGAGATGTTGTTAAATGGCATCACATTGTTTGGTTCCCTCAAGCTACTCCAAAGCATGCTTTTCTTCTCTGGGTGGTTGTACAAAAGAGGTTAGTTACTCAAGATAAGTTGATGAAATGGTATCCTTCTTTGAGTTTTAAATGTGTGCTATGTGATCAATGTAATGACTCACATGAACACTTGTTTTTTGGCTGTGAGTATGCAAAGAAAGTTTGGGATTCTTTAAAGCATAGATTGTTATTCAAAGGTCTCCCTGGTGACCTGAATATGATGGTGAATATACTGTCAGACTACCCATATACAAAGCATATATGGAATGTTATTATTAGAGTGGTGCTTGCGGCTGTTGTCTATTATGTTTGGCAAGAGAGAAATTGGAGGATTTTTAAGGCAAAAAATAGAAGTGTGGATGAATTAGTGAAGATTATTGTTCAGCATGTTCAACTTAAAATGTTGACTTTGAGAGTCAAAAAGTCCTGCCGTGGTTAGAGCAGCTGAGATTTGGGAGCTGAAGTGGAAGGATATGAGATTCCAATATGAGGTTGATTAATATGCCTAAATGTAGCGCGTCGTGAAAGATGAGACGGCTTAGTTTAGGTTTATGTTGATGTTTGTATTGTAATTGTTGTGTTTTGTTTGGCTTTGGTTTTGTTTTCTGTTGGGCAGGGTGTGCCTGTGCCATGTATTGTAACTTTTGGTTTTAATATATTTCTCATTTTGCCAAAAAAAAAAAATGTTTATCATTCACGTTATAGTATTCCATGTACAAAAGGATTTGATCCTTTTAATTTGTGTAATGGGCCTTGTGATCTGATTCTATAAGGATCCTTAAGGTGTCCAACTTGTGTAATCGGGCTAGCCATCACTTTGTTGGCTAGGCCATTCTTATTTATTTATGATATTCTGTTTTTTGCCAAAATAAAAATAAAAATAAATATTATCTCTTTAGTTGACTCAACACACAGCTTACTTATGTTCTCAACCGAGTCACCCCCTTTTTATTAAATTGATTATAAACCACCCTTTTGACTCTTGAGATTCTCATCTCTATAGATGAGTTATTTACGGTTATTGGACCACAGACTAAACAATAAATCTTAAACAATCCTCCATTATTTGTGCTCAATATGTAATCTGACAGCGTCTATCCTAATTGGTAACTACGATACAGTTAATACCATCTACCCATTAATTGCATATTTGCATCTTACTAATAAACTATCATTCGCAAAGCTTTATCTATAGCTCTCGACCCCAAGGACCGCATATAGCAGCTATTACTTTGAAAAATGCTAAATGTGCATAGTTTTGTACCTTTGCTAAATTCAAAAGAATCAACAGAAAATTACATAAAATATGTCAAAATAAAATAAAATAAAAATAAAATTTGATAACGTTGTTCTTAGGTCCTATATGTTACTAAAAAAAACACTTTATTCATTAAATTATCTTGAGCTATTTAAGTTTTATGCTATTGTGACGTTATATACATCTATCTATCTATCTATATAGTCTAATAAATCTCTAAAATAATGATATCATCATTAATCTTAATTTTCATAATGATAATGTCATAATTATATATTAATTTAATTTAAAAAATAATACAAATTTTTTTATAAAAGAAAATATTAATCTCTCCTAAATTGTAATTTTATTTTTCAAATTTTTTTTTAAAGGCATTTATTATTATTAATTATTATTATTATCATTAAAAATATAAATATAAATACTCAACTTTGAGCGAACTTTATGTTTGTAAAATCAACGACAAGTTTCTTAGTCGTAATCCGTGGTTCCACGGGACAATAAACTAAATGACTTTAACATTTACATTCACTTAATACGTAAAACATATCATTAAACGGTTTCATTTAAACAAATCCGTGTTTCCACGGGTCATTTCACTAGTAGAAAACAAATGTAGACATCCAACACAGTTTTTATCATAAGACTGAACCCGTAACATCCCATTTTAATTATACATTAATAAGAAAAAGAAGCCCGAGGCTTTATTTACTCATTTTTAGCGAAGCTTCTAATTATATCATATATCATTAATTACCAAATGTTGTTTGAGGATGTCATTTAATTCCTTTCTATTTCTAGCGAGGGTTGATTAATCGGGGCGTTTGGCCGAGTAGCTTTGTTGTCGCTCTGATCGTCACTGTTATCCTCTTTCCCCCGGCTTGTTCTTTCAAGTTCGTTTATTCCTCGTTACAAATGGTTTGGTCTTTTTCGGTTATCTTCACAATAAACATTACTTCCGTATAATTCGATTATCCATTGTATAGATATATAGGTACATGTAATCTCACATTCCAATATTAATAATATTTTCTTGCTTTTCAAAAAAAAAATCATTAATTTAATTTTAGTCATAAGTATTGGCTGATCTTTCGGGCTGTTAATTCCAAGTGTAATTATCATCTAAATTTTGGAATATTGGATCCCTACTAATCCTTATGGCGGCGCGCATCATAGTTGAATTTGAAGTTTAGTAAGGATCTATGACTATGACTTATTGGATAAAAAATAAAATAACATTGGATGAATTAATTTATGAGAGAAGATCCTCACACACACTATTTTTTGATTTATACACACTTAATTTGCTATTTTACCCTTACTTTTGTTTAAAATAATAATATAGGTTCAAGTCCCTAGATAAATGTAGGAATATAATTGTAAGTTTATGATACAAAAGTGTGCATGGATAAAAAAAAAAGTGTGTGAGAATCACATCCATTAATTTAAATCGTCAAAACAATATCTTTGTGTAGGAATTATATATATATATATATATATATATATATATATATATATATATATATATATATATATATATATATATATATATATATATATATCACTTGGAGAAAATAGATGAACATTGAATTCCGCAAGCAAATATCACGCAGTGTATGTTAGGTTGTTTTGTAGGTATGTATGTATGTTTTGTTTGTTCTGTAGGTGTATGAATGTATGTAGGTATGTTTCATGTAGGTATGTAGGTATGTTTATGCACGGATGTATGTAGGTATTGATATAGGTTTATGTATTTATGGGTGTGTGTGTGTGGGTGTGTATCGCATCGTTCGGTGCATCTTGGGGTCATGATGGCTGAGGACGACCTTCCTTGCTCCCGAGCTTGATTGGTATTCTTTTAGCTGTGTGTCTTCGGGGATGTCTACCTTAAAGATGCATGAGTGGTGTTTTGGTTTGTTACGGGTGGTGGCTCCTTGCTCGCGCAACAACTTCCACCTGACATACCTTTCGAGTACTGTTTACAAGGTCCATTGGCTTTATTTATTGAGGCAACACCAAGCGTCGATTAAGTGACGACTTGACTGCCGTTTAGAGCCTAAATTGATGTTTCAAGCAGGCTTTTAAACCCATGGAAATTTGATTCTACCATTTTCATGGTGTCTCTTTTTTTATTTTTATTTTTATTTAACTATTTTTTTATAAAAAATTTATATTCCTACTTTTTGGCTGGATGTCCACTCGGAAGCAATCTCTTTATCCGTCGAATAGAGAGAGGGATGACTTTCTCTACTTTTGAGTTCACTCTGTGTGGAGAAATGACTTGTCTTCTATTCTCTGATAGGGGAAGGATTGTCTACATCTCACCTCCCCCATACACCACTTATGTGGTATTGGGTTTTATTGTTGTTGTTGTTGTTGTTGTTGTTATTGTTATACCTAAAACTTATGTAAAGTTGGATGGATGGTTGGCGGAGGCGGAGGTTACACGAAGGACCCAAGTTCGATTCTTAGGCTACCTATTATTTTTTTTTTCCTTATTTTAAAACTTATGTAAAATTGGGCCCAGCGTAGCGGGCTGGGCCCAATTGCTTGTTAATATCATTAGATGAAATTAATATTAGATTTAAGAACCCGTGTGTTGCATGGGGGCACTTCATCAAACTAATTTTTTTTTTTGAAAAGCAAGTAGGAATTATATTAATCAACGATATAAGTACAAAGGTGCCATTGTGGCCACTTAAAAAACAACAAGAAAATACAGAAAACTACACACGAATTAGGTTGCAAAGATTGCAACTAGCACGATATGGGGTTAGAAAACCAATTATGCCACTCGAGCTTATGTCGATTTTGTCTCCTCGAAAGCCAGTCGAAAGATAGGGTTTGAATCTCCAAGATTAGTGAAGGAACCGCCCGAATTTTGTTCTTGAAAACCTTTTCATTACGTTTCTTCCAAAGCAAATAACAAAAAATCCAACAAACCGCTTGCCACAAAATTTTTTTGTTGTCTGTAGCTAGCGAACCAAAAGTCCTATTAAAGATGTCGTCGAAGCCGAAAATTGACGTATTGTATCCCCACCAATATAGAACTTTCAACCACACCTCTTGAGCGAATTGGCAAGAAAAAAGAATGTGTTCAACCGACTCTATACCCCCATCACAAACCGGACATCTCACGCTATGTAAGTCAATACCCCTTTTGTCTAGTTCAAGTCTAACCGGAATGCACCCCCTTCTCGCTCGCCAAATGAAGATCTCCACTTTTTTTGGAACTAATTTGTTACGCAAGGTCTCTACCGCCGAATTTTCACGAACCAATGTGATACTATCAATGAGTTTGGACATAACCATAACCGTGTACCCTTTGTTTTCGTTTAGTGCCCACTGCCACCCATCTTGTTTTTCGCTAACCAGCTTAATGGGCTGAATTAGCCCACGCAACTCTTGAAGTTCTGCTGAAGTTCACCCAGTGGGCTCACGGGCCCAAGAACAGCCAACCAACAGCCCACCATTTGAGTTATGAACCATCTCTTTCACTGTTGCTGCTCTGTCAAGTGAAAGTCGAAATAGCCTGTTGAATCTTTCTTTTAAGCAAACGTTCCCGATCCAAGTGTAATCCTAAAACATTGTGTCCGCCCCATTTCCAATTGCGCGAGTAAATGAACTAGAGAAGGGGATCCCTAGCCCATCAATGTGTTTTCCTGCATCACAAATAAAAAACCAAAGACTAGCGCTTGGGTTACGGGCAGGCCCGTTACCAATCACAAGTCCTCCATTAGAACCATAAATGCTACGAATCACCGAGACCCACAAAGTGTTGGTTTCGGTTTTGAACCTCCACCACCACTTACAAAGAAGGGCAAGATTTTTACATTTGAGTGACATGATATTTAAGTCGCCTTCTTCGTGAGGAAGAAGGATTGTTTCCCATTTGACCCAAGACATTTTAGAGTTTGAACCCGACCCACCCCAAAAGAAAATACGTCTCACACTCTCTAGACATTTTAGCACACAAGGAGGGGCATGAAAAAGCGAGAAATAGTAGAGCGGTAAACTAGAGAGAACCGATTTAACAAGAGTCAAACGACCACCGAATGAAATCATTTTAGCTCTCCACTCCGATAACCGACTGTTGAACTTTTTTGATAACCGGGGACCAATCTTTCAATTTCTTCATCTTATTACCCACAGGGAGACCCAAATACATAAAAGGTAACTTACCCGCTTGACAAGAACACCGTGAGGCAAGATCTTCCACTTCTGAGTTGCTAATACCTACCCCATAAATGTGACTTTTATTGTAGTTCACCTTTAAACCCGAAGCCCTTTCAAAACATTCTAGTAAATACATTAAGTTTCGAGCATTACGCTTACTCCATTCCTTGAAAAATATCGTGTCATCCGCGTATTGTAAATGAGAAATAATAACCTTCTCATTACCAACTTCAACCCCTTTATACATGTCTTTGTCCACCGCCACTTTAGTAAGAATGTTAAGGCCTTCTGACGCGATAATGAAAAGAAAAGGTGATAGGGGGTCACCTTGCCTAACACCCCGCCTTAGATGGAATTCACATGTCGGGGAGCCATTAATTAAGATTGAAATTGAGGCTGATTGTAAGCAAGATGCCATCCACTTTCGTCATTTAATCCCGAAACCCATACAAGTCATAACTTCTAGAATATAGTTCCAATTGATCAAATCAAAGGCTTTCTCGAAATTGACTTTGAAAATAAAACCATGTTTTTTATTACGCTTGAGATCATCAACCACTTCATTCACCACTAAGACACCATCTAGGATAAATCTCTCACTAAGGAAGGCACTTTGTTCCATCCCCACAAGGTGCGGCACGACTCTACGAATCCTAAGAGACAACATTTTCGCAATTATTTTGTAGTAGCTACCAATAAGACTAATCGGCCAGTAATCTCCAAAATTCAATGGATCCACTTTCTTAGGGATAAGCGATACGAACGAAGCGTTGCACCCCTTGGAAAACTCACCGTGATCCCAAAACCAATTAATAGCCTCGATTAAAACCTCTTTGATGATGTTCCAAAATTTTTTGAAAAAACCCAAGTTAAAACCATCCGGCCTGGGGGCTTTAGTACTTCCACAACACTTTATCGATTCCCAAATTTCGGCTTCCGAGAATGGCACTTCGAGGCTTGATGCTTCTAATTCTGAGATCGATGAATAATTCAGCCCCTCTAGGCTAGGACGATCCATATCTCTCTCGTCGAATATTTTATTGAAATGATTAATCGCTTCATCTTTGATAATCGACGGGTCTTCACACCATGAGCCGTTAACATTAATACCCAGGATATTATTTTTGTTGTAATTTCTTCGTAGTGAGTTGTGAAAATATTTTGAGTTTTCATCACCATCGGTCATCCAACGTACCCGTGCTTTTTGTCTCAACATTCCGGTTTTTACCTTTTCCTTTTCTAGCCAAGTTTTTCTCGACGCACTCCAATTCTCGTGATCCTCAACACTTAAAAAACCTGATTCTGCTTTGAGTTCAAGATCCATCGCTACCTTTTTTGCATTTTCAATTTCTACATCAAGATTCCCAAAATGAGATTTGATCCACTCTTTAAGATCCGCTTTTAACCTTTTTAGCTTGTTACGGAAAACACAATCTTTTTGATTACCTTCCATCGTACCTTTCCAGGATTCGGCAATTACATCTCCAATACCATCCACCAACAACCATTCATCAAAGATTTTAAACGGTTTAGGTCCAAAATTGACTTCACCATCCGACATCATAATAGGACAATGATCCGAAACCTTTCTATCTAAAGCAATGACCTTTAAATCCATCCACAAACTAAGGAAGTCACTCGATACAAGAAATCTATCTAACTTGCTCATCTTAACTCCAACATCACTACCTCTAGTGAATTTCCTTCCCCCCATTGGAATATCAACTAGCATATTTCTATCGATGAAGTCATTGAACATTTTGGCCCGGTTTTCAACGAATTCACAATTTAATCTTTCTGAACAATCCCTAACTTCATTAAAGTCTCCACAAATAACTCAAGAGACCCCGGTACTACCTAGCAACATATCAAGAGATTCCCACATCCTTTTTTTATTCAAATCATCATGCGGTCCATATAAATTTATAATGATAGATTCATGGCCCGAGTTTTTCCATTTACCGCGAATTGCAATAAAAAACTCACTTATAAGCTCACTATTCACCTCGAAAACATTTTTGTCCCAAATAATAATTTGACCGCCCGATTTACCGACCATTTCTTTTTGAGAAAAACCACAATCCTTGGATCCCCAAAGCCCAAAAAACCAACTATCGTCTTTAGCATGACATTTTGATTCTTGAAGTGCGAAAATGGAAGGTCTTTCCACAATACAAAATTTACGCACATCGCCAAATTTACTTTCTTTCCCGAACTCAAACCCACGAACATTTAATGACAAAATCTTCATTTAAATGAAAAAATATGATAGAAGAAGAAAAAGTACTTACAACGCTTTCTTGGTCCATTTTAGACCAAGATTTGCACCGAATTCCTCCAACCCTATAATGCTTTCCGAAATCAACTGTTTAGCCTCTTCCTTCTTATTGTTGCGAGACGAACTAGATTTGCTTTTCGAATTGAGGCCCTGTTGATTGGAATTTCTGGATCCTCTCGCACCACGACTACCACAAGTAACACAATTAACGCCACCATGAGCCTCTTGACTATATCTTTTTCTTGATGATTTATTGGAATGTAGAATTTTCGATGATGCTTTCCAATTACCCATTGACTTCCAACAACAATTGGATGAATCAGACTTGTACGAGTTGGCTGGTTTATTCCTTCTGGGCATTTTATGGGCATCAATATCATGAGACTCTTCCTTTAAGTTAGAGGGATTTCCATCAATCGGCTTACTGGTTATGTTACCATGATTATCATTAAGCCCAACATTGTCATTTGATTGACAATCCACCGACCCACTATCAGTCGAAGGCCCACCTGCTATTGTTTTTCGAGGAGCAACCGGAGGTCCAAGAATAGGACTAAAGCAGCTATCATCATCTGTGGAGCAATGTGTCTCACCTAAATCCTTAATTGTAACCATATCTCTTGGATCATCAGGCTCTGGTATCACCACAGGCCCAACAGGCCCAATAGGGTAATTTTGAAAATCTGGATTGGAATTGTCTTCTGCATGGCCCAATGGACTGAATCTATTTGAATTAACCCTAGGGGAGCAAGCCGCCAGAATAGGTCTGCCACTTTTCTCTGTCTTATCAGCCTCGGTTCCAACAAAATTGGAATTGGAGAAGTGACCGTCTCTAGGTGATTCAGGAACGTTAGACGAGGCACAATCATTATTATTAATTGCATCGAAGAGATTTTTGATCCCCATGCATGAGGACTCATCAACTTCCACCTGACCTCTGTGATCACCGTCGCGATTGCCCCGACCACCGGACCGGAGTTCACCCTCTTCTAGCTCATTTGAACTGTCGTCCGAATAGGTATTAGAAACGCCTTCTGATTCCGATGAACCCTCCCAATCAGACAAGTTCAAGTTCTCTAGATCTAGTTCAATACCAATGGCAGATTCAATAATGTTTACATACTTAAAAACCGAACCTGCAACCAATTTTATGTAACAACCAGACTTCATAAACCCAAAAAACGCGTACCAAAAAAAAAAAATTAAGGCAGTACATCTGGACGGCGTCCAGAATCCTGGACGGCGTCCAGCTCAGAAGGGTGGGACAGCGTCCAGAGTTTTGGGACGGCGTCCAGCTCAACCAACTGGGACGGCGTCCAAGGAATTGGGACGGCGTCCCAATGGCCTTCCAGCCACTGATCACGGGTCCAACTCACACGAGCGGAAAACCCGCTTCCCGACACTTTCAGACGAAAACCTTTTTACCACAAGTCAATATAAATGAAACTAAGAGATTTTCATCATCAAATCAAGTTTTACATCAACGGGCCCACATCGCCCATTTTACGAGTTTCGTTCAAAAATAAAAGTTTCGACCAAATATAAGTTTAAGTTCCAAACGATACTAGAGCATGGTGTTTGGGGTTAAACTACCCAATCTCGGTCGAACTCCAAAAGCTAACACCCAAAAGCATCCCCTAACAAAAAAAGCGGGAGATCACTAATCCAATTGAACGCTCTTACCCTTGTCAACGCCCGAGCCTATAAAAAAGTAAACAACGAGAGGGTAAGCAAAGCTTAGTGAATGCAATAATTATACATACATATATATAACCCATCTATTTGCAATCACAATTACCGAATACCTTGTACGAACTTGAAACTCAAATTAGCATAACATCATACCCGAAATACTTAACAAGTCGCACATTATCACAAAACCGCATTAGCATATACTCAACACAATATATTTAAACAATATGCCAAACAATCAACAATCTCAATATGGTTAACCATAAACGCTATGGTGCTACCGGCTCGTGGTTCACACCATACGAAATTGAGTCATACTCTTTTATAGTGCTACCGGCTCGTGGTTCACACTCGATGCTACCGGATCGTGGTTCACATCTTAGTTTATAGTGCTACCGGCTCGTGGTTCACACTCGATGCTACCGGCTCGTGGTTCACATCTTAGTTTATAGTGCTACCGGCTCGTGGTTCACACTCGATCACACACATGTTATGGCACTACCGGCTCGATGGTTCATACCATAACACCCACAAATAAATACGTCATATACACATACGTATAATTACTCCACTCACCTTAGAGTCTTCGTGAAAGATAACCGAACTTGCCACTTCAATGTAACGTACCTATTACATTTTAGCACATAATCAATTCACAACTCAAGTCGGTCAAGCAACTCACTCAAAAATCTAGAGTCTTTTGTCCCAAAGTGCAATCCCGACCCATTTTGCACCCTTAACCCTAATAATGGGTTAACTTCACCAAAAACCCTAACTTTAGCCAATTAAGGTCTTAACACACTTTTAACCACAAAGTTAACTCGTTTTCATACATGCAAGACAACCTAGGTCATCAAAGACCCATTCGACCCATTTCTAGGTCAACACACCCATTTGGGTCACCCACAACCCAAATCACACCCACTAACATTAACTATAAGTGTATTAGTATTTACTTAGGTCTTTAAGACCCATTTACACCATTTACCCTTTCAAAACCCTAGGTTAGTCACCATTTGGGTCTTCATGACCCAAACTTACCCAAAACCCCCAAATCACTCATACATGGGTTTTATGTACAACATTAACCCAAACCCTAACCCTTAAACATATTTACTAGAGAAATCAATTTTAGGGCTTACCACAACTATCAAAACGTAGCTAAGGAGGAGATGAACAACTTTAACTCCCGAGTTCTAACCCAAAATGAGCTTCTTCTTCCCCGATTTAAGCTTTCTCACACTTAACCACCCCCTCTCTCTCTAGAATGAATGGATGATGTTTGGTGGTTGAGAAATGAAGTAATGAGCTCACCAAACTGATCCTAAGGCCTTTAATTCGTCCACCAAGTGAAATTACCAATTTACCCATCTAAAATATTCAAAAACCCAAATCTGGCTCGACAGATCATCTGGACGGCGTCCAGATTTCTGGACGGTGTCCAGGCCTTCACAATGGGACGGCGTCCCAGATATTTGGACGGCGTCCAGGCCTTCATAATGGGACGGCGTCCCAGATTTTTGGACGGCGTCCAAACCAAAAGAAAACAGGATCTTACATTTTACCACGCCATTAATCTGTTCATCATCCCAAGTGTGAAGGAGAACTTGTCCAGAAATTAAGTTTTGCTTGCCATGGAGGATGTCACAATTCTTGAATTCAATGGGATTCCCCCACCATTTAGCAATTGAGTTAAACGTTTCAGAATTCCAATACTTGAATGGGACCCCTTTAATGTCAACCCACACTAATCTCCCTGGACTGAAATATTTACCTTTCGAAACCTTTAGATCAACAAAACATTTCTTAATGGGATAATTATTTCTATCCAGCAAGTTTTTTGCAATGGCCGGATTATCACACACAAGCATAACATGCAGGCCACCTACATATTTGATATGGATCCCTTCATCACCATTGATCATACCAATAGTAGTAATGAGATTTAACATACCGATGATTTTCAATTCACCAATGAGAAAATGGTCCTCCAAATCATTGAATGTAGGGTTGTGAGTTACATCAATAAACCTCACCTTTTCGAATTCCCTGGATTTCTTCCAATCATTTCTATTGTTCGCTAGTTTTTCTCTTAGGTCTTGCTTCTTGGATGGTAAACGATTGTTCCAACTGCTATCATGGCGAAGGTCAGGAATTGGGTTTTGCCGTGATACCCCATATGCCTCCTTCAGATCCGGAAAGTCACCCCTAGGACCTGCTTTCACCATCGGAGCAACTTTTGGCATCCAAACAGGATTCACATTTAGCTTGTTCTCACCACCAATGTTACGGGTGCTACCGGCACCGTTAGGGTTCCTGTTAGTAGCTAAAAACACCCTAATGGGTCTCCCATCGAACTTCGCCGTTTTAAGTTGCCGGAGTAGATTATTCACATCTCCAACCCCATGAAATCTGACGAACGCGAATTTATATCCACTTCTTAGTCTTTTGCTGGCATGGTAAATATCCCTAAGATCACCAAAGGGTTTGTAGATCCGCCAGAGGTCCGAGATGCTCCAATGATCACCGAAGTTGAAGAACATAAATGATGTCAAAGATACCCGAAAAACCTTGAATCTGAACCCCTAGTATTACCATCGTCGCGAAATCTCTGCTCGTTCGTAGTACCCCGTGTGCATATCTCACTGAAAGATGTTTCTCTCTCCTCTCAGACTCTCACACACACACACACACACACACATGTTTTGCAATTTAAATGTATTTAAGAACTCTGTTATCTCATCTTTACTCGAGCTGTGGACATTAAACAGCTTGAATCTGAAGAGGCGATGAATACGGAACTTGATTTCAAATATGAATTTGAAGTGGTGATGCGCTAGGGTTTTCTAAGGATATTAGTTGAACGAGAAACGAATAGATAGGGAAAAAAGGAATTAGAGCTTGCCGTTAATGAGTTTGGATCGGAGGCGGTGATGAAAACAGGATTTGATTTCAAGTCTAAAGTGGTGATTTCAAATATATAACTATTTCAAATCTAAAATAGTTATAATTTCATTTATCGCAATTGAATAAAGCTGGATTAGTTGTATTATAAGATATATAAAAGATCTGGAAAACCTAGATAGCGTTATTGATCAAAAATCGCGCAAAATTATGAGGAAATTGAGAGGAACAAACGATTAGCTAAATTAAATTAAATGAAAAGAAACAGATGAATTGGTGAATTGATATGATTATGATACTTACGTGAGGTGACATTAATATTATATTAAATAAATACTATCGAAGATAAAACAATTAGACATGAACGAGTAACAACAAGATCTGTAATATAGCAGTATGAATTTCACGTTTTACTAATACAATAGTATTAATTGATCAAGTTGCTGAACAATTAAAGCTACAGGACACCAGATCGAAAGAAATAATTCATTAGATCTAACTGAAAAAATGCATGGACTAAACTAATCAAAATTAAAACAAGTATATAACTGAACAGATCTGTAAAATGGAAGCAATTAATAAGTGAATTAAATCGTACCTTTTAACGGCAGCGAAGAAAAAGATGAAATCGGAAAAAGAGATGGAATATTTGGGGAAAGATGGAGAGTACACGACTAGATTGATTGATCGGAGGAATCACCACAAATAGAGGAGATGACGGAGATGAGGCGGGTTGCGGTGGTGAGATCGGAGCTCATATTTTGTTCAGATACTTTTATTACGGGTGATTTCCACTCTTTTAGATATTCAAAGAATGAGATATGATTGATAAAGAGTTTACTTGCTTGTTCGCCCTCACTAATGTATGCCTGAATTATTTAATCAAACTAAATTGAAACGTAAAATGTTATAAAGACAGTATCACAAGTAATGTTGTATATGAAATAAAAATAATCTGCTTAAGTATATTTGTATATACACCTACATTGCTATTTAAGAGCCCGTGCGTTCACGATAGCTCTTAATTAAACAAATTGAGACAGGAATGTTCTAATTAAACAAATTGAGACTGGAATATTCGCATGATGAAGCAAATTGAGACATGAATATTCTAATTAAATAAATTGAGACAGGAATATTCGCATGATGAAGCAACAGGAATAGGAGTATTTCATAATGTTTATTGATGAAGTTTTATAGTTATATAATTAAAGTCATGAAATATAACACTTTGCAGCTTGCTAATGAGACATGAAAAATCTTCCCATTACATTTAAAATCGAGATGAGGAGAGGGTTCATATCTAAGCGGTTGATGGTTTCCTATATTTGGGACCTAAGAGCTGCATATTCATTAATGAAGGACCAATTTTACCGCCACCTATATTTGTATACAGTGACATACAATTAAATTTAAACTGAAATAATATGGGTTAAATTACAAAGATCAGTTTTTCTAAAGCGTATTCACATAGCTTACAAATACATTTGTGAAGTATGCAACCATGATTCATAGTCATATGAACTCTTTAATCATTTCAATTGTTTTCAGAGGTAGTTTATATATTATCTTTAAATACATTAGATGTATTAGTTTATGTATTATCTTTATAATAACTCAAAGAACTATCTAGACTCGTCAAAAGTCATAATTTCAACATCATGAAATTACACGAAGTGATACATCATGTACAACAGTCATCTTCTCGTATCCAACAACCTAATAAAATTGTTCCATACCAAAAATCAACAACTTCAGAGCCAACTAGACACACATATTTATAAGATAATAACTAATCAATGAAATTTTACAAACTTGGTATATCTGTGATGCCCTGTACAAAATCAATGTGTACGGATCATCAACAATAGGTTCATTACACGGTTACAACACTATATGCTATTTTAAAACGAGTTTTGCATTCATAAAAGATAACGTTTTTACCAACGTCAGTAAATCGATACGAATAAGTAAGCAGGTAGTAAGTCGGTCCGAAAGGTCCTCAACCTAAGTCAAAGGTTACTAAGTCAGTAAATCGTCCCCAAAAGTTTAAAAGTAAATAAGTTAAGTCTTAAGTATCATCATCATCGTCATCATACGTAAAAGATAAAGTAAATTTTAAACAAGAATATAGATCGAAACAAAGGGCTGACTTCGATCAGCTGCTACGATCTCTATACAAACTGAAATGACGCGCAGCCAGTGGCCAAGGCTCCGTTTGTGAGTCCTCTTACCGCTGTCCAATTTTTAGACCCTAAATCGATGTCTTTTGACCGTGGCAATGGTTTAAACGCGAGTAGGTCGGAAATTTCATCACGTCGTCACAAAGGCGTAGTGATTTTCGGAAGGCTATAAATCCTAAACCTATATCGGATTTAGGCGAGTCTTAAACGAAAAGTCATCTACTCGAACCTAACTATCTGGAAATCAACTTTCTAGAAGTCCCAGGAGTCTGATCAGACCCTGAAAAACAGAAAACAAGTGCTCCGGTGGGTTTCTTGGTGTTTGATGCTCATCACGGTTCTCATCCTTGATGCGTATAAGCCTCAAGTGTACAACTCTTGATGTTTTAGCATCACTTTAACCAAGGTTTAACCATCAACACACAAAGTCAAGACTAAGAAATGAAATACAACTCATTTGAGAGTTTGAGCAAGATGATGAACCAAAGTTTCATCAAGTTCTTAGTTTCGGCACAAGTACAAGTTCTATTAAGCTACAAACTTGGATTCAAACTAAATAAGCAAGACCTTAAGTTATAGAACTTAGATCTTAGCTAAATATTAAAGACCTTAGACTAAAAAGTCTAGATCTTATGTTCTTGGTGAAACCCTAAGTCAAAGAACTTAGACTTTCAACTTTTACAAAACCCTAAGTTATGAAACTTAGATTTTGCAAAGTAGGATGAACATAAGCTAATGAGCCTTTGTTTAAACAAGTTCGATGACCATAAGTTACATAACTTAGATCAAACACAATAATTAAACCCTAAGCTAGAAAGCTTGGATCTCTTAACTATACTTATGAGATTTCAAGCTAGTAAGCTTGTATCTTTGTTTAAAGTAAACACGAGTTACAAAAATTAAAAGCAAACAAATCAAAGAAGATCATAAGTTGATAAACTTGATATTTTAACAACTTTCTGTAGAAACCTCAAGCTAGAAAGCTTGGATCTCGAATGTTCTTGAAGATCCTTAAAGCAAAAAGCTAGATCTTCAAGTACATGAAGATCATAAACAAAAGTCTTGATCCTTTAACATAAATAAAGAGATCTTAAGTTATAAAAATTAGATCTAACAATATAATTAAGATTCAAAGCTAAAAAGTTTGAATCCTTCATGTTCTTGAAGACTTTCAAATCAAAGTTTGAATCTACAAGATGTATGAAGATTCAAGTCACAAAACTTGAATCTTTGATCATGATGATGATTTCGTGAATAAGGAAAGAAAAAGAAGAAAAGAAAATCAAGAACACTTACAAGTTCTTCAAAGTTTTAGAGAGAAGTTAGAGTGAGAATCCACTAGAGAGAAAAGTGTGTGTGTTTTGAGAAAAATAAGTGAAATTTGAAAAAATTAAATGGTGGTGGTGGTGTTAAATGGCCGACGGCCAAGGGTGTTGGGGGGGACCATTTGGCCTCATGTGGTGATGGGATGGTGTGGTCCATGGTGGTGGTACAAGGTGATGTTGATATGTTAGGTGGCATGTAACAAAGTGTAAGTTGTAGTACATAAGCATGCACTAACCTTGTCTTATTTCTTACATGGGTTAGTCATTAATTAAATGGACTAACTAGTCCATTAATTAGCCCACTAAACTAGTGTGATGACCCGGAAATTTCTGACCAAATTTAAACTTAAATCTTTGTATGATTAACATTTCCGACACGATAAGCAAAGTCTGTAAAACTTAATATCAAAATTTTTGAACTATTCAAATATCTTTCGGTTGTTCTCGACGATTCGCGAACAATTATATGTATATAGATACATATATATATACTATAACTTGAAAACGTAACAATGTATTAATTGTTTAATACCGTACATTAAACTTATTGGTTTAAATATTTATTTGAATATATATGAGAAGTTGGAATATTGATTGTATGAATAACTTGCGACGTATATTTAAAACGTGTTTATGAATGTTGAAAATATATATTGACTTGGTCATAAAACGATTTGTTATTATATATATATCAACAAATAGCGAGACAATGATTTATAGAAGTAAATGACCAAAACACTCGAAAGTTTAAGATACACTTTAAATGATATAGATTATTGATAATTTAAGACTGTATTTTGACAAAGGTACGAGTCCCAAAACGTAAATTGCGAGTTTTCTAAGCGTACGAAAATGCGTTCGAGAAACCGAAACCGGGACATAAGTCGAGTGACAACGTACGAGTCATCGGAACGAAAATTACAAGTCAACTATGCACATGAATTTAATATAATATATAATTAATTATTTAAATTATATATATTATATATATTATATTTAATTATGTCGACAAACAAGAAAATAAAAAAATTTGAGCTGGATCAGGCGGCCATGCGATCGCATGGCAAATACACTAAAAACCCATGCGATCGCATGGGCATCAGATTTCAAAAAGTTGCCTATAAAAGTCCAGTTTCTGCTCGAGTTCTTACACATATATTACTCCATGTGTAATATTATTATTATTTATTATTTATATTAATTATTATTATTATTATTATTATTATTATTATTATTATTATTATTATTATTATTATTATTATTATATTATTATTAAGATTATTATTATTATTATTATTATTATTAATCTTAATATTTTTAGTAATATTATACATAAAATACTACGACGAGGTCATGAGCTTGTCACTTTCAAAATGGTTTTTCGAGCGGGATAGAGCTAAGGAAATTATGAGTTATAGCTATGGAGGTTATGGGTATGATTTGGGGATTATGCTCGTAAAGTCAAACCTAGTGTTTATCATCCCCGTTACGTTTACGTACTTTCCTACAATATTGAATCTCAATATTGATACGTAAGCACTCATATTTTATCTTTTATATATTAATTGTGTATCCATGTCCAGTGCTCGAGTATATATATTTATATATGCTTGTATGCTAAATTTTGTCGTTAAACAGTTATAATGAATCACGAATTAAATACATATATTACTGGTAAAAGGTATATGATATACATGTTTTTGGAAAGCTGGCGAAAAATCAATAACTTTTCATTTAGATATCGAATAGCTTCGATGAACGGATTAAAAGATATGATCAACTGAATTATGATTGACGTTAATTGAAATTACTTTTGAATCTGCAATTAACATATAAACAACTTGTTTACGAGATTGATAAAATGGATTTTTAAATATTACCAACCGAGTAACTGAAATCTTATATAAGGCACGTCTTGTTTTATTGAACAATTGTCAAAACTGATTGTTTTATCATATTTTAAAGCCTTATAAAAACTATAGTTTAATTTTACAAGAATTGGAAAACTATGTGAAATATTAAAATGATTCGATTGCCATGATCATTCAACTATTGTATGGAGTCAGATTGACTTTTTGAAATAACTTTTGATAACTATTGTATGTCGATCTCGAGCATTAGGATTGTGATACACTATGACCTGACCTAGCTTGATAAACAATTATTGACCAACATATGTTCTCTAGGTTGAGATCTACGGTTATTTGGTAATCCGAGTTTCAGTCACATTTTGGTGAACGACTTTTTATGCGGCTAAGGTGAGTTTCATAAGATCCCTTTTACTCTCTACATTTTTGGGCTGAGAATACATGCAAATGCTTTATTAACCGATATACAATATTTATATGTGTGAGTTTCATTTGCTCCCTTTTTAAATGATTTTGCAATATATATTTTTGGGCTGAGAATACATGCACTTTATTTTAAAAACAATGGACACAAGTACATACTAAATTCTATACTGAGTTTGAACCGAAAATCCCTTAGCTTTGGTAACTAGTAACTGCCGGTTATAAGAACTGGTGGGCGCGAGTAGTAGTATATGGATCCATAGGGCTTGATATCCCCGTCCGAGCTAGAGCACTAGCCTTTTAACGGACGTATGCTATTTGAGAAGCGTACACGTTGGTTTGCGTGTATTATTAAGATGATTATACAAAGGGTACAAATTATATATACGTTAAGTTTAGTTACCAGGGTGCTCAATTTCGTAGAATATTTTGATAAACGTTTCTGGATTGAACAACTGAAATCTTGTGATCCACCTTTATATACAGATTATGCGAAACACTAAAACTATGAACTCACCAACCTTTGTGTTGACACTTGTTAGCATGTTTATTCTCAGGTTTCTAGAAGTCTTCCGCTGTTTGCTTATATGTTAGACAAGCTATGTGCATGGAGTCTTACATGGCATATTTATCAAGGAAACGTTGCATTCACCAAATCATCACCATGTATCTTATTTTGACTGCATTGTCAATGGAAGTACTATTGTAAACTATTATTTACGGTGATTGTCTATATGTAGAAATCATCAGATGTCGAAAACCTTTGATTTAAATATTCATTTATGGTGTGCCTTTTCAAAAGAATGCAATGTTTACAAAACGTATCATATAGAGGTCAAATACCTTGCAATGAAATCGATGAATGACGTGTTCGTCCATATGGATTTGGAGCGATCGTCACAACTAGTCCATTACTTGAGTAGGTTGGGCTATGGAAGTCCATTAAGGTAAAAGTCCATTAAGACTAACTAGTGTGCATTAGTAAACACTAAGCGTAATTAATAAACCATCAAGCCAAGTAATTGTCATTAATAAATAACAATTATGTTTAAGTAGTCATAACGCTTCAATTATGACAAAAGTTTAACGTGTACCAAGTACGTAGCTCGTTTACACGATACGTGACACTAACAGTCATAAATGCATTTGAGGATCAAGTTAAGTAACTAAGTACTTAATAACACGTTGTCACTAAGTACTTAATAACACGTTGTAAGACATTATGAAAGTAATTAACATAAATAATGATTCCAGAATATAATCTAATTCAGTACGCACAAATACGCAGTTTCGTGAAAGTATAAAATATAATAAAAAGTCAAAAAATTCGGGTCGTTACATTACCCACCTGTTAAAGAAAATTTCGTCCCGAAATTTTAAGCTGAGGTAGATGGTAGAGTCGTGAAGAGGTGAGGATACTTCTGCATCATTTGATCCTCTCGTTCCCAAGTAAACTCAGGTCCTCATTTAGCATTCCAACGGACTCGGCCAATTGGAATCTTGTTGTGCTTTAAAGTCTTAACCTCGCGGTCCATGATCTCAACAGGTTCTTTCACGAAGTGGAGTTTGTCATCAATAGTAAGCTCGTCGAGGGGTATAACAAGTTCTGGTTCGGCAAAACACTTCTTCAAGTTCGATACATGGAAAGTAGGATGAACGGAGCTCAATTGAGTCGGAAGATCTAAACGATAAGCAACGGGTCCAACACGCTCCAAGATTTCAAAAGGACCAATATATTGCGGATTTAGCTTCCCACGCTTTTCGAAAAGGATTACACCTTTCCAAGGTGCGACTTTCAACATTACGCGGTCACCTACTTGGAATTCGAGATCTTTACGTTTCTGGTCGACATAGCTCTTTTGACGATCACGGGCCGTCTTGAGCCTTGCTTGGTTTTGAACGATCTTCTCGGTTGTTTCATGGATGAGTTCGGGTCCGGTGATTTACTTTTCACCTACTTCGGTCTAACAAATAGGAGAACGACATTTGCGGCCATATAAAGCTTCGAAAGGTGCGGCATTAACACTCGAATGGTAACTATTATTGTAAGTGAATTCGTCTAGCGGCAAATGCTTTTCCCAAGCTTTTCCGAAATCAATTACACAAGCACGCAACATATCCTCCAAATTTTGAATCGAGCATTCGCTTTTCCTGTCGGTTTGCGGGTGATATGCGGTACTCATGTCTAAACGTGTTCCTAAAGCCTCTTGTAGGGAACGCCAAAATCTAGAAGTGAAACGGGCATCTCGGTCTGAAATAATTAATAAGGGTACACCATGACAAGATACAATTTCCTTTATGTACATTTATGCGAGTTTGTCCATCGTATCGGTTTCTTTCATGGCTAGGAAGTGAGCAGATTTGGTAAGACGGTCAATAATAACCCAGATGGTATCATATCCGCCTATCGTCTTTGGTAGTTTTGTGATGAAGTACATCGTTATTCTTTCCCACTTCTATTGCGGGATTTTGGGTTGCTGAAGTAACCCGGATCGCCTTTGATGTTAGGCTTTAACCTTGGAACAAGTTAAGCACTTTTCAACATAAGTAGCAACATCCTTTTTAAGATTTGGTCACCAATACTGTTCTTTGAGATCGTAGTACATCTTACCGGCTCCTGGATGAATCGAATACCTTGACTTGTGGGCTTCGTCTAGAATAAGGCTTCATAAATCCCCATAACTAGGCACCCAAATTCTTCCGGCGAAATATCGGAGTCTAGTCTCCTTAACCTCGAATCGAGAGGCGAGAATGTTCAAGCGTTCATGGGAAATATTCTCATCCTTAAGAGCCTCCTCTTGGGCTACACGGATTTGGCTATTGAGATTTGTGTGAATGGTGATCTTTAAGGCGTGGACACGAAGAGGTACCATTCTTTCCTTTCGGCTCAAGGCATCGGCTACATCATTTGCCTTGCCACGATGGTAACGGAGTTCACAATCGTAATCGTTCAATGTTTCGATCCACCGTCGTTGTCTCATGTTTAGTTGTTTCTGATCGAAAATGTGTTGGAGGCTTTTGTGGTCAGTGAAGATGGTACTCTTGGTTCCGTAAAGATAGTGTCTCCACAATTTTAGTGCAAAGACAACGGCTCTAAGTTCGAGATCGTGTGTCATGTAGTTTCGTTCGTGAATCTTCAGTTTTCGAGAGGCATAAGCAATAACTTTCGTTCGTTGCATCAATACACACCCAAAACCATGTTTCGAGGCATCGCAATATACAGCAAAATCGCCATTGCCTTCGGGAAGTGATAAGATAGGTGCGGTGGTTAACTTCTGCTTCAGGGCTTGGAATGCCGACTCTTGTTCGGCTGCCCAAATGAATTTCTTCCATTTGTGAGTTAATGCGGTTAAAGGTCGTGCAATCAAAGAGAAACCTTCGATGAATCCGCGATAGTAACCGGCGAGGCCTAAAAATTGACGGATATGAGTAGGAGTAGTGGGGGTTTCCCACTTGCTAATGGCTTCAATTTTTGCGGGATCGATTTTAATACCTTGATCGCTTACCACATGACCAAGAAATTGAACTTCCTTTAACCAAAATTCGCACTTAGAGAATTTGGCATAGAGTTGCTCTTGTCTTAAGAGCTCAAGTACGAGTCGGATGTCATACCCCGTCCTAATCCGTCTGGACGAAGTCACCAACATCTGGTTCCATTGCGATGATCGACTCCAAATAATGTCTTTACAATGAGCAAAATGCACAGTGGAATATTTCTTTCATACCTGAGAATAAACATGCTTTCAAGTGTCAACCAAAAGGTTGGTGAGTTCATAGGTTTATCATAAAACAATAAAATTCATCATTTTGATAGACCACAAGATTTAAATGCTGCATGGTTTAACAACCCGTCCTAATCCATCCGGACGAAGTCCATATCGATTATAAATGATTCATAATAGTTGATTTCATCGCGAGGTACTTGACCTCTAAATGATACATTTTACAAACATTGCATTCGTTTTTAAAAGACAACCTTTCATTTCATCGAAAGTTGACAGGTATGCATACCATTTCATAATATTCAAACTATAAATGACCTAATTTGTCATTTACTTAATAATAACCTCTAATGAACTTCAACGACTCGAATGCAACGTCTTTTGAAATATGCCATGAATGACTCCAAGTAATATCTTTAAAATGAGCAAATGCACAGCTGAAGATTTCTTTCAAACATGATAATAAACATGCTTTCAAGTGTCAACCAAAAGGTTGGTGAGTTCATAGGTTTATCATAAAACAATAAAATTCATCATTTTGATAGACCACAAAATTTAAATCCTGCATGGTACAAATGGGCCCGAATCCAATACCCACCTGTAATGTACATGCGATATCTTTTAAATACAGTACACATTTCTCGTATACGAATTCCTTTTTCATAAATCATAATAACCGTACACATATTCCGTGCACAAAAATAACATACACATAACCTGTGTATAAAATTATTCTCTCGATACATAACATTTACTTCAATTGGTGGCAATTAACATGTCCACATAATTCAATGGTGGCAATTATCATGTTCACATAATTCAATGGTGGCAATTATCATGTCCACATAATTCAATAATAATCCGCAGAACTTCTGTCTGCATAATAATTCATTCGAGGAATGTTTTGCTTGTGTCTATCTCGTCAAACATTTATAAAAAAGCATTCATGTATTCACAATACAAAATATATTTCAAAAGCATTTAATAAAGCAGTTGTAAAAACATCGCATGTATTCTCAGTCCCAAAAATGTAAAGAGTAAAAGGGATCAAATGAAACTCACCATACTGTATTTCGTAGTAAAAATACATATAACATCATTGAACAAGTGTAAGGTTGGCCTCGGATTCACGAACCTATATCATTTGTATATTTATTAGTATTCATAGTTGTGATTGAACACATGTATATATATATATATATATATATATATATATATATATATATATATATATATATATATATATATATATATATATATATATATATATATATATAAATGTATTAGTTATATTATTTTTATGTTAATAATATATATATATATATATATATATATATATATATATATGTTTTATATATTCATTTTATATATAAAAATATTAAATTTTGTTATGTTATATGTGTTAAATATATATATTTATGTATGTATTTTATTTGTTTATCGAAACGGTAGTTCTAATTATACTAAGTTAATATTAGTAAAAATAATGGTAATAATATTTATACTATACTTATGTTAATAATAGTTCTATTAGTGATATAACAATGATATTAATAATAATACTTGTAAAAATATTAATTTTACTGTTTATGATAGTTATGATAATAATGATTGATTAATAATAATAATAAGAATAACTTTATTAAAAATGTTAATATTAATAATAATGATGATATTGTTAATAATGATACATTTGTTTAATAATACTAATAATAATGCTAATAGTTACAAAAGTGATATTAATACTAATATTAATGAGAATAATAATAATTTTTATTATTTTCATAATAATCTTAATAATAATCATATTTGTTTCTAATATTATAATGATAACTTTTATAAATATACTTTTATTAGTAGTAGTAGTAGTAATAATAATAATAATAATAATAATAATAATAATAATAATAATAATAATAATAATAATAATAATAATAATAATAATAATAATAATAATAATAATAATAACATGAACAGAGTAGTGCATCTGTTCTTCAGCGTATTTTTGATTTTTTTATATATAAATCAAACAAGGGTTGTTATGGTTTCTGAAATTTGTAATTGGTATTGTAAGATCATATCGTACTAGTTATCGCTGGATTGATTGGGTTTATATATATTTAATCGACAGAAAGGTTAACCAGTTACAGAAAATAAAAAAAAATAAAAGTTGATTGGGTTGTTAACAGGCTTTGTTTTATAGCAGATAGGAAATCTTTAAATATCAAATATGGTATAAATTATGAGCAGAAAAAGGGTTGTCAATAGGAATCGAGTAAGAAGAAAAATTGGACTCGGATTGGGACATGAAACAGATTTTTGTGGTATATGGAATTGGATTCGATTGTTGAGACAAAGAACAAAAATCAGAAAAGTTTTGATAGCTATGGGAAACTGAATTGACTCCAAATTGTACGTATGATCCCTTTTTATAATTATTGTCATTAATTAATAATAAAAATTATATTGATAATAATTTAAATACAAATAATAATAAAATGTCAAAATAACACTAGTAATAATAAAATTAAAGATAAAAACAATAAAAGTGATGAAAATGATAATAATAATAACTAATATTATTTAAATTACCATTAAATTAATTTTAATTATAATAGTAACTAAATTCATTATTTTTCAACTAATTATAATAATAATTATTATATAACAAGTCAATTGTATCAACTTAATAATACTGATATTAATAATATTTATAAGAGTAATAATATTAATATAACAATTATGTTTTAACTTGTATCATATATTAATTATGTAATATTTAATAATCATATAATAATTTTTATTAAATATTTATTATTTATAAATTTTATATATTTTACAATATAATAATAATTATCTATAGAAATCATATATATGTTTATATATTATTTATCTTAAAATACACATAATTATTTTATATCTTATTTTTACATATTTCATTTTAATGTTTAAGTTATATTTTATAATTTCAAATTACTATATATACTTACTTTTATATATATATATATATATATATATATATATATATATATATATATATATATATATATATACATATTTATTTACAATTCAATTGTTCGTGAATCGTCGAGAATAGTCAAAGGGTAATTGATTACATGAATATAGATTTCAAAACTTTCAAGACTCAACATTACAGATTTTGCTTATCGTGTCGGAAACATATAAAGATTAAAGTTTAAATTTGATCGGAAATTTTCGGGTCATCACAGTACCTACCCGTTAAAGAAATTTCGTCCTGAAATTTGATCGAGGTCGTCATGGCTAACTATAAAAATGTTTTCATGATGAATATGAGTTGATAAATAGAGTTTTATCATCATTGAGTAATATAGATAAAACAATTTGATTACGTGAAGAGTATAAGTGAAGCTATCTCAAGAAAGTGGAATGAGTAAATGTATATTCGTTTTAACCGATGACGTAGTTATGATTGATTTTCGGAATTCACGGGATTTAAAGAAAATCTTCGTAATAAGATCTGGTTGTTCGGCGATTAAGGAAATCAGGATTTTCTTTGATTAAATGTAATAATCTGTTTCGATTGTTCTGTCGGATATTTCACTATAAATCTACCCTCGTCGTTTCCTTACGACTCACACCTTCTATTCTTTCTCCCTTGACTCATATTTTAAAGCATCCATTAATATGCTCCATCCAGTACTGATTCTTAATATACTCTTAATTTTCATATCTGTCATTCTTCTTTTTCATTTACCACCGAAGGATTTTATTTATTTTTACTATTACCTTGGGGTTATAGTAATTTTAATTCTCCCGTGCCTTTACGTGAAAATACGTATTCATATGCACGGTTTGTAATTTATGTGTTGTTGTCGAGCTTTATATTTTCTTTTATATTCAAGGGTTCCATACTTTTGTCTTCTCTTCCCGACTACAAGTCAAGCGGATAATGGTCCAGAATTCGTATGGATTTTGAAATGAACATAGTTAATGTACTCAGAAAGAAATCGTAACGGCACGATCTTGATTTGGCAAATTACCGGAATATCCCGGAAAATACCGAGTTATCAAGAAAAAAATATTTTCTTGATATGTTTAGAGATTAGATAGAATGTAAGAGTCGTGTAACATGGCACATGATGATGGTACTGTGAATCATCACATTCCATTAGAAACTCAGCATGAATTACTGTAATATAATCACGTTGATCAAGTGTCATTATATTATACTAACTCATGCATCAATTTCCAACATTACTTCAATAATACTCATATTTTAAGCTCGAAAGTTTAGAGAATATAGAAACTAATAGTTTCTATACGATGTAATACTGATAACACGAAGAGATTAATGATTTCCGATAAGAATAGTTATGAAAATATCTTCAAAAATATGGAGGATATTTATAATGAAAGATACGATGATATCTTGGAATTTCTGAATCAAATTGTGATGAAGAAATTCATTCACGATAATTTAGAGCGATTAAGGAGTAAGGTATTCGTTAAAGATTTTAACAGAAATAGAATCATCAGGATTCTTTTATGTACAAGTTTAGTCCTTGTTCAGAGTCTCTTTCATGATTTGCTCAATTCATTTTTCAGTATCAAAATCTTTGAGCTTTTCCAACACTCCATTCTTTATCATCAAACTTTTGACTGTTAAGGCAGTCTTCAGTTTTCACTGCTTCATCAGCTTTTTCAAAACTCAGGAAACTGATTCATAAGCTAAAGCGCTTTTCAGAAATTCAGAATTGAAATTCGTAAATACAGGAGATAGAAGTTATATATATATATATATATATATATATATATATATATATATATATATATATATATATATATATATATATATATATATAAATTGTTGTCTTAGAATCGCTGAGAATTTCAAGATTATCGACTGATGCCTTCCGGTACTTGGTATGGTAATTATCGTTACAAGATACCGATGAGTTCATGATAAGACTTCAATAGATAAATATATTGATTTGTCGTAGAGATTTGAGCCAAAGAGCAACGAGGTTGTTGGTACGTCTGCTGGTAATCAGATGGAATATAAAAGGTTCCCCGGTAACAATAAAAGAGCACGCATATATATATCAAAGTTATAATAAGGTTGTTTCAAACGAAAAGTCGAAGTTGGCTTGCTGGAGCTGTGATAAAACTGGCTATCTCGAACAAGAGTTGCAAAGTTATTTTCAGTAATAATAACGCTAAAGGAATTAGCACAGCTGTGTGTTAAACGTTTACTCAGTTTCCGAGAGTTTTTCAGGTGCATGACTATATGCATAAATCTTTTCTTCCGTGGATGAAGTGCGGTTGGTTCATCCTCTCGATTGAGGTGTTTTCAAGAATCATGAAAGGTTTGAACGCAGATTGTAATCGTCAAGATACAAATGAGGTTTAAGATGAATTCAAGTGGCAAACTTGAAGAATTATTTAGTTTCATATGTTATAATCAATATTTTAATTCATTTTAATTGTTCAATGTCATTAGTTCACAGTCGATAGTCCACAGTTATCAGTCCAATAATTCATATATAATTTAATATATAATATTCGAATTTATTAATACGTATCGTGACCCGTGTACATGTCTCAGACTCGATCACAACTCAAACTATATATACTATTGTAGAATCAACCTTAACCCTGTATAGCTAACTCCAACATTACTGCATATAGAGTGTCTATGGTTATTCCAAATAATATATATAGATGCGTCGATATGATATGTCAAAACCTTGTATACGTGTCCCGATATTTAAAGTGCGTAAAATAAACAACAGAAATTAAATGACAATAAATAAAATTGCGAGAATTAAATTGCGATAAAATAAATTGTGATAATTAAATTGCGATAATTAAGTTGCGATAAATAAAATGTAATCAGTTACCTAGGAACAGTTAGCTAGGATTTTGTTAGCGTGGATTCTTAACAGAATTTCTCATAGTTAATTTGTTTGTTTCTAACCAATTTTATTTTGTCAAATGTTTTCTTCATTATGCCACTTGTTGGATTCTGGTAAATTAAAATCCAAATATGAAATTGAATAAAAATAGTTATTCTGTGGTGAATCAGATTCGTATATCTGCGGATGTAAGTAGAATGATAATTGACCGTTGAATCAGATTCGAAGAATGTACAGTGTAACTTATTAATGTGAAATCTAACTATTCCTCGGGTATTACCTACCCGTTAAAATATTTTCATCATTAACAGTTTGTACGGAAGAATTTTTAATTACAATCTTTATAAAAATATATATACATATATATTTTCTTCAGACGTAATCATGGATTTAATGAGTCAATATGATATTAAACTCATTTGATTTACCGTTAGAACAAGAATATATAATCTCTAAAATATTAGAGATTACATAATCGCCATGTCGAACGAAGATAAATGATGTAGAACGATTAGTAGAACGATGATTATACTCGAGGTACAGAATGAGATGTTGAGGCATGGATTGTTGAAATTTGTGTTGTTGGTGGTACTGTTGATGCCGGTGATGTTGCTGAAGCTGGTACATTTTGCACCATATTCTCCAAATTGATTACTCGATCGCGAAGTTCGTTGACTTCTTGTGTTACTCCTGGATAATTGTCGGTCGGAATGAGCAGATGAATAAGGTTTCAAATTGTGGATAGAACATAATCATGTCGAGCTACTCTGGAAATGAGGGTGAAGATGGTGTTTCGGATTGGTTCGCCAGTGAATGCTTCAAGTTCTTCGCCCAGCGAACAATATGGTGGTTGAAAGGGATCGCTTCTTCTTGTCTCCAATGATTATGTAGACTACAAATCCATCAGATGAATTAGGGATGGACGAGTGGTTGATTCATTCTGGTGACGCTGCTTTCGGAGCTTAGGTGAACATCCATGTCGGAATAGCTGTCGGAATAACTATCGGAATAGCTATCGAAATCTGAGGGATTCGAATTGGTTGAAGGATTCATCTCGTATGATCAGATGAAGAATTTTCGTTAAGAAATAGATTATAGGATGTAAATTAGTACCCTGCAATACATAATTTACATATGCATATATAATACTAAAATCCCATAATTTACGGAGGAATCTACAGAAACTATCAGGCAAAGGTAACAATAACAGATACGCTAAGATATGAATTTTTCTATACACTGTCTATGAAATAGAGGCAGTAAGATGTGTCTAGACTAAGAATGATAAGTAGGTAATTTCCTAAGGATGATAAGCAGATGATTTCCGACACGAAATGATAAGCAAAACTTTTGACATGTAGACACGGTCGAAGTCCAGACTCACTAATGTATCCTAACTACTTATCAGTTGTACACACTAATGCAGACCTGGTTCGCTAAGACCACCGCTCTGATACCAACTTTAACAACCCGTCCTAATCCATCCAGACGAAGTCCATATCGATTATAAATGATTCATAATAGTTGATTTCATCGCGAGGTACTTGACCTCTAAATGATACAATTTACAAACATTGCATTCGTTTTTAAAAGACAACCTTTCATTTCATCGAAAGTTGACAGGAATGCATACCATTTCATAATATTCAAACTATAAATGACCTAATCTATCATTTACTTAATAATAACCTCTAATGAACTTCAACGACTCGAATGCAACGTCTTTTGAAATATGCCATGAATGACTCCAAGTAATATCTTTAAAATCAGCAAATGCACAGCGGAAGATTTCTTTCAAACCTGATAATAAACATGCTTTCAAGTGTCAACCAAAAGGTTGGTGAGTTCATAGGTTTATCATAAAATAATAAAATTCATCATTTTGATAGACCACAAAATTTAAATCCTGCATGGTACAAATGGGCCCGAATCCTATACCCACCTGTAATGTGCATGCGATATCTTTTAAATACAGTACACATTTCTCGTATACGAATTCCTTTTTCATAAATCATAATAACCGTACACAAATTTCGTGCACAAAAATAACATACACATAACCTGTGTATAAAATCATTCTCTTGATACATAACATTCACTTCAATTGGTGGCAATTATCATGTCCACATAATTCAATGGTGGCAATTATCATGTCCATATAATTCAATGGTGGCAATTATCATATCCACATAATTTAATAATAATCCGCAGAACTTCTGTCTGCATAATAATTCATTCGAGGAATGTTTTGCTTGTGTCTATCTCGTCAAACATTTATAAAAAAGCATTCATGTATTCAAAATACAAAATATATTTCAAAAGCATTTAATAAAGCAGTTGTAAAAACATCGCATGTATTCTCAGTCCCAAAAATGTAAAGAGTAAAAGGGATCAAATGAAACTCACCATACTGTATTTCGTAGTAAAAATACATATAACATCATTGAACAAGTGTAAGGTTGGCCTCGGATTCACGAACCTATATCATTTGTATATTTATTAGTATTCATAGTTGTGATTGAACACATGTATATATATATATATATATATATATATATATATATATAAGGTAAATTATTTTTATGTTAATAATATATATATGTTTTATATATTCATTTTATATATAAAAATATTAACTTTTGTTATGTTATATGTGTTAAATATATATATATTTATGTATGTATTTTATTTGTTTATCGAAACGGTAGTTCTAATTATACTAAGTTAATATTAGTAAAAATAATGGTAATAATATTTATACTATACTTATGTTAATAATAGCTCTATTAGTGATAATAACAATGATATTAATAATAACACTTGTAAAAATATTAATTTTACTGTTTATGATAGTTATGATAATAATGATTGATTAATAATAATAATAAGAATAACTTTATTAAAAATGTTAATATTAATAATAATGATGATATTGTTAATAATGATACATTTGTTTAATAATACTAATAGTAATGCTAATAGTTATAAAAGTGATATTAATACTAATATTAATGAGAATAATAATAATTTTTATTATTTTCATAATAATCTTAATAATAATCATATTTGTTTCTAATATTATAATGATAACTTTTATAAATATACTTTTATTAGTAGTAGTAGTAGTAATAATAATAATAATAATAATAATAATAATAATAATAATAATAATAATAATATTTATAATACTAATAATAATTATAATATTTACAACAATAAAAACCATAGTAATAACAATGTTGATAACAACAATAATTATAATTATAACAAAATAATACTAAAACTAATAATAATAATAATAATAATAATAATAATAATAATAATAATAATAATAATAATAATAATAATGCTAATAATAATAATAATAATAATAATAATAATAATAATAATAATAATAATAATAATAATAATAATAATAATAATAATAATAATAATAATAATAATAATAAATGAGAGTAACTACCTCATAAAGCCTTTTTTTAAAAAAAAAATTGGCTGCTGCGGGATTCGAACTCAAGACCCCTCGTAAACCCGCTAACATTCAAGACCGTTGGGCTATTGCACATATTTCTGATTTTATTAGCATTCCAATTATATTTATCATGTATTATTCTTGTCTCCTATTTCATCTTCTTCGATTCAACCGTATTGACCAGTGATCAATCCAAGTATCCACAATTAACTCTTCTGTTTTTAAAACCCTCAACTAAACAGAAACAATTATAACTTGTTTGAATTAAATTCTATAGCAGAAAATTAGAGTTCATAGCTGCACAGTCGCGATAAAAAAATAAGAACTCCACATCGGCTTTTGAAATTAATAATGCTTTAGACCTTGATTATAACATGAAAAAGGTTGATAATCCATATTAGAAACTTTTAGAATCATCAATTTAATCTGAAACTTAAACACAACTTCAAATTTATCGATGAACAAAAACGTTGACCTTTGAAATACAAAGTTTGACTCAGGAAATTCGATTTCGATATCAACAATTAGCATTAGGAATTTTGTAGAAAGTTTAAATGAGATAATCCTAACAAGACTGCAATTCCACATTTTGAAAATATATTTGAAATCAATCCCAAAAAAAAAAACATGAACAGAGCAGTGCATCTGTTCTTCAGCGTATTTTTGAATTTTTTTTTTATATAAATCAAACAAGGGTTGTTATGGTTTCTGAAATTTGTAATTGGTATTGTGAGATCATATCGTACTAGTTATGGCTGGATTGATTGGGTTTATATATATTTAATCGACAGAAAGGTTAACCAGTTACAGAAAATAAAAAAAATTAAAAGTTGATTGGGTTGTTAACAGGCTTTGTTTTATAGCAGATAGGAAATCTTTAAATATCAAATATGGTACAAATTATGAGCAGAAAAAGGGTTGTCAATAGGAATCGAGTAAGAAGAAAAATTGGACTCGGATTGGGACATGAAACAGACTTTGGTGGTATATGGAATTGGATTCGATTGTTGAGACAAAGAACAAAAATCAGAAAAGTTTTGATAGCTATGGGAAACTGAATTGACTCCAAATTGTACGTATGATCCTTTTTTATAATTATTGTCATTAATTAATAATAAAAATTATATTGATAATAATTTAAATACAAATAATAATAAAATGTCAAAATAACACTAGTAATAATAAAATTAAAGATAAAAACAATAAAAGTGATGAAAATGATGATAATGATGATAATAATAATAACTAATATTATTTAAATTACCATTAAATTAATTTTAATTATAATAGTAACTAAATTCATTATTTTTTTACTAATTATAATAATAATAATTATATAACAAGTCAATTGTATCAACTTAATAATAATGATATTAATAATATTTATAAGAGTAATAATATTAATATAACAATTATGTTTTAACTTGTATCATATATTAATTATGTAATATTTAATAATCATATAATAATTTTTATTAAATATTTATTATTTATAAATTTTATATATTTTACAATATAATAAAAATTATCTATAGAAATCATATATGTTTATATATTATTTTTCTTAAAATACACATAATTATTTTATATCTTATTTTTACATATTTCATTTTAATGTTTAAGTTATATTTTATAATTTCAAATTACTATATATATACTTATATATATATATATATATATATATATATATATATATATATATATATATATATATATATATATATGTATACATATTTATTTACAATTCAATTGTTCGTGAATCGTCGAGAATAGTCAAAGGGTAATTGATTACATGAATATAGATTTCAAAACTTTCTAGACTCAACATTACAGATTTTGCTTATCGTGTCGAAAACATATAAAGATTAAAGTTTAAATTTGATCAGAAATTTTTGGGTCATCACACATGGTACAAATGGGCCCGAATCCTATACCCACCTGTAATGTACATGTGATATCTTTTAAATACAGTACACCTTTCTCGTGTACGAAATCATCTTTCATAAATCTTAGTAACCGTACACATATATTTTGCACAAAAATAACATACACATAACCTGTGTATAAAATCATTCTCTCGATATATAACATTCACTTTTCATTGCTTTCATAGCTTGGCTTGGTAACCGACCTTAACATACAATGCGCATAATAATATCCCCAAAACAGAACATCTCGTCTGTATAATAATCATATAAACTTCGAAGTACTAAACACCACGCCCACTAGCCCTTCCGTCTAGTGAACATTCTGGGTGGGGGTGTTAAACCCGGTAGCTACCTTTAGGATTCGCGTCAATTAGGCGTGCACTAATTCTCAAAATTAGTGATGTTCCCTAATTCTTAGGTTACCAAGCAATAATAATCAGAGGAAAAATATTCATATCAATTGTGGCAATTATCACGTCCACATAATTCAATGGTGGCAATTATCACGTCCACATAATTCATTCGAGGAATGTTTTGCTTGTGTCTATCTCGTCAAACATTTATAAAAGCATTTCATGTATTCGCAGTTCAAAATGTATTTCAAAAGCATTTAATAAAGCAGTTGTAAAAGTAGCGCATGTATTCTCAGTCCCAAAAATGTAAAGAGTAAAAGGGAATCAAATGAACTCACTATATTGTATTTTGTAGTAAACATACATATGACGACATTGAACAATGCACGGTTGGCCTCGGATTCACGAACCTATATCAAGTATATATATCAACACATATAATATTAATTAGCTAAGTTTATATTGTATTAAGACTAATGTCCATATATATTTTCATATTAATACTTATAATCGGTCATAGTATGTACATGATATATAATTTATTAACTAGGAATTATATTATATTAGTAAAAAATAAATGATATTATGTAATATTAGTATATTTATGATATAGGTGATAATAATAAATATAATAATAACAATAATGATAATAATAATAATAATAATAATAATAATAATAATAATAATAATAATAATAATAATAATAATAATATTGATAATACTAATAATAATAATGTTTAAAAATAATAATAGTAATGATATTAGTTATTATACTAGTATTCTTTAATAATGAAAATGATTAGGTTTAAAAATGATAAAGATAATAATACTAGTTTTGATATTAGTAATAATAATAATAATAATAATAATAATAATAATAATAATAATAATAATAATAATAATAATAATAAGAATAATAATAATAATAATAATAATAATAATAATAATAATAATAATAATAATAATAATAATAGTAGCCATAATAAAAAAAAATAGGAATAATAAGTATACTACCTTAAGGAAATAGCTTCAAAAATAATGTCGCAGCCCGGGCTCAAACCCGCGACCTCTCACTTAACCACCTACACTCTTAACCATTTACTCTGTCTGTATCTTTCTGAATTTATTTGTGTCCAATATGTATTAAACCGATTTATTTATCAGTTCTCTTCTTTCATCATCATCGATATCATTAACTTAACCTATCTTTAATTCTCATCTTAATCATTATCAAACCATGACTCACCAAAATCACTATCACAATATAATCATCTTAATTAACATACACCATTCATGGTCACATATCATCATCATCATACGGTAATCACATCATCATTATAATACTTTTGACATCATAACATCATCAACATTCTTGAGTTACTGGCATCATCACCATCATCAATCTATTTTCCTAATATCATTTTCATTTCACTATAACATCAACTATATCACATATCACCTTTACCATGATAGTATCCGTCATTCTATTTTCACATTCATCATCGAAAAGAAAAGAAAAAAATATAGTGACGGATATAAGTCGAATCAGGACAAAGGTGATAACGTTGTTTCAAAGCCCAACTTATCAAGAACCGGCCCAAGCTTCAATTCGGCCTAATAGCAACAAAAGGAGTTGGCCCAACAGAACATGCTCACGGCCCAATTTTAAAAAAAACCTCGGGCCCAATTTATTTACTAGTTTTAGTCCAAGACTTGAGAAATGGCATAAGAACTAAACAATTGGCACAACTAGGAAAAAAGGTTTTGTACGGAGTGTTGGTAGACAAAAGCTTGTAGTGTCTCCTTTCACTTTTCTTTTTGACTAATCATGTACAGCAACATATGGTACATTAGTTTCCTTTGTTTTATATTCGTTCCAAAAGAAAAATTTATAACGTGTCAGAAGTATCACACAATTGTGGGTGGCGGTTTAGTGAAAGAGAAATAATATAATTGAAATGAACCAGCTCATAGTGCGAAAAAGAAAAGAACACAGATAGATAGATAGTTGAGAGAGAGGGACGAGATGAAAGTACGGTGTTCACGGTTGTTTGTGGTGAAGAAGGTGGTTCGAATGATTTTTGGTTCGATTGTAAGAAAGAAAAATAATGTACAGTAGAAGCTGCTGTAGCAGCGACATAAAACAGTGGAGAATATCAGTGTAGTTTAGTGGTTTTGAAGATGTAAGGCGGTAGGAATGGATGACGTTTTTCATGGTTTTTGTTTGATGATGGTGGTAATTATTTGGTGATGGTAACCGGTGGTTGTAGTGGCGGGTGTGGGCTACAAGATCAAAAGCAAGTAGAAGGTTGCAGTGATTGAATGACGGTGATCTCAAAACAGAAAATAGGGAACAAGTTTGGTGATGTATCAAGGATGTTGGAGATTAAAGATGGTGGTGGTGATAAGTTCATGAAGGAAAATAGAGAAAAAGAGAATGAAGAAAAGTGGTGGCGGTTTGGTGGTAGTTGATGATGAAAGTGATGGTTGCCGTTGATCTATTGGTCATTGTAGGTTAAAGAGGTGATGAACGAAGGTGATAATAGATGATGGACAACTATGATGGTAATATGGGTGATGATTATAAGATGTAAATGGTTCTGTGTCTTTCATTGATGCAATATACGATGTATATATACAAGAATTGATGTGTCTAATCCCCTAACAAACTAGAGGATATTCTGTGATATCCATATGCCAGCTACACATACCAGCTATATATGATACACTCAATCATTTACAATAATGATAGTGTAATTATGATGAAGGTGGTGTACTACTCAAAAATAAAAAAGGGATGGTGATTGTTTTGATGGTTGTTCACGAGAAAGAAAAAAAAAAAGAAAAGGTGGTTTTGAGTTGGGGCAAAAGCATGGAAAAAGTAGGTGTTAAATAATTGTAACTTCAATCAATATGTATGCAGTCGACTAGTAACATAAATATAAAAAATAATTAATAAGTAACTCAATATCTAGAAGGTGTAGTAGTTTGATGAAGTGAGTCTTGTTGTGTGATTTCATGAAGCAAAATAAGAAGCAAAAACAGTAACAACAAACACTTGAGGTTATTTAGTAGTAAAATGTGGTTGATTGGTGTTGGAGCAACCTAATAGTAATAAAGATCAAGTATAGCAAAGAAGAAAAAAATAGTTGTGTGTGGTTGTGAGGTTATTAGAAGAAAGAGGATTATATATATATAATTTTAATAGAGTTGAAATGAAACCATAGTGACCAATACTTCAATCAAAGTTTCAATTAATATATGTGTTTGATTAATATATATATATATATATATATATATATATATATATATATATATATATATATATATATATATATATATATATATAGTCTAGTGGAATGAAAAGAAATAGAAAGTGTTTTGGCTTTTTGGTTGATATCTCTCTTCTATCTATATGTATATCGATGTACATATATAGAATAAATATTCTAGTGAAAGTGGTAGCTAGTGGGAAAGTGATATATACATATAATATTTAGATTGAGATATATGAAGAAAACAAAAACGGTAGAATTCAAAGGATCAATTATCAATAGTGATAATAAAGTTGATTGATGATTGAAGGTGTGTTCGAGTGTGGTTCTCAATCTCTTATGTACATACTTCATATATATGCAAAAATAATATAGATAGTGAGATAGTGGAATGGTGGGATAACAAAAACCAAAAAATAGTATCATTAAATTAATAATAATAATAATAATAATATAATAATTATAATATAGTTACTAAATAAAAATGTGTGAATATAATTGTCGTTATCTTTTACGGACTAAATTTTGTTCTCCGTTGTTAATCAATGGCGGATAAAAATTGTCAGAAAATTCCCAAATTTTTACATATTTATTTATAGCAGTTAAATCGTATTTCATTTCAAATTATATTTCAAATTAAAAATATATATATCTATTTACAAATAGTTGTTCGTGAGTCGTCGGGAGCAGTCGAAAATCAAATGAATGTATGAAAACAGTTCATAAATTTTGAGACTCATATTTACAGATTTTACTTATCGTGTCGAAATTATATAAAGATTAAGTTTAAATTTGGTCAGAAATTTCCGGGTAGTCACAGTACCTACCCATTAAAGAAATTTCGTCCCAAAATTTGAGTGAGGTCGTCATGGCTAATAATAAAAATGTTTTTATGACGAATATGAGTTGATAAATATGGTTTTATCATTATTGATAAATATAGATAAAACGATTCGATTATGTGGAGCGTCCGAGTGAAGCTGTCACAAAATATTGAGATAAAGATTTAACTTTTAACGTAGATACGGTGGATTTCAGAAATTCAAGGAATTTAAAAGAAAATCTTGAAAATCTATAAGATCTGATTCTTCAAGATTTATGGAAATTAAGATCTCTTTAATTAAATGCGATCACCTGTCTCGATTGCTTTATCTGGTATTTCACTATAAATCCATTATTTTCATTTCCTTTATATTTTGGAGTTGCATCCTTTTGTTTTCTCTTTCTGAGTTTAAGTCAAGCGAAAAATGATCCAGAATTCGTAGATATGAATTTCAGAATGAACAGAGTTAATGTTCTAAGATAGAAATTGTAATAGCACGATATTGATTGGTTAATTTACCAGAATTCAAGAGATAAGATGTCACGACCCGGAAAATTTCGACTAATTCTAAATCAAACTCTCGATTCGATATTATATTTTTGACTTGATAAGCAAAGTCTGTAATGTTGAGTCTCAAAAATTTTGAACTGTTTTCATATATGAAATTACCCTTCGAATGTTCTCGATAAATCACGAATAATTAATTGTAAATAAATATATAAATAATAATTGAAAATATAATATTAAATATTATATGTTGTTGTTATTAAAATTAATTATGTAAATTAAAAATAAAAATTTATTTAATTTTTTTACTAATTTAATGATCCATTTTATACCAAAATGATTAGAATAATTAAAGTTAGTTAATTTAAAAATATGAGATTTTTCTGTGTACTTTTATCCGCCACTGTGTAACAACGGGGTACGAAATATACCTACTGTCAGTAGAGAGACAGCTGTATTCATATTGTTGCACACTGAATTATGATTCAGTGAATTTGGTTATATGATTGAGATCACTTTTGTTTAATTAATATTATATTAATTATTAATTATTTGATAGTGTAGTTAGTGGACAACTTGATTGACCGGTTCCTCAATTTAGTTAGACAGATTATCATTGTTACTTTATTAAGTTTGTTATTAAATGTTTATTGATTGATAAAATTTAAGTTTTATAATACATCAATTCAATTAAATAAAGAAAGCATAAGCATTATTATATATAGAAGATATGTATATATAGAAAGTGGATATTACCGTGTTGCTTTTCCTATCCATCTTATGTCATATATATATACTTATAGATTATAGACATGAAATATCAACCATAATCTTCTTTTTCTCTATACGTCCAAAAACCACCACATGTGTTTCAACCTTTATGTTTCTAACTATTTTCTTTTAGACTTTAACATTAATAACATATGAATTATTATATATATATTACCTTATATATTTATTTATCTCTAATATCTATATATACATATACTACATATACATATTAAGAGAAGAGTCACAATTCTTCATCTTCTTTACACTAAGTTTACTTTTTCTTTTTGTTTAACCGATTACAAGTATAACTAACCCAAAAACATCTTATCCTTTTATTCACTTGTGCAATTAACCATCACCTCACCATCTTGAAAAATCACCACCACACCTCTACACCATCTATCTTCTTTACTCTCCTAGTTCTTCTTCGTTGTGAGCAACACCTTAACACTACCTCTCTATGAACCCACTACTAATTTTATCAAAACTTCACTACACCATAATCACCATAACTCTACCACCTTTATTATATACATACATATACATATATATATGCATCGCACCAACCATCACCTTAACCCGCTACCCATCATCATCGACCAAAACAAACATCATACCTGTGGCCTTTAAACTAGCACCACCATCCTTCACCGTCATGAACAACCAGTCACCGGAGACTCACCACAAACCACTCATGAAAACCTTTTGGGGTTTCGATCACCAACTAAGAACACCATCATTTCATCACCTTCAAACCCGAAACCCACTTCACCATTCTTCTTCTCCCTCACAACAATCGACCACCACCATCATTGTTATCTTTCGGTTACGTTATCCTGTTTTATTTCTTTTTATTTTTCCCGATCACCAAAACAGTTACCATCAATACCACAAACACCCACGATCAAAACCATTCACCACCCAATAACCACACACACCGTCACCTTCACCTTCCTGCAACCATCACCATAACAACCATCACAGCTACAGCAGCTTCTGATGCTTTGATATTTCCTGTTTCTTTCCGTCAACAACCACTGCTGCAGCTCCCTACTGCTACTGTGATATTGCCACTGTTGTTGCTGTTTCGAACATTTAACTCCACCACACAACACCACCTTTTGGTCGCTATTTGCTTCTGTTTTGTGCTGTTCCTATTCGTTTGTCAACCCCAAAACGAAAACCATGTATGATGAATTAATTATGTGATACGACGGGGAAGACGATGATAATTAAACGAGTATGATGGTAACACCGTTTGATAGTGTGAGATATTATTAAATGATGATTAGATGATAAAATAATGATGAATTCGTGATAATGATTTCGTTTATGAGTAAAATGATAAAGATGATGATTTCTAGGCGATAATTATGATATTCAAATACAGGACATGCCTAAATTGTTTAGTGTTTCTGTCTCGATCAAATTACTGAACCCCACCACTACGATTACATTATGCAATTTGATTTAACTTGTTTTGGGCCGTAAACATACTACAGTGATTAGGCCGAGTATTTTTTTGTGTTCTGCTGGGTTGTATCTCGGATTGGGCCGTGAATGATTAAGCTTGTTGGGTTGGATTACTATCAACCATCATAAAGGTCGCTGGTTGTATCTGATCGAATTAAAAACGTGAAAATGTTGATAAGTACATGTTGATGATGATTGATAGATGATTACGTAATGATAATTCAGTGATTATGAATTTATGATTTAAATAGACGTTGATGATGTGGATAACATTGATGATGATAAATGATGTGAGTGATAAAATGAGAAGAGTACGAATTATGGTTAAAAAGATTTCGGGTAACAAATATACTAGAGAGAAATAGATGGATCAATGCTTAGGGGGTTGTGTGTTGAATGGGAGGTTGCGAGTTCGAGCCTGGCCAGAGGCATAATTTTTATGAAAGACATTTTAATCTCTTAAGGTAGTAATTACTTCTTTTATTATTATTATTATTATCACTAAACATAATTTATTATTATTATTAATATTATTATTATTATCATTATTTTTATTACTAGTATTATTATTATTATTAGTATCATTTTTGAAATTATTATTAGTACCATTTATATTAAAAATTATCATTTTTAAAACTACATTTTTTTTATTATCATTAATGGGATCATTAATATTATTATCATTATTATTATTATTATTATTATTATTATTATTATTATTATTATTATTATTATTATTAACAATTTTATCATTACTAATAATATTTTTAATACGTATAACATAACGAAATTTATAATTTTTCTTATTTAACTATATAAAAAGAATATAAGTTATCAATATAAAAAGTATAACATTAATATTAATATAGATATATTTGTTAAATAAGTACGTGTTTTAATATATATATATATACAAATGATATAGGTTCGTGAATCCGAGGTCAACCCTATACTTGTTCAATGTCGTCATATGTATTTTTACTACAAAATACATTATGGTGAGTTTCATTTGCTCCCTTTTTAATTACTTTTGCAATATATATTTTTGGGCTGAGAATACATGCGTTGTTTTATAAATGTTTTACGAAATAGACACAAGTACTAAAACTAATTCTACGTGGGTTTAAACCAGAAATATACCCTTATCTTGGTAACATTAAACTACTTGTCTATGTACGGTAGGCGCGAATCCTAAAGATAGATCTATTGGGCCTGACAAACCCCATCCTGACTATGGGATGCTTTAGTACTTCGAGGTTATATTAAACACACCTGATCTGGTGTACTTCAGAGGGTAAAACATGAACGTTAAGGCTTGTTACTGGGTGCCTACAACTTATAGAATACTTTTATACACTTGCGAGTGTACATATATTTATAAACGGAAATCTTGTGATCTATTAACATATTGAAATGATTGTTATGATAAACCTATGAACTCACCAACCTTTTGGTTGACACTTTTAAGCATGTTTATTCTCAGGTACGAATTAAGTCTTCCGCTGTGCATTTGCTCATTTTAAGGATATTATTTGAAGTCGATCATCGCAAATGGACCAAATGTTGATGACTTCGTCCAGGTGGATTAGGACGGGTCGTTTCATAAGATAGAACTATCAGGAAGATATGTTCTCGATCTATTTGGAGATTAGTTAGAATGTAAGAGTCGTGTAACATGGTCTATGATGACGGTATGATCTGTGAATCATCACATTCCATTAGAAACTCAGCATGACTTACTGTAATATAATCACGTTGGTCAAGTGTCATTATATTATATTAACTCATGCCTCAATTCCCAACACTTTCCCAGAAATCATTCCTAATTTAAAACTCAAATTTTACAGAAGGATAGAAACTAAAACAGTTTCTTTTATGATGTAACATAGGTAACACAATGAGATAGATAATTACGGACAAAGAATATTTATGAAAATATCGTCAGAAATATCGAAGATATTTATGATGATATTTTGGAATTTCTAAGTCCAAAGGTTGATGAAGAAAAATTTTCCGCAAGATTTTAACATGACTTTGGAGCAAGATATTCTCTAAAGATTTCATCGGATCCAGAATTATCTGGATTCTTTGAATATAGGATTTGGTCCTTGTATTTGTCCTTGGTCTCCTTCATGGTTAGCTCAATCCGTTTTTCAGTACCAAAATTTTTTTATCGAGCGTTCCATTCTTTATCATCAACTTTTGGCCATTAAGACCATCTACAACATGCTGCTTCATCAGCATTTTCAAAGTTAACGGATGTGGGTCATCTGTTATCAAACCGAGGGTTTTCAAGAATATTGAAGGTTTTCAGATGATTAAACGCTGATTGTGATCGTCAAGATACAAAGGATGTTTAAGATGAAATCAAGTGACAAACTTGCAGAAATGTTTAGTTTCATATGTTAAAATCTACATTTTAATACGTTGTAATTGTCCAATGTTAGTAGTCTAACAGTCCGATATATTATCTTAAAATTTTTAAATATTTAAGATTATAAGATGATGAAGATTTTACGTAATTAATTAATTGATTACTAATAAATTTTATTTTGTCCATTATTTTCTTCATTATGTCACTTGTCAAATCTTGACTTGGATTCTGATCGGTCAAAATCCGAATATGAAATTGATTTTGAATGATAATAGTTGTTCTTTTGGTGAACGGATATGTATATGTGTGGTTGATGTAAGTAGGATAGTAAATGACTGTTGAATCAGATTGGAAGAATGTACAGTGTAACTTATTAATGTGAAATCTAAATATTCCTCGGGTATTACCTACACGTTAAAATATTTTCACCATTAACAGTTTGTATAAAAGACTTTTTAATTACAATCTTTATGAAAACATATATACATATATATTTTCTTCAGATGTAATCATGAATTTAATGAGTTAATATAGTATTAAACTCATTTGGTTTATCGTCAAAACTAGAATACATAATCTTTATAACATTAGAGATTACATAATCACCATGTAGAACGAAGATGATTGAAGTAGAATGATATGTAGAACGATGATTATACTCGAGGTACAAAATGAGATGTTGAGGCATGAATTTTTGATGATACTGGTGCTGTTACTGATGGTACTGTTGGTGCCGGTGATGTTGCTGAAGCTAGTAAATTTTGCGCCATATTCTCCAAATTGATTACTCGAGCGCGAAGTTCGTTAACTTCTTCTATTATTCCGGGATGATTGTCGGTAAGAACAAGTGAATGAATAAGGTTTAGAAATTTAGATAGAATATAATCATGACGAGATATCCGGGAAATGAGGGTGAAAATGGTGTTACGAACAGGTTCGCCGGTAAGTGCTTCATCAAGAGGTGAATTCGATTAGTGGAAGGGATCGCCTTCTGCGCGTCTCCATTAATTAAGTCGACTACGAACCCATCAGATGAATTGGGGATGGATGATTGGTTGATTCATTATGGTGACACTGCTTTCGGAGCTTAGGTGAAACTCCATATCGGAATAGCTGTTGAAATTCGAGGAATTCGAACTGGTTGAGGGATTCATCTCGTACGATCAGATGAAGGATTTTCGATAAGAAATAGATTATAGGATGTAGATTAGTACCCTGCAATACATAATTTACATATGCATATATAATACTAAAATCCCATAAGTTACGGAGGGATCTACGGAAGCTGTCAGGCAAAGGTAACAGTAACAGATACGCTAAGATATGAATTAGCAGATATGCTAGGATATAAATTTGTCTATACACTATTAATACAATCAATGCAGTAAGATGTGTCTAGACTAAGAATGATAAGCAAATGATTCCCTAAGAATGATTAGCAGGTAATTTTTGACACGAAATGATAAGCAAAACTTTTGACATGCAGACATGGTCGAAGTCCAGACTCACTAGTGCATCTAAACGACTATCAGTTAGACACACTAATGCAAGACCTGATTCGCTAAGACCACTGCTCTGATACCACATGTCATACCCCGTCCTAATCTGTCTGGACGAAGTCACCAACATCTGGTTCCATTACGATGATCGACTCCAAATAATGTCTTTACAATGAGCAAAATGCACAGCTATAACAACCCTCACATTTTCATACTTGAATTGACTAATTTGCCTATAGGCTTGTTATCCATACCTAATATATAATTAAATTCGATGTTGATCAAATATTTATTTTTAGTCGACACGTTCTGTTAACAAGTTTACACTAATTATATAAAATAACTTTAGTTAATATTAATGCGTATTATATTTAAAACTATATGTAACATAATTATTAATTAAATGATAAGTTATTTTAATCATTATATATATTTTTAGCTTATAAAAAAATAAAAATAAAAAGAAATAAGATTTTTTTTATAAATTAAATAATGAGCCCATGAATTTTGACTAAATATTTTCAAAAACAAAAACTTATTAAAAACATTTTTAACATGTTTTTATTATTTTGTCAAAATTGGCACCTTTATTTTATTATTTTTTTTTTCTTTTCACCAACCATTTTTTACCTATAAATACATGGCTTCTCATTCATTTTTTCTTGCCAAACACAAAAACTTAAGTTATTCTCTCAAAACCTTGAAGAAAATTTGAGGTACTTTCTATTTTTATTAAATTTTTTTCAATATTGTCATTTATATTTATATTTATCGTATATTCTTTGTAAAATTCGAAATTAATTATGTTTATATGTTATAATTAGTATTATAAGTGTTATGATACATAAAAATAATTTTGATAATTTATGGAATATTATTTATAATTAAATACGAATTATGTAGTGTTTAAACGTAAAAATAATGTAAAATTCGTAATAAATACTTTTAACCAAAAATAAAATATATATAATTTTTTTCTGAGTTTTTAAAACTTATATAGATCTGAAAAAATTATAAAAATAATTACTTGGGTCGAGTTGGTATTTATTATATAATTAAACTCTATTATTATGTAATTCGAAGGTAAATTAAGAATAAATATAAAATATTAAAAAATATTTTTTAAATATTTTTTTACAGGTTATTAGACTGATAGAAACTTATAAAAATTATAAAAATAATTATTTGGGTTTATTTAGTAATTATGTAGAATTAAAATTATTTTGTGAATACATTAAGGGTAAAAACAAAAATAAATATAAAAATATAATAAAAATGTTTTCTTAAATTTTTCTACTAATCTATATGATTAACTAAGACTATAAAAATTATGTATGTAATTTTTAGATATTTAATTTATTATTTAGACATTTTTGAATAATGTTCGATTAATAAAACACTATTATTTTTGAAGTAATTTAGGTATTTATTTAAAGGTAATTATATTTAATATATATAAGACATACTAAGGTATAATAACTAAATATTAAATAAAACTTAGGTTATATTATCACATATATAATTATTAAGTACATTAATAATTCGTTGTGTGTATACACCTAAAGTGAAGGTTAATCAAAGATAATGTATAATTCATGTGAACTTCATCGCTACTCACGGTCGTAAGTGAATGATGTCTAGGTTGCCATTTATGGGTAAGCTTGTGAATCTCGAATGCCATGACTTAGATTCTGGTCAAGAATCCTGGGCCCCCGGTTACATCTGGTCATTCCTGACTTATTTGATAGCAACGAAGTTTGAGTAGAGTTGTACAACATCTTGCTAAAGATTAACCCGAACTTTCTAAAATTGGAAAATTACTATAAGTGGAAACTTTCCATAAATAGTAACCTTCCGAAAATGGAAATTCTTTAGTGAACCATTACTATCAATATAGTACTATATACTATTGTCTGTTAGGCAATGTCTGATCATACGTTCCATCTCTAGGTTGAGATCTCGGTCACGTCCTTCCGTTCAATTCTTTCGTGTGCTACTAAGGTGAACTTCATAGCCCCACTTTTACTGTTTCATAACTGTTTTATAACTTTTGGGGTGAGACACATGCTTGCTTTATAACTGTTTTACGCTTAGACACAAGTACTAAATTGTTAACTATGCTGTCATGCTTTGATTCATGCTAAATCCCTACCGTAATATCGTTAATTGCTACATTTAAATGCAAACTTAATTATTGTGAATAGGCCTATTGAGAGTAACGTTTCTAACCATTCGACCGTTGGTCTTTGGTTACATAATAATGATTCCACGACACTGACAGTACAAGGTGTCATAGGGTAAACTTGTTTAGTAACGATATTACAAAATGCAGCAACACTCTTAGATTGATATATCTATATTGATCAACTTTAAACTAAATCTTATAGTCTAAAACTTTGGATATTATTTATAAATCTATGAATTTCACTCAACCTTTTTGGTTGACACTTTAAGCATGTTTTGTCTCAGGTAATGATTGAGCTAGCTGCTACTTGCTACTAGATGATTGATGTATGCTTTGCTGCTTGCATGGAATCCATCATTCATATTTATCATTTTATTTAGACATTTCCCATTTACTGTACTCTTATCATGTAAAACTTTGAATAATGCTTCCGCTGTTTATTTAATAAATAAAATATCTCATTTAGAGTCGTTCTCGTTTGTACAACTGTGATTTGATATAATTAGTCACAAATACCCTAGGCCTCATTTTGGGGGGTGTGACAGATTGGTATCAGAGCAGGCTGTTGTAGAGAATCAGGATTGCATTTTATGTGTGCCTTATACAATTAGGTACCTTAGCAATGAAGGACTACAACTTTCCTTGACTATAGTGCCTTTAATTGTTGCCTTAAACTGTTAAATGCTACACTATACTTTAGAAACTTTACTTATCTTAGAATGCCGAGCCAACCTAAGAACTCTGCTCACTTTCTTAAGTACTATTCAATTTTGCCACCACATTTAAATGTGACACCGTTCTCGACATTCCTATGTCATCTATCATGGTTTTGTGTATTACATAAAATATTATCCATGATTTTTGAAACTCTTATATTTGTTACCATTCATACTCAAACGTATATAACCTCCTTGTTATATCACGTACCTATATGCTTTATGCCTTTATGCATCGGTTTGCGAACCAGAAAATGTTATTGAGTTATCGAGAATCTCAAAGACATTATAATGTCATCACTATTCATATTCATTACTTTCTTTGCTTTCTTGTTGTTTTGATCATTGAATTTTCCTGACGGATGACGTCTACGAAACTATAGAATAGAAAGCGTTTGGATTACTGATTTAAAGGATCCTATAGCTCAAGCCCCTGGACCTGAATAGGACATTACGAATTGAAAATCTTTAATCAAAAGATTATCAGATTACATACTTATCATCTAGACACGTCATACTACCATTATTAGAGTATTGACACATCATATCTTATTATATCTTATCGTATCTATCCCAATAATCTTTGTCTAACACTTTTCCTAAATTTCCTCCGTAAATTACGAAAATCTTTTTGCTACATATACATATTCAAGGAGATGAATATATCATCCAGTATTCAACACTAATCTCATATCAAACCCTAAATTAAAGCACATAATATGAATTTCTCAACCGATTCCTCGAGCTCCAATGGCAGCGTAACCGAAACAAACAAACCAATCAGGCATCATCTATTTTGGATGAATTGGGGATGGGTTCGTAGTAAACTTATTCAATGGAGACAAGAAGAAGGTAATCCCTTCCACCAACCGAATTCACCTCTTGGTGAAGAACCTGAAGCACTTACCGGCGAACCCGTTCGGAACACTATTTTCACCCTCATTTCCAGGATATTCAGTCACGAATATATAATATCTAAAATTCTAGATCTTATTCATCCACTTGTCCGAACCTTCAATCATCCCGGAATAATAGAAGAAGTCAACGAGCTTCGCGCTCGAGTGGTGGCTCTGGAGAATATGGTGCGAAACCTACGAACACCAGCACCAGTACCATCAGCATCACCACCAACAGCATCAGCATCACCAACAACAACATCTGCATTTCACGCCTCAACATCACACTCAGTACCTCGGATATCAACATCATACGCCCCATAGATACCAAGGAATATTAGTAATAATGAGTTAAGATGTATTGACTCATTCTTCCTGAAGAATTATATATGTATACTTTATATATATATATATATATATATATATATATATATATATATATATATATATATATATATATATATATATATGGTTTGAAACAATAATAAATCTTTTCGTACTAAGCTATTACGTGTAAATCTTAACTAGTATGTACTACTTGGTTAATTCATATCACTAATATGCTATAATGTACATCCTTCGTTAATGACTTAATGATCGTTAATCACTGCTTCAGCACAATAAACTCCATTTCATAATAAATCAAGTGTATTATTCAAATACATGTCTGATTTTACACTTCCATTTTCGATGTACTCGAAACTTTTTAGAAAACATTATTCGTGTCTTGTGAATTTCACAAGAATTCCACGAGCACCAACATCATATACCGAGGTATATCAATAACAATGAACGATGAAGTATTGATTCATAACTCCATTAAAGAAATATTCCGCGACGATTATGTAATCTCTCAAGTTTTGAAGATTATTTATTCTTGTTCCAACCGCAAATCAAATGATTTTAATA